>NC_057713.1:9679098-9783014 GCF_004010195.1 Chiloscyllium plagiosum
CACCCTCCCCTATACCGCACCAATCCCCCTCCACGCTCCTCTATCCTACACCAATCCCCCTCCACCCTCCCTTATACCGCACCAATCCCCCTCCACCCTCCCCTAGTTGGGAAGATGCTATAGCAAATTCACATTTCATGAAATGCATGTTATTGCAGAATGACCTGCATTTAGAATTCCAACCTGAATATTCCAGACTGCGCTGGACAGACAAGAGGGTTTCACAGGAATCAAGGGATGTATGCGTTGCGTTGGAAAGCATTTGTGATCTGCCCTGATATTTCCTTTTATGGTGCAGTCTTGTTTGATTACGGTCATGAGAAACATCTTAGTGCCAAGTGTATTCTATACAAGGCAGGGACTGGTTCACTCAGCTGGCTGGATATCATGCAGCTTGATGACAGGAGAATCACAGAGTCATAGAGATGTACAGCACGGAAATAGACCCTTCGGTTCCAGTCGTCCATGCCAAACAAATATCCGAACCTAATCTAGTTCCATTTGCCAGCACTTGGCCCATACCCTTCTCAACCCTTCCTATTCATTTTCCCATCCAGATGCCTTTTAAATGCTGCAATTATGCCAGCCTCCATCACTTCCTCTGGCAGCTCATTCCACATACAAACCACCCTCTATGTGAAAAAGTTGCCTGTTAGGTCTCTTTTATATTTTTCCCCTCTCACCCTAAACCTATGCCCTCTAGTTCTGGACTTCCCCACCCTAGGATAAAAGACCTTATCTATTTACCCTATCCATTTCCCTCACGTCCCTCTATAAGGTCACCCCTCAGCCTCCGACGCTCCAGGGAAAACAGCCCCAGCCTGTTCAGCCTCTCCCTCTAGCTCAAATCCTCCAACCCTGGCAACATCCTTGTAAATCTTTTCTGAACCCTTTCAAGTTTCACAACATCTTTCCGATAGGAAGGAGACCAGAATTGCATGCAATATTCCAACAGTGGCCTAACCAATGTCCTATACAGCTGAAAAATGACCTCCCAACTCCTGTACTCAATACTCTGACCAATAAAAGAAAGCATACCAAACACCACCTTCACTACCCTATCTACCTGCGACTCTACCTTCAAGGACCTATGAACCTGCACTCCAAGGTCTCTTTGTTCAGCCAAACTCGCCAGGACCTTACCATTTGGTGTGTCAGTCCTGCTCTGATTAGCTTTTCCAAAATGCAGCACCTCGCGTTTATCTGAATTAAACGGCATCTACCATTCCTGCATTCTTTCACAGGATGAGGGTGACACTCACTAAGCCAGCATTTATTGCCCATCCCTGATTGTAGTTGAGAGTCAATCACATTGCTGTGGGTGTAGAGCACAATTGAGGATATTGGAAATGGTGCAGAGCTTTGGGAACTTTCTGATCCCAAGTAGAATCCACCTGTCGGCAGACACGTGGCCATCCTCTTGGCTATTTCCTGTGTGCTGGGAAACTCAGGGCCAAAGGCACCATGTGTTCTGACTGGCCCTGATGAAGACTGACTGGCCCTGATGAAGACTGACTAGCCCTGATGAAGACTGACTGGCCCTGATGAAGACTGACTGGCCCTGATGAAGACTGACTAGCCCTGATGAAGACTGACATCCTCTTGGCTATTTCCTGTGTGCTGGGAAACTCAAGGCCAAAGGCATGATGAAGACTGACTAGCCCTGATGAAGACTGACTAGCCCTGATGAAGACTGACTGGCCCTGATGAAGACTGACTAGCCCTGATGAAGACTGACTGACCCTGATGAAGACTGACTAGCCCTGATGAAGACTGACTGGCCCTGATGAAGACTGACTGGCCCTGATGAAGACTGACTTGCCTGATGAAGAACTGCAGTGTGGGGAGCACTGAGAGCTCTAATGCAGCCAGACCATGGAGTCGCAGATCAAGTGCTGATGGAGAGACTGGGGGATGGGAGAGGCTGTGGAGATTGAATGCTCAACAACTCTGGGTCACTGGTGACATTACTAAGATGAACAGGCCACTCTACCAACATCAATGTTGTCCCTGTAGAACTCTCTCACAGAGCTGCCACCACCTTCTGACATTGCAAAGTCATGATCGTGGTCATGTTTGGTTTTGAGGGGGCAGCTGATGGGTCAAAGCTGGGTAAAAGCTTGGTCCACGAGGGCTTTAAGAAGGCAGAGCTGGGTTGAGGGAGGGAATTCAGAGCTTCGGACCCGAGCAGCTGAAGGCAAAACCACCAAAGGGAAAAAGGATGTGCAAAGGCCAGAATTGGAGAAACTGCCCCAGTGTGACAACTAACTGATCTTAACAGTCTGGAAGACAACTGAAGGAAAACGTCAGAGGCATGCGTACACGTTCCAAAGCAACATCTGATGACCTTACTCCATGATCTCAGGAGCAACAGAATGTTTAGAGGAAATTGCCTTCAAATAAATGATGGAGGACCTCCAATTTCCTTTGTGACTAACATCTCAAGGATGAAATCAATCTATTCATCAGCATTAACAAATCATTAAGTCACTTCAACAAGCGTTCTGAGTGAGGGGGTTCACTGCACCCAAAATGTTAACTCTGCTTTCACTCCACAGGTGCCACCAGACCTGCTGAGCGTCTCCAGCAATTTCTGATTTTGCCTCTGATTTCCAGCATCCACAGTTCTTTGGGGTTTCTTTGTTGAGCAAAGCCAGCGTATCTTAACATAAGCAAAACAACAGAGGCTGAAAAGTGTGAAATAAAAGCAAAGTGTTCTGGACAAACCCAGCAGGTCTGGCAGCTTCTGTGGAGAGAGAAGCAGAGCCCACGTTTCAAGTCCAGGATGATGATTCAGCTATTACGAGGGGGCATAGCTTTAAATTAAGGGGTGGTAGGTATAGGACAGATGTTAGGGGTAGATTCTTTACTCAGCGAGTCGTGAGTTCATGGAATGCCCTGCCAGTAGCAGTGGTGGACTCTCCCTCTTTATGGGCATTGGATAGACATATGGAGGATAGTGGGCTAGTGTAGGTTAGGTGGGCTTGGATCGGCGCAGCATCGAGGGCCAAAGGGCCTGTACTGCGCTGTATTCTTCTATCTTCTATGTTCTATGATTCTTCAGCGTTCCGGCAGTTCCATTTGCTGTTTTCCTTTCAGAGGTCTCTTACTTGCTCAACCACAGGGCTCCTCTCTTCAGATCAGCAGTTCTCAAATGCTTTTGTTCATGGATGACTCGAGGCAGGAGGGAGGAAGATCCTGTGAAGGACACCTGCATCCTATTTCACTCACCAGAAAATAAAACACAGCAAAGTTAACAGGAAGTCGAGAGTGTGGTGCTGGAAAAGCACAGCCGGTCAGGCAGCATCAGAGGAGCAGGAGAATCGACAATTTGAGCAAAAGCCTTTCATCAGGAATGAGGCTTGTGGCCTAAGAGGGCTGAGAATTAAATGGGAGGGGGTGGGGCTGGGGGGAAGGTAGCTGAGAATTCGATAGGTAGATGAAGGTGGGGGTAATGATGATAGGTCGGAGAGGAGGGTGGAGCAGATAGATGGGAAAGACGACGAATAGGTCAAGAGGGTGGTGCTGAGTTTGAGGCTTGGGAGTGGGATAAGGTGGGGGGAGGGGAAATGAGGAAACTGGTGAAATTCACATTGATCCCATGTGGTTGCAGGGTCCCAAGGCAGAAGATGAGGCGTTCTTCCTCCAGACGTCGGGTGGTTAGGGTTTGGCGATGGAGGAGGCATGTCCTTGGCGGAGTGGGAAGGGAAGTTGAAGTGTTCGGCCACAGGGCAGTGGGGTTGGTTGGTGCGGGTGTCCCGGAGATGTTCTCTGAAACGACCCGCAAGTTGGCATCCTGTGTAGAGGAGACCACATCGGGTGCAACGGATACAGTGGATGATGTTTGTGGAAGCACGGGTAAAACTCTGGATGTGGAAGGATCCTTTAGGGCCTTGGACAGTGATGAGGGGGGAGGTGTAGGTGCAGGTTTTGCATTTCCTGCGGCGGCAGGAGAAGGTGCTGGGAGCGGGGTGAAGGCTGATGGGGGTGCGTGGATCTGACAAGGGAGTCATAGAGGGAATGGTCCTTTCGAAACACTGATAGGGGTGGGGAGGAAAATATATCCCTAATGGTAAGGTGTGTTTGTAGGTGGCGGAAGTGGCGAAGGACGATGCGATGTATACAGAGGTTAGTGGGTGGAAGGTGGAAGAGATGATTTTTGGACTTTCCAATGTCCTCGTTGCGTTGGGAGGAGTAGGGTTCAAGGGCAGGGGGGCAGGAGGTGGAGGAGATGTGCTGGAAGGCACCGTTGACCACGTGGGAAGGGAAATTGCGATCTTTGAAGAAGGTGGCCATCTGGGATTTTCTATGGTGCAATTGATCATCCGTGGATTCAAGTCCTGTATGAGCTAAGGTAACCATGAAGGACTCTCCTTCTCAACCTCTTGCCCACTTGAGGTGTGGTGACCCGCAGGTTAAATCAGCAATTGTCCCTCTCTCTAACAAGAATAGGACCATAATGACGTAAACTTTACTGAACATGAATGAGCCTTCTCTCCTTATGTGATGTCATCCCATCACTTCCTGGTTTTCAAATCTGGAAAAACAGATACCAGGTTTTTTTCCTTTGTTTGAACAATGGTACAAAAGCAAGAACTTGCATTTACATAGCACCTTTCACAATCTCAGAATATATTCAATGAAGTGCTGATGGAGTGCCATATCACTGCTGCAATATCGGAAATGACTAAGTGTTATCAAATGAATACTGATCGAGGAACAACTAATCTCCCTTCCAAATCTGTGTTTATAAATGTTTTACCTCTGACATCTTAATTTGGCATCATTCTTGACAAATGATATAAAAGTCTTCTCTCATTAATGATTTATACTGCAAATGGTTTAATTCTTTTCCCAGTGATTAACAACCCATGACAGAATAAAACCCATAATAAAGGATTTAATTGCTGGTCTGACTGAAAGCAGCAGAGCCCTCAGGCTGCACTGAGAAATCTCAATAGTACTGTGTCGTAGGAACCATTCGGTCCATCGAATCTGTGATGGCTCTTTCAAAATGCAAACAATCTACCCACATACCCTTCATCTCCACCTCCCCTTCTCCAGAATCTCTACAATTTTCATTCACAGGAGCAAAGATAATTTGTTGCAGTTTGAAGAAGAACAGGAGGATTTTCCTGGTGTTCACATTTATCCCTCAAATGACACATTAAGAACAAGTTATCCGCTGCTGTGTGGAAGCTGTGCCCCTTGATTTTGAAGAGATGATTTTTGGACTTTCCAATGTTGCAAATTGGACTGAGACAAGTCAAACTGCTTGAAGCTGCAAAGCCACGTCAAGGTAGATGCAAGAAGTTAACTTGCCTTCGGGTTGGGGAAAAAAAAATGAGACTGCCACGTTTGGAGCACTGCGTACAATTCTGGTCGTCCTGCTGCAGGAAGGATATTATTAAACTGAAAAGAGTGCAAAAAAGAACTCCAAGGATGTTACCGAGACTAGAAGGTTTGAATGATAACGAGAGGCTGGAGAGGCTTGGGCTTGCTTTCCCTGGAGCATTGGAGGCTGAGGGGTGACCTTATAGAGGTTTATAAAATCTATGAGGGGCATAAGATAAGGTGAAAAGCCAAGGTCTTTCCCCCAGGGTAGGGGAGTCCAAAACTGGAGGGCGAAGGTTTAAGGTGAGAGGGGAAAGATTTAAAAGGGATCTGAGCAGCCACGTTTTCACACACGGTGGTATGTGTATGGAACAAGCCGCCAGAGGAAGTGGTGGAGGCTGGTACAACTTCAACATTTAAAAAACATTGAACAGATACATGAATAGGAAAGGTTTAAAGGAATATGGGCCAAAAGCAGGCAATGGGGCTAGTGCAGTTCTGGAAACCCGGTCGGCATGGATGAGTTGGGCTGAAGGGCCTGTTTCCGTGCAGTATGATGCTGTAACAATCTAGTCTCAACAAAACATATAATGCACTCAGAAAAGACATTATTAATTGGACATTGGCACCATGGCTATCATACATTTCCAGGATCATTCTCGTAAACCTCCTCTGGAACCCCTCAAAGTCCATCACATCCTTTCTGATCACTTGCCCCTCAGAGCTGGTTGAACATTTGATCAGATCACAGCTAACTTGATTGTAATCTCAGTTCTGCATTGTTGCCTGCACCTAATCACCTTTGACTCCCTTGTTATCCATCTTTGCTTTAAAAATATCCAACCACTTCATCTCTAATGCTCTCTAACAAACTGTATTCCAATGATTCATGACTCTCTGATAAAGAAATAGAGCTTTGCCTATTTTCATATTAAATTGGAGGCACTTTATGATTAGATTCTCTACAGTGTGGAAACAGGCCCTTCAGCCCAACCCTACCTTCCAAAGAGTAACCCACCCAGACCCATTCCCCTCTGACTAATGCACCTAACACTACAGGCAATTTAGAATGGCCAATTTACCTAACCTGCATATCTTTGGACTGTGGGAGGAAACTAGAGCACCCCACACAGACACAGGGAGAATGTGTAAACTCCAGACAGACATTCGCCCGAGGTGGGAATTGAACCCAGGCCCCTGGTGCTGTGAGGCAGCACCGCTAACCACTGAGCCACCGTGCCGCCCCAATACTGAGATGGTGCACCTTCATTCTACTTTAAATATTTGAGCCAAAGTTTTCAGCAGTGAAATTGGGAAGTACATCTTCATTCAAAGAGTAGGGGAACGTTTGAATCTCTTCCATGACATATGAGGTCAAGTGTTGATTTTTAACCCTGAATTTGGTAGGTTTTCTTGAGAACCGAAGCGATTAAGAAATTTGGGACAAAAAAACCAATACACAATGTAGGTCGTTGGTAAGCCACAATCTCATTGAAATATGAAAGAGCCCTGAGACTTAATTGTATCTTCACATTCCTATATTTGTGATGTTATTCCTATGTCTGATGTTGTCCATTGACCAGGCTTTGTTGACCATTGTAACTATGACAGCTGCATGTCAATGACAGTATCTTCAGAAAGTTGAATTCAAGGTTAGAATATTCTTTTCTTCTCCATCAAACTCTGAACAAACACTTCAGTCCACACTTATTGCTCATACATAATTTCCTTTGAGAAGATGGTGTTGATCTGACTATTTGAACTGCATTAAAAATCACACAACACCAGGTTATAGTCCAACAGGTTTAATTGGATGTTCAAGCTTTCAGAACGCTGCTCCTTCATCAGGGAGCTAGTGGGGCAGTCCTTGGAGTGTAGGCACACCCTACACCCCTTCAATGGAGGAGATGTTAAGTCAAAGCTATTCATTTGATGTTCCTCATGATTGGGATGCAAGAGACCAGACTTGGAAAGGAAAGGTTGAAAAGAATATGGACCAAAAGCAGGCAATGGGGCTAGTGCAGTTCAGGAAACCTGGTCGGTATGGATGAGTTGGGCTGAAGGGTCTGGTTCCGTTATACAGTATGAAAAGAGGGTGCTTGTTGGTTGCACCATCATGGAGACACAATGGAAACAATTGACAATTATTTTCACACCGAGGTTCTTGTTTAATGTCAGTGAAAATAGGTTGTATGTAAGATTTCTATAGTGTGGAAGCAGGCCATTTGACCCATTGAGTTCACACCAACTCTCCAAACAACATCATATCAAGATCCTCACTGCCACCACACCCCGCCCCCCTCCTCAACAAACTACTCCGTAACCCTACATTTCCAATGGCTAATCCACTTAGCCTGCACACCCCTGGACAATGTAGCATGGCAAAACCATCCAATCTGAACATCTTCGGACTGTGGGAGGAAGCCCACACACATATAGAGAGAACTTGCAAAGTGTACGCAGGTGCTTGCCTGAGGATGGAAGCAGTCTCGGATCCCTGACACTTTGAGGCCACAGTGCTAACCACTAAGCCTCACCCTTTAGCCCTTGTAAATGCAGGGTTGTGGAGCTAAGAGTACAGGCCTAGGTCTGGATGGGATGCTTTTCGGAGGATGGGCCGAATGGCCTCTTTCTGCATTGTGGGGGTCCTATGACAATGAAAGTCACCATGGACCTGCTTTCTCATTGGTGAGAGATGACTGGCGGTGATTTAACCCGAGGGTTACTGCACCTCAGGCAAGGAGAGAGATTGAGAAGGAAGTCCTGCATGGCAACTTATGTTGGCGCCGGAATTGCCTCACTCTGTACTTGTACGGTCATCTCCTACAAACCGACCGACTCCCACAGCTACCTGGGACTACACCTCCTCCCATCCTGCCCCCTGTAAAAACGCCATCCCATTCTCCCAATTCCTTCGTCTCCGCCGCATCTGCTCCCAGGAGGACCAGTTCCAAAAACGTACAACCCAGATGGCCTCCTTCTTCAAGGACCGCAATTTCCCCCCCGACGTGGTCGACGATGCCCTCCACCGCATCTCTTCCACTTCCCGCTCCTCCGCCCTTGAACCCCGCCCCTCCAACCGCCACCAGGACAGAACCCCACTGGTCCCCACCTACCACCCCACCAATCTCCATGTACAGCGCATCATCCGCCGTCACTTCCGCCACCCCCAAACAGACCCCAGCACCAAGGATATATTTCCCTCCCCTCCCCTATCAGCTGTCCGTAGAGACCACTCCCTCCGCGACTCCCTTGTCAGATCCACACCCCCCACCGACCCAACCACCACTCCCGGCACCTTCCCTTGCAACCGCAGGAGGTGCAACACTTGCGCCCACACCTCCCCCCTCACTTCTCTCCAAGGCCCCAAAGGAAACTTCCATATCCGCCACAGATTCACCTGCACCTCCACCCACATCATCTACTGCATCCGCTGCAGCCGGTGTGGCCTCCTCTATATTGGGGAGACAGGCCGCCTACTCGCGGAGCGACTCAGAGAGCACCTCTGGGCCACCCGGACGAACCAACCCAACCAACCTGTGGCACAGCATTTCAACTCCCCCTCCCACTCCACCGAGGATATGCAGGTCATTGGACTCATCCACCGCCAAACCACAACAACCCGACGGTCGGAGGAGGAGCGTCTTATCTTCCGACTGGGAACACTCCAACCGCAGGGGATGAACTTGGACTTCACCAGTTTCTTCATCCCCCCAAACGTCGATTCTCCTGTTCCCTGGATGCTGCCTGACCTGCTGCGCTTTTCCAGCAACACATTTTCAACTAGCTATCCAGCCAACTGAGCTAACCAACCTCCTATCAGAAACCACCTGCCTGCTCTGAGAAGTGAGACTAACAGCGAATTGCTATTCCTATCGTTCCATCACATTTTATTACCTCAACCTGAGAACGTCTAACCTGAATAAATGAGTCGTGTTATAAAACATTGAAACAGGGTGGCCAACCTAATACAACCTACAAGCAAGTCTGTTGTATGTGTAAATGGGCACATAAAAACAAAGCCCTCAAGTCAATGTGCTCACCATTGCTGAACGTCCAAGTGTTCTGAAACACATTGCTATACCTTCAGCTGTGCTGCAAGTAAAGAGTTATTAATGAGCTGCCGAGAAAATGAAATGGAATAAGTCACTTTAATACTCCATTACATTCGCTCAGTATATAACTATTCAACCTTGCTGATCCTTCACTAGTTTGACATTTTTAAGTTCGGAATTGAAATGCTGGTTCTTCGACATTGAAATTGCGATAGAGATTCAAACTTTAAATGCAAATGTCATTTAAATTGCTCTCTCCATTGTGTTTCCTTTGATAGCTATGTGCTCACAATATCCAATTTCAGACTGTTCTCTCTTTTCCCCACATTAGCATGAAGATTGGCATGAAAAAATGCAACCTGTTATTTATACAATTCTGTGGAGGTGAGAGAGACAGAAAGGAAGGAAAAGGGGATTTATTTATGCAATGTGACTGGCCTCCTCTGGTTCCCGAGGCCACTGGAGCAAATCCTCATGGGAATGAAATTGGCTGACACAACTTTGGGCCACGAACTGCCACAAAATTGACACCAGAAGCTCATGTTGGGCAGGCAATGGCCAAGTGGCATTATTGCTACACTGTTAGCCTAGATAATGTTCCTGAGACCAGGTTTGAATCCTTCTATGGTAGAGTTGGAATTCAATTTTTTTTAAAAAACTTGAAATTAAGAGTGTGATGATAACTGTGAATCTGAACCATAATTGTCAGGAAAGCCCCTCTGGTTCACTAATATCCTATAGGGAAAGAAGCTGCTGTCCTTACCTGGTCTGGCCTACGTGTGATTCCAGGCCCGCAGCAATTAGGTTGACTCTTAGCTGCCATTAAGGGGTGGCAATAAATGCTGCCCAGCCAGTGATACCTTCCTCCTGTGATTGAATAGAGAAAAAAAATAGAGAACAATTGAATGCCTTTGACAGAAATCTGGGACTGACCTTTTCTCAGTTGAGGTGATGGAAAGTGTCAAAGTTGCATTTTCCTTTGATGTTAAATTGAAAATTCATGCCAAGGGATGTTACCTGCCTACAGCAATTACAGTTGGATTTCTCTTCCTGGAACTGAGGCATCCTGTTCAGTGTATGATTTGTTCTCTGTAGTGATGAACACTTTGCTATTTTGACAGTGGGACCTTCCTTCACATTGCTTATGGTCCATGAGGTATTAACATTCCTTTAATGGGCAGGGCTTATGTTTTGTAGTACCAGGTGGATTAATAGGAATATGTTTCTGTGCACTTGCAAAACCGATCTTTGTATAGCCTCTATATGAGCAGCAAAATGCTGCTCATTGTTGATTGTGGCATTTTTCGAAGGTTTCATTCTTGGAATGTGACTTCACTAGCTGTTCAAACTTATCCATTTTAAATTGGCATTGTAAAGCTGGTTGAAGCCCCCATGACCCACTGCAGTGTTGATGCTCCCTTAGCACTACTAAGGTTATGGGATTTGGAACCAGCTATGATCAATGTTTTACAATGTACCAGTTTGAATGTTTTCTACTCAAGCCTGCAGTTGGACTGGAATCTGCAACTTTCTCACTCCGAGGTGAGTGTGCTGAGTTTGAGTGCGAGTTTGATTTGAGGTTGGGTTTGATTTACTGTTGTTACATACCAAGATGCAGTGAGAAGTGTTGCATGGCCTGCTATTCAGGCAGATTGTGTCATACAAAGTGCATTAGGGTAGCAGAGCAGAGTGCAGAATACAGTGTTACAGCTGCAGAGAAGGTGCAGAGATTGAGTAGGGAAGTCCTATGTATCTTGCCCCTCTAGCTACCTCATTCAGGAGCAGCGCTTTGATAGCTAGAGCTTCCAAATAAACCTGTTGGACTACATTGTGGTATTGTGTGACCTTTGACTGTTGTCCACCCCAGTCCAACACTGGCACCTTCACACCATGGCTCTGAGAGGGAAGTGTACACTCCTGCTGGGGTCCTGGGCACCAGTCATGGCCCTGAGCGATTCATGGGAAATCTTATAGTTGGTTCGGCCAGGCATCCTTGATGCCAGGGCACTGTGGGGTCAGGTCTTCTTCCTGTGAGGGTCGGGCCTGAGCTCCAGGTTTCCACAGAGAAGGTCAGGCTCATGAGAAAGCATTAGGTCCTTCAGACCTCTGGGGTTACAATTCCATAGTCGGTGGTTCGTGAAAGTAGAATCATGCAGTCACAGAATCCCTACAGTGTGGAAGAAGGCCACTCAGCCCATCAAGTCTACACCTATTCTCTGATGAGAATCCTACCCAGACCCAGGGCCCTACCTTTTCCCCATAACCATGCACTTCCCAGGGCTAACCCATCTACCCTGGTAAGTATGGGGCAATTCATAGAATTTTTTTAATAGAATCCCTACAGTGTGGAAACAGGCCCTTCGGCCCAACAAGTCCACACTGACCCTCCAAAGGGTAACCCCCAGACCCATTCCCCAATCCTATTAGTGTACATTTACCCCTGACTAATGCACCTAACCCACATATCCCTGAACACTATGGTGCAATTTAGCATGGTCAATTCACCTAACGTGCACATCTTTGGACTGTGGAAGGAAACACCCAGAGGAAACCCACGCAGACACGGGGAGAATGTGCAAACTCTGCACAGACAGTCCCCCGAGGCTGGAATCGAACCTGGGACCCTGATGTTGTGAGGCAGATTTAAGAGAACGTTGTTAATAATTCTGATGGACTTAGGATTGGGGTTTAGAAGAGCAGAACGATTGTAAGATATGTAAGAATAAGATCTGCTGCAGACAGCTCAGAAAATGTTACCACACTCTGGTGCCATCTCGAATCCAGTTTGCTATCAACTGATCCACAGCTACAGCTACCAGTGTTAGCAAGTACATTCCATTCTGTATCCCTACAATGTATTTCATTCACCTTTCAAACCAATCGTTTGTAGAGTGGATCGAGGAATGACTTGATGCTGGAGGGATGACAGAACCATTTTAATCACATCTGTGATTTCCAGAGACACGGCAGTACAGCCAAAGTTAGCGCTTTTGAGATATTGTGCCATTAATCCTTCCAACTGCAAAGGTCACAGCTGCTGAATTAACTGTCCTCAGTGATATATTAAGCTTTCAAGATCTGTGACAGCTTTGGTCCCTCACATTTTCAAAATCTGATAATTGTCATTTCCATTCCCTTGCACCTCACATGGTGGATGTTTGGCTTTGACTTTAATGCAGGGCAATGACTGGCATGTGACATTTAATGCTTCAAGTCAGCAGTAACCTCGGATATTTCATTCGCAACACGATCAAGGTCAGCATTATTAACCTCCTGCTAGTGACTTAATTATATAATGCAATGCTAAAGGAACATATCATTTCCTGCACATAACAGCATAAGGAATAGGACTAGATGTTGACAATATGGCCCCTCAAACCTGTTGCGCTGGTCAATATAATCACGTCTGATCTTTACCTGC
The DNA here is from genome assembly GCF_004010195.1 of Chiloscyllium plagiosum. Lineage (NCBI taxonomy): Eukaryota > Metazoa > Chordata > Chondrichthyes > Orectolobiformes > Hemiscylliidae > Chiloscyllium > Chiloscyllium plagiosum. Next base: position 9,691,909 of record NC_057713.1, read on the forward strand.
AACTTGACCTTTCCACCTGCTCCCCCATCAAAAATCTATCCTCGCATTAAATATATTCAATGATGGGACAAGCTTTAAGTGAAGAATTTCTTTCTCATCTGAGTCCTAAATGACTGAGCACTTCTCCTGAGATTGTATGTTCCTATGTTCGACGTTCTCCAGGTAAGGGAAACAACCATTGAGCGTATGATACCGTATGGCAGCCAGCATGGTGACGCAGTGGTTAGCACTGCTACCTCCCAGTGCCAGGGACCCAGGTTCGATTCCCACCTCAGGTGGCTGTCTGTGTGGAGTTTGCACGCTCTCCCTGTGTCTGTGTGGGTTTCCTCCCACAATCCAAAGATGTATAGGTCAGGTGAGTTGACCATGCTAAATTGCCCAGAGTGTTAGGTGCATTAGTCAGTGGTAAATATGGGGAAGGGGTCTGGGTGGGTTACTCTTTGGAGGGTTGATGTGGACTTGTTGGGCCGAAGGGCCTGTTTCCATACTGTAGGGAATCTAATCATGATCTATCAAGCCTTTTGTAATCCTGTATCATTCACTATTTATAAAAGGAGGTTGACAAAAGGTGGGTAACTATCGGCCCGTTAGCTTAATTTCTGTAGTGGGGAAAACGCTCGAATGCATCTTTAAGGAAGAAAAAGTGGGAATTCCAGTTAGAAATTGTCTCATCAGGCAAATGCAGCATGGGTTCATGAAAGGCAAGTCATGTTTAACTAATTTATTGGAATTCTTTGAGGTAGTTGAAACTAGAACCGGGGGCATAGCCTCAAAATGAGGGGGAGCAGATTTAGGATTGAGCTGAAGAAGAGAGTCTTCAACCAGAGAGATTGTAAATCTATGGAATTCGCTGCTCAGTGAAGCAATTGAGGCTTCCTCATTGACTGTTTTTGAGGCAAATATAGATAGATTTTTGAGCAGTAAAGGAATTAAAGGTGAGGGTGAGAGGGTAGGTAGGTGGACGTGAGGCCACAAGAAGATCAGTCATGAACCTATTTAATGGTGGAGCAAGCTTGAAGGGCCAGATGACCTATTCCTGTGCCTGATCCTTAGGGATTCAGCTGCCCTTACCCACCTGCTCACCATAAAACTTAATTACTTTACTGATTTGTATGTGTAGAAAATCCCTACAATTTGCTTCCATTTTGCTGGCTGATTTACTCTCGGATTTCAGTTTTTCCGCTATATTAGAACTTGCTGGTGGCCCTTTTCAGGTTGTCAAAACATTCTCAATCCTCAGATCTGCTCTTATTTTTTGCAAACTTATAAACATTCTCTTTCATTATAAAACTATTCTTGACTTTCTAAGCCACATTACAACAGGATCTTGACCAGATGGGCCAATGGGCTGTGAAGTGGCAGATAGAGTTTAATTCAGATAAATGTGAGGTGCTGCATTTTGGGAAAGCAAATCTTAGCAGGACTTATACACTTAATGGTAAGGACCTAGGTACAAACAGACCTTGGAGTGCAGGTTCATAGCTCCTTGAAAGTGGAGTCGCAGGTAGATATAATTGTGAAGAAGGCACTTGGTATGCTTTCCTTTATTGGTCAGAGTGTTGAGTACAGGAGTTGGGAGGTTATGTTGCGGCTGTACAGGACATTGGTTAGGCCACTGTGGCATAGGTTTAGGGTGAGAGGGGAAAGATATAAAAGAGACCTAAGGGGCAACTTTTTCACAGAGAGGGTGATGTGTGTATGGAATGAGCTGCCAGAGTAAGTGGTGGAGGCTGGTACAATTGCAACATTAAAGAGGCATTTGGATGGGTATATGAATAGGAAGGGTTTGGAGGGATATGGGCCGGGTGCTGGCAGGTGGGACTAGATTGGCTTGGGATATTTGGTCGGCATGGACGGGTTGGACCGAAGGGTCTGTTTCCATGCTGTACATCTCTATGCCTCTATGACTCACAAATGGATTCTTCTTGCTGTGTTTTTTTTGTGTGATTTTGTGGGATATTTTGTATTTTGTCTTTCAATATTTTCACGGTTTATTTTGTGAGTCTCGTTATCTTATCAATGTCAGCCAGCCTTCCCCTCATACCCATGTTTAAGTCTATTTGAGCATTGCAGGTGGATATAATTTAAGACACTGATCTGGATGAAAAGCTGTATTTTCTGTGTGGTGATTTAGCAGAATGCTAATCTTCCCAACTGTGTAATATTTCATCCGCAGTAGAAAAGTCTAAAAGGAGACGTGACAACAGTCCTTAAAATTATGAAGCTGTTTGACAGGATAGATGATGGGGAGATGTTTTTCCATTTACAACTAAGTGCCTTAAATGCAAGATAATCACTTACAAAGATTTATAAATAACTGCATGTATTTATGGCCCCCAGTTTAGACTCTTTTCACAATGGAAAAACAATCCACACCTGTCCTTTATATCTCATTCATAATTTTAGAGATTTCTGTCAGGTTAAACATGCCATTTATTCTGAACGAATGATCTAACATGTTCAATCTTTCATGATAGCTGCGACTTTTCAGTCCTTTTTTGTTCTTCTGTTTCTTTTCGGCATTTTCTGCAGGGCTTCAAACTCCTCTGCATTAGCACAGAGACCAGAACTGTGTGTAATACTCTCAGTACATTGAAACATAGAAACCTAAAAAACAGCAGCAGGAGTATCCTTCAAGCCTGCACTGTTATTCAATATAATCATGGCTGATCATCCAATTCATTCCCATCTTTCTGCTTTCCCCCCCACATCTTTTGATCCCTTTAGCCCTCAGAACCACATCCAACCCCTTCTTGAAATAATGTTTTGGCCTCAACTACTGACTGTGTAGTGAATTGCACAAGCTCACCATACCCTGGATGAAGATATTTCTCCTCATTTCAATCCTCAATGGTTTACCCTGTATCCTTAGACTGTGACCTTGGCTACCATCAGGAACACCTTTCCTGATTCTAATCTGTCTTGTTCTGTGAGCCCACCCCCACCTTATTCTTCTGAACTTAAGCAAATATAATCATAATCAATTTGACCTTTTTCTTATTCATCAGTCCTGCCATCACAGGAATCAGTTTGGAAAACTTTTGCTGTACTCCCTTTGTAGCAAGAGCTTCCTTCCTCACATAAGGAGACCAAAACTGCACACTATACTCCAGGTGTGGTCTCACCAAGGCCCTGTCCAGTTGCAGCAAGACCTCCCTGCTCCTGTACTTGAATCATGTCACAATGAAGATCATCATTACCGTTGCCTCCTTCAGTGCCTAACCCTAACCCTATTGAACCTGCATTCTTACCTTCAGCAAATGGTGTACAAGGATATCCAGTTTGCGTTGCCCATTCCCCACTCTCAATTTACAGCCTATCAGATAATAATGTGCCTTCCTGTTTTTGTTCCAAAGTTGGACATCCTTACATTTTTCCATGTTGTAATTCATCCACGGTACATTTGCCTTCTCATTGAACTTGTCCAAACCACATTGCCACATCTTTGCATCTCTTCAGAACTTATCCTCCAACCCATCTGCAAATTGGGAGATATTACATTTGGGTCCCTCATGGTGAGCACACAGGAAACAAAGAGTAGGAATTAATGAGTCTTTTCTCAGAGTGGTAGGTGGTGACTGGGTATCAGAAAGTCAAAGTCCTGGTCCATTAATCACAGAAGGTTGGCATCCAAATTCACTGGGAAATAGGGAAGGCCTTCATTTCCAAGGGTGTGGTGGATAAATGTAATCTTTCTAAAATTGTATACAGCATCAATCAGAACAAAGCTAGAATGCTTTGAATAGTTTTAGGGCCTTGTCTAGGAAAAGATATACTGGCATTGAAGGCATTCCAAAGAAGGTTCACTAAATTTATCCCAGGTAAGGGAGGATTGACCTGTGAGGTTGAATAGGTTGGGCCTGTACTCTTGGGCCTAATCTCATTGGATTTTAGAAAAATAAGGGGCAAACTTGTTGAACCAATCTTAGGGCGACATGACAGAGTAGAAACAACAAAAGCTTCTTTCCCCTTGTGGGTGAGTGCAGAATCAGAGGGCAGAGCCCCAGGATAAGGGGTTGCACATTGAAGAGAGAGATGTGGAGGAGCTTTCTTCTCTCAGAGAGTAGTGAATCTCTGAATTCTTTACAGCAGAGGGCTATTGAAGCCGGGTCATTGAGTAACAATAAGGAAGTCAAGAGTTATAGGTAAGATGTAGCAAAGAAGAGTTGAGGATTATCAGATCAGTTTTGATCCTGTTGAAAGGCAGAGCAGACTCGATGGGCTGAATGGCCTAATTCTGTTTTTCCTCCTATGATGTTATGTTCTACAATGGGATCCTACACACTATTTGATAAAACTTTACAACTGTTGAATTCTATACCCATGGAAATAAAACTCAAGTTTCTTTGCTGAGAGTGTTCATTAGCGGTTTTCAATGCTGCTCGCACTTAGCTTTCTTTCCCCTGTTTTGTCCTTAATTCGCTTTGTACATTTAGCCCAAGCATCTTTTTAAAAGTGTATCATTTCACACTAATTCATATTAAAGTTGACTTGCTCCTTGGCAGTAGGTTTTCTCATGTTGCCTTGCGCTGTGCTAGCCGCTCACCCTAATACAGTACCATGTGCCAACTTTCGTATTGAGTTCCCCAGTGCAAATCACTCATACAAACAGTGTATAACAGCGGTCCCACTGCTGATCTTTGAGGAAAACCACTTCCTTAATTTCGAATAATATTCCTTTATTCCCAGGCACAATTATCTTCACGGTGGCAGGAATTGTGAGCAATTTTCTTGAGATGGTGGTCCCACTGGCATACTGGGTACAATGCTGACAACGGTGATGGAATTGGGCTAAGGGCAGATGTCAGAGCATTGTCTTTCTATTCATTCATAGGATGTGGGCATCACTGACTAGGCGGGTATTTATTGCCCATCCTAATTGTCCACCACCTTCTCAAGGACAACTAGGGTAAGGCAATAAATGCTGGCCCAGCCAGTGATGCCCACCTTCCATGAATGAAAAAAAAGTGCAATGGCCAATGTTTCTGTGAACAGTGGTGGGCTTTTCAATCTGATGCCCATGTCCCACAAATTAATTTGTCTAAATAATACTCTGCCCCTTCTGTTTTTCACACTGAAGTGTGTAACCTTACATTCACCCACATTATACTGCATCTGCCATGTCTTTGCTCGCTCACTCAATTTGTCTAGAGCACCCTTGTGTCCTCCCTACAATCTCACGTGGTTTTAAGTCATCAGTAAACATGGAAATACAAGATTTATTTCCCTTATTCAAATCACTTACACCTAACATGAATAAAGTTCTGATAACTTAAAGTTTAATTCTACCTCAATCATTAATCCTGGTGTGTTAGCTTTGATTTTTACTTAAGTCGATATGCCATGATCCATGATATCTATGTGCATCTTTTCGTGGGTCTTTGGACACTTAAACGTCATGTACTTCTGTTATATGGTTTTCTAAAACAAACTAAATTACATACAGTCAGGTTTCCTGCACTGATGACTGAAAACAACAATAAAATCTCCAGGTAGCTGACAGAAGCAAAACGTCCACTTGAGTTAATGTTAGGACTGAACCAGTCTCTGGAGCCCACATTTTGAGTGGAACCATCACAACCCTGCAGAGGAGTCGAGAGGAATTAATGGAAGATGACTCTCCTCGAGCCAGGTTCAAAGCTACGGCAGCTGCTACCTCAGCAACCAATGATAACCAATTGGGGTCAATTAAGGAAAACATGAAAGTGCTGGCAACCTCTGGGGTTTTCAGCCTTTGAAGTTTAATCCGATGTGAGATTCACCCGAGAGGTAATCGAAATTTGACAGCGTGATCGATGTAACTCTTAAGTGAACAAAGAGAGCGCGGATCAGTTAGGATTATATTCTCTGGAGTTTTCAAGAATGAGTGTGGTGGGGGCTCTCACTGAAACCTATGAAATTCTAACAGGGTGAGACTGAAGAGGAAGGGTGCTCCTGATGTCCAAGGGAGGCCAGAACCAGGGGTGCCAGTCAAAGGATTAAGTGGTAGCCCATTGAGGACTTAATCAAGGAGAACTATCTTCACCCAGAGAGTAGTGAGCCAGTGGAATTCTGTGCTACAGAAATCAGTTGCGACTAAAATATTGAATATTTTCAAGAATCAGCTAGGTATAGGGTTAAGGGGATGGAGAGAAAGTGGAAACAGGGCATGGGGGTGGAGTTCGGCCACGTGTTCCTATTTCCTCTGTTTCCATGTTGAATGGGTTCGGCCTGAAGTGTTTCTCAAAACTGGAAATATTCTCAAGCTGTAACACAAGAGGGGTGTTAAGAGCTGGACCCAGAGCATAAATCACCCAGATGTATAGTAAATGGTTCTTTCAAGCTAGAAAATCACAAGGACATTGGAGTTGAGGTCTAACTGTTCCCTTTAAACATACAGCATTGATTCTAAAGAGACTCTGCTTCATAATTGGTGCCATTACATTATACCTCCTCCTGAGATACAGCTTGTACCAAACTCACTTTCTTATATGTAATTTTTTTTAAGAGATCTCATTTTGAAGGATTTATCTTTGAATTGTGATTACTACCTCTTACTACAAAGAAAGGATAGCCTCATATAACTGGCCTGACTCCAAGGTCTTGTGAATAAAACATTCTCCTTGCTTTCTTGCTAAATATCTCTTAACAATAAAACATGTCAAAAAGAATTCAGTTCAGACTCGTACAAACAATATCACTTGCAGAATGCAGCATCAAAGGGACGATACTGAAACCTCTTCAATTAGATCTTTGGGTAAATGCAATAATCTCAGCACTTCCACTGGAATAGTTTTGAAAATCAATACTTAACTCCAAACCTTACAATCTTAAACTGGATAGTGTCCCATTCTAGAGGTGTAACCTAAAATTCTGAGAGGAGTTCTGCACAATCAGGTGTGCCATGCGAGATGCTAAACTGATGACCCATGCATTCTCTCAAGGGGATTATAAAGGTCCCATGGTACATCCATAAAGACCATGTATCTGCATTTTGGATGGGAATTGGGAATATAACTGTTTTAAAAGAAAATGAGGATCGTTGAAGAATTCCTTTTTGAAAAGAACGTGGCACTCATTATAGGTGCTATTTACATTGCTGCTGGTGCCTGCAGTCGTAAATAGTTTGCAGATGAACTGCAGCCAAGGGCTGTGTGCAAATGGAAATTCAGCAGGAACAAAGCTCTAATTGTTCTGTGGACTGGTGACAAAGGCCTTCTGCCTGCCAACACGTATGTGATTGGTCCCCAGGTAGCTAAACAGCTAGGGATTGTGAACAAGATCAGAACAATCCATGGGATTTCTGCAGATTCAGGATGTGTGTCTGTTCTCTGCAGTAAAATAAAACTTTAAGCACAAAGAAAGCCAGTCAATGTTTTCTTCAGAAGTTGCTACCAGCTGTTACCTTCAATTAATAAGTCAGAAGTTCTTTATAAGTGTGGACCAACCATCCTGTAGTTTCCATAAATAAATGACATCATCCAAAGAAGGAAGACTGAGAAGCTTGTGTTTGTTGAGGATCAGTCATCTCAGCTCCAGGACATCACTGCAGGAGTCCCTTAGGGTACTGTCCTAGGCCTGACAATCTTCAGCTGCTTCATCAATGACCTTCCCTTTGTCACAAGGTCAGAAGTGGGAATATTCGCCGACGATTGCACAGTGTTCTGCACCATTGGCGACTCCTCAGTTACTGAAGCAGTCTGTGCTCAAATGCAACAATATCTGGGCAATATCCAGGCTTGGGTCGACAAGTGTCAAGTAACATTTGCACCACACAAATGCCGGAGAACACCCATCCTCAACAAGAAACACTCTAACCACCGCCCCTTGACATTTAACGGCATTATCATCACTGAATTCCCCCACTGTCAACATCCTTGGGGTTACCATTGACCAGAAACCTAAGTGGACTCACTACATAAACATAGTGGCTATAAGAGCAGGTCAGAGGGTAGGGATATTACAGCAAGTAACTCACCTTCTGACTCCCCAAAGCCAGTCCACTATCTATAAGACACAAGTCAGGAGTATGATGGAATAATCCCCACTTGCCTGGATGGGTTCAGCTCCAACAACACTCAGGAAGCTTGATACCATCCAGGACAAAGCAGCCTGCTTGATTGCCACTACATCTACAAACATTCAATCCCTCCACCACCAGTGGTCAGGAGCAGCAGTGTATACTATCTACAAGAAGCACTGCAGAAATTCACCAAAGATCCTTAGACAGCACCTTCCAAATACATGACCACTTCCATCATGAAGGACAAGGGCAGCAGGTACTTGGGAAAACCACCACCCACAAATTCCCCTCCGAGCCACTCACCATCCTGACTTTGAAATATACTGCCGTTCCTTCACAGCCATTGGGTCAAAATCCTGGAATTCCCTCCCTGTCGGCCTGTGGGTCAACCCACAGCAAGAGGACTGCAGTGATTCAAGAAGGCAGCTCCCCACCACCTTCCCAAGGGCAAATAGGGATGGGCTATCAATGCTGGCCCAGCCAGCGATGCTCAATGCTGGCCCAGCCAGCGATGCTCAAGTCCCACAGATGAGTAAAAAAGGAAGTGACATTCTAATCAGTGCTAAATACTGACAATGGGAGGGAGCTTATCCTTGGCTGGCTGGACCAGCTGTAGCTGATGCCATGATTGTCTGCAACTCAAAGATAGCATTCCAACGCCTGATTGTCTGTGACTGCATCGCCAAATGTCAGACTAATGCCATTTACAAGTTCGTTGATGACACCACCATAGTCTGTTGAATCTCAGATGGCCATGAAACAGACTACAGACAGGAGGTGGAAGACCTGGAACAATGGGGCACTGAGAACTACCGAGCTCTTAATGCCGGCAAAACCAAGGAACTCATTACTGACTTTTGGCGGGATGTTACTCATGCTCCCCTACACATTAACAGCACAGAGGTGGAATGAGTGGAGAGTGTCAAGCTCCTGGGAGTGGTCACCCACAACAAGCTTTTTTGGACTGTTCATGTGGACACACTGGTTACAAAGGCCCAACAACGTCTCTTCTTCCTCAGGCAGCTGAGAAAATTTGACATGATAGCATATACCCTTGCCAACTTTTATAGATATACCATCTAGAGCCTTCTGTCTGGATGTATCATTACCTGGTCTGGCAACTGTACCATTGAAGATCAGAGATGGTTACAGAGAGTGGTGAACTTGGCCTGGACAATCACAAAGGCCAACCTCCCATCTATAGAATCCATCTACCAGGCCCGCTGTCAAAGAAAGTCCGCCAGCATTCTCAAAGATCCAGCCCACCTTGGCAATGCTTTTCTACAACCTCTACCATCGGGGAGACTACCATCGGGGAGAAGGTACAGAAGCCTGAACACACACACCAGCCGGTTTCGAAACAGTTTCTATTGTACTGTTATTAGCATACTGAATGGACTCACAAATACTTAACATTCGCCTGTACCTATGTTTTCGTTTTTGCCGCTGTTTAGCTATTATTTACTTATCTATGCTACTTAACTCTGTGATCTGCCTGTATTGCTCACAAGACAAAACTTTTCACTGTGCCTCGGTACATGTGACAATAAATTTAATTCAATTCATTTTGTCCAATATTCAACAGACCATCACCAAGGCACTTATAAATGAGATCCAAACCAGGCTGCGACAGATAGAAACTCATATGGCTTCACCTTTCATCTCAAAAGGAGGACCTCAGACAGCTTTAGCTGCTTGATGTGGTCATCAGTCGCCAACAGGCCTCGAGAGATTCTTGTGGGGGACATGATGGTCCTTGAGCCCAGTGATAATTGGACTGAGCACATTCTCATACTTACCAATATCACGTCCCACAAGTGATCAACAGGTCTCAACTCTTATCCGAATGTCAGTGTGTGATTGATTTGTCTGGTTTCCATGTTAGGTAAAAACAATGACTGCAGATGCTGGAAACCAGAGTTTAGGTTAGAGTGGTGCTGGAAAAGCACAGCAGGTCAGGCAGTATCTGAGGAGCAGTAAAATCAAAATGCAAATGAAAATCAGGAATATTCCTGATGAAGGGCTTTTGCCCGAAACGTCGATTTTACTGCTCCTCGGATGCTGCCTGAACTGTTATGCTTTTCCAGCACCACTCTGATCTAAACTCCGGTTTCTATGTTAGATTCACTGTCTTAAATGTATTACCCCCTGATTTTTAAACAGTGACCCCTAGTTCTAGATTGTCCCACAAGAAGAAAAATCCTCTCCACATCAATGGTGTCAAGATGCGTCAGATCTCAATCAAGTCACATCCTACTCTTCTAAGAGTGATGAAGATAGGGATCGTTGAATGTTCTTAAGGCAGCGATAGATAGATTCTTCACTAACAAAGAGCGCTGGGGGGAGTTAAGGCCAGAGTTAAACCAGCCGTGATATTATTGAACACCAGAGCTCAATGGGCCTACTTCCACTCTAAAGACGTATATTCTTTTGAATGATGGACCGAATAGCTTGTTGATTACGTAAACTCAATGCAATGTGCTAAACAGCAATGTAGCTGGGCGGCACAGTGTCTCAGTAGTTAGCACTGCTGCCTCACTCTGCCAGGGGACCTGGGTTCAATTCCAGCTTTGGGCGACTGTCTGTATAATGTTTGCACATTTTCCCTGTGTCTGTGTGGGTTTCCTCCCACAGTCCAAAGGTTGACCGTACTAAATTGCCCACAGTGTGCAGGCTAGGTAGATTAGTGATGCAGGTCTGGCTGAGATGTTGTTCTGAGAGTTGATGGGCCAAAAGGCCTGATTTCACACTGTAGGGATTCTACAAGCCATCGAGAAATTTCACAGTCCACTTGATAATAAGCACTGGTTTTCTTTGTACTTGAAGAGTTCATTGTTGTTGGTTTTTGTATATTATATAAATGGTGAAACACATTATTCAAAGCACCCACTACTGATGGAATTGTTTTTTCAATCTACTTCTGACTGTTCCATTTTGCTCACCCACATTGATGTCAGTGGGCAGAAGTAGAGGGAAGGCAGACGTCCCCAGCATACTGATCGGAAAACTCTCATTTTCTCCTTCACATATCACCCACAGTTCAGGAGACGAGGCAACAGATAGTGTCAACAAACATACTGCTAAACGTGTTCTATCTGGAATAGCTTAGAATGTGTCCTTGAAAGGGAGACTGATTGTAGGAAAAGCTGAATATTGGTGCAAACATAACTTGTTGCAATATGTGTGATAACTGCAATTTACTGATAGGTAGCAATTGTTCCACATGACTGCACATCTGGCTTAGATCTCACAATGCAGGAATTGAACATGAATCAAAATGCAAATGAAAAAGACAAAAGGGCTTGAATAAAATCTTTCCTCTTTCTGCATCACAGAAGCATCAAACACAACTAGTTGCAATGAAAAATGGTGTCGACTGAAAAGAAAGCAAGCACAGCATAGAATTTACAGCACCGAGTCAGGCCATCTCACCTAACTGGTCTATCTCAATATTTATGCTCCATATGATACTTCTCCTGTTTTACTTCCTCTCTAACTCAATCAACACTTCTAGTTCATTCTCTCTCAAGTACTTCTCCATTGTGATGTCAGTGGTATTGACTTCAGTTATTCCCTGTGGTCGCAGCAACTTGTACATTCTAACTACCCTGCGCAGAATGAACGTCCTGCTGAATTCTCAATTGGATTTAACTATTTTCGTCAATGTTTTCTGTTCCCTGGATCGAAGTGAGGTCTGAGCTACCGCACTGCGATCTCCATCACGGTCGTGGGGCTCCAAACACAAGGTTCCAACTTTCAACTGGTCTTGCAAAGAAGTGCCATTCCAGACTCGAAACCTTGACTCTGTTTTACTCTCTCTGCCGATGCAGTCAGACCCGCTGAGTTTCTCCAGCATTTTCTGTCTTTCTTTCCGACTCTGTTCTGACTCTGCGTTGTTGGCAAGGATCTGATCACACCCAATCAAATGAGCCAACAAAACCTGCCAGAGCTGCCATGACAATGTCCAGGTTGTAGGCCATTACCATAAAGAGTAATCATCGAATCCCTACAGTGTGGAAACAGGCCATTTTGTCCAACAGGTCCACACCGACCCTCCAAAGAATAGCCCACCCTGATCCATTCCCTTATCCTGTTACTCTGCATTTACCCCTAATTAATGCACCTAACTTCCACATCCTTGGCAATGGGCAATTTAATATGGCCAATTCACCAAATCTGCACGTCTTTGGATTGTGGGAGGAAACCCATGCAGACACGGGGAGAATATGCAAACTCTATACAGACAGTCGCCTAAGGCTGGAATTGAATCCAGGTCCCTGGGTGCTGAGAGGCAGCAGTGCTAACCACTGAGCCACTGTGCTGTCCTAATGGTGGAGTTTTTGACTGACAAAGAATGCCACCCACTCTCACTGCCTGCCATTGGCATTGCTGGAAAGGCCAACAGGTTGGCCCTCAATGCGTTTAGCCACATTGTAAATGCCACTCCTTTTTTCATCTCATCTGGGAATTTGGAACTTCATCTTAGATGGTGTCAAGCTTCTTGATCATTGAGGAGCTTCAATCAACCAAGCAAGTGGGGAGGATGCCATCTTGTAGATAGTGGACAGGCTTCAAGGAGTAAGGAAATGCAGAACTCAGAGCATTGATGTAGGAGCCATTGTGTTGACATGGCTAATCCAATTCAGTTACTGGTCAATAGGAACCCCTGGGATATTGATAGCTTAGGCTTTGCTGATGGGAATGCCATTGAATGTCAAGATATTAGTTTCACTCTGGATTGAAGACAGGGAGTATTTTATAAACAAGAGTGGTGAGCTGGGGAAGCTCTCTTCCCTCAACAGCCTGGTCACCAACTACTCCAGACCAAACCTGACAACTGTAAACCCAGACGGGATGTATCCAGCAAATAAGCAGTTATCACGAGACATATGACTGCAGAAAGCTGTCTTCTGAAAGAAACAACTCCCAGAGTTCTTTCATTTCCTCTCTCAAAATGAATGCCAATCCGAAATACGCAGTCCTTCAAACTCCACACAGTATCGGAAAGATGTTGTGAAACTTGAAAGGGTTCAGAAAAGGGTGTTGCCAGGGTTGGAGGATTTGAAGTATAGGGAGAGACTGAATAGGTTGAGCCTGTTTTCCCTGGGGTGTTGGAGACTGAGGGGTGACCTTATAGAGGTTTGTAAAATCATGAGGTGCACAGATAGGGTGAAGAGTCAAGGTGTCTTCCCCGGGTGGGGAAGTCCAAGGCTAGAGGGAATAGGTTTAGGGTAAGAGGGGAAAGATTTAAAAGGAATCTGAGGGGAATTTTTTTTCATGCAGAGGGTGGTGCGTGTATGGAATGAGCGGCCAGAGGAAGTGGTGAAGGCCGGTATAATTGCAACATTTAAAAGGTTTCTGGATGGATAAGTGAATTGGAAGGATTGAGAGGGATATAGGCCAAATGCTGGCAAATGGGACTAGATTATTTTAGGATATCTGGTCAGCATAGACAAGTTGGACCAAAGAGTTTGTTTCCATGCTGTACATCTCTGTGACTCTCCAAAGCTTTCATAACAACACTAACAGAGTAGGGGGAGGACATATTTATAGTTAAATAGAGTTTGCTACTGTCTGGCCTGAGTTTGGGCAAAATTCCGCTTTGGAAAAGGACAAACCAGTGTGTGCTCCTGATTTAGTCAGATTAGTGATTAACAAATATCTTTTTGCAGGGAATTAGATTCACATCAGTGATTATAATGCTCTAAAAGCACTGAATTTAAGAGAAACCTGCGTCACAAATATATATTATAGTAAGATACATTTAGAATGAAGTGGAAGCATTTTCACAGGCAAACAGAAACTGATTTATCTTGACCTTCGTAAATTAAAAATTGCACATTTTTTCTATGATTTCTGTTTGTTCCTGGAAACATCAGCAGACACTACATTTAATACTTCTATTTTTCTAAATTTCATTTGGATACGGAATAACATGTTGCCATTTCATGAGGTCCAATCGACTGTGATGTCAGGCAGCTTTGTAAAATTAGGAATATAACGGTAAATTTATTTCATTTAGGCAACTCAGACTATATAAATCAAATGTTGGGGATATTAATCTCCTCCTCCATTCCATTCCAATTCAAGCATTCCCATTTCGCTTTCAAATGGTTTTATTGTAGATTTACAACTACATTTGTATGGCATCCATAATGGGGGTAAAAGTTTAGAGGGTCCTTTCAAATGAGGGTGAAGGCAAATTAGGGCAGAGATGCCAGGACAGTGAGAGTTGGGGATTCTCGAGAGACCAGAATTAAAGAGATTCAGACATCTCACAGTTTTATCAGACTGGAGGAACTTGCGTAGATTAGGCAAAGACAATAAAAGGAATTGAAACCCAAACTATACAATAGAAGTTAGGAATGTAAGGGCCATTTCAACACAATGAGGCCAATGAGGGGCAGATCCATGCAGCCTCGTTATGAAGTGATAGCTTACAATACAGTAATTTTGTCATTATTGTGTAGAATGAGGTGAATTGAATTATCTTTATTGTCACATCTACTTGGACGAGTACAGTGAAAAGTTTATATGTTGTCACTTACAGCGTATTTTAGATACAAAGGGACCTGGATACAACTTCGTCAGTTACAATATCCTCAATAATAGAAGAATGAAAAGGTCTAGCAAGACAGAGATGAATAAATGTTCAGAACAATGGTCTTCCGACCCAGACCAGCCTCCAGTCTGCATCGGGCCTTGGCTCCAGACCCTGCTGGGCTTCACCTCAACGTTCATGAGGCTGGGAGATCGCTCTGGAACTGCCTCGAGACTGGGAGATCACGCTGAGGCCTGGCCAGGTCAAGAGAAGGCCACATACCGCCAGATGACTACCAAGTCGAGCAGAGAGGACACCATGCTGGGAGGCCACCATGCCATGCCATGCCACGCCACAGTATGGGGCTGCCGCTACAGGAGGAGAGGACCCCTCATCATGTCTGCACTGGAGGCTGGGGCTCATCAGAGGCTAGGGTTGTGGGAGGATGGGAGTCAATTGGAGGCTGGGAGTTGGAGGCCCAGAGTCGGAGGCTGGGAGAGAAGAAGGAAGAAAGAACACAAAGAGAAGAAAAAGAGAAAGAATGGGCTGAAGCTTCCTACTCTGCCGCCATCTTGGACCGGAAGTAGTGATTGACCTCACCAAGTGCATGCTAGCTCTCTGTGAAGCTGTCTCGACAGGTCCCTTATCCCACTCTGTATCTGGGAGTCCTTGTGCATGAATCACAACAATCTAGCATCCTTGTTCAGTGGGCAAGGCAAATGAAATGTTGGCCTTTGTTTCAAAGGGAATAGAGTATGAAAGCTTTTCTAAACCTGAAGAAGGCAGTATTCAGACTGAAATAGTGAACAGTTTTAGGACCCTTACGAAGGAAAGATAAACCAGCGTTGGTGGCAGTGTAGACAAGGCTCACTAGGTTGATACAGGGTATGGAGACACTATCTTATGAGGAAATGTTGAGCAGATTGGGCCTGTATTTTTTGGAATATAGAAGAATGAGAGGTGACCTTATTGAAACATATAAGACTCTTGGCAGAGTCAAGGTCATTTCCCCTTGTGGGAAAACCTAGCACCAGGGTTATAATCTCAGAATCAGGGCCTGGCAATTAAGAATCTATCCTCCCAGAAAATAGGGAATCTGTGGAATTCTTTACCACAGAGGGCTGTCGAGGCTGGGTCATTAAGTATATTCAATGCTGAATCTTAAACAATAAAGGAATTGAGGGTTATGGGGGAAAGACAGGAAAGTGGTGTTGAGGATGATCACATCAGCTATGATCTCATTGAATAGCAGAGCAGACTCAATGGGCCGAATGGCCTAATTCTGCTCCTATTTCGTCTAGTCTTATCGTTCACCACCAACTTGAAAAGACAAATTGTGAATGAATTATAAATTCTGAACTTGCCAGCAATGTTCTCATCAGGGAATGAATAATTTAAAAAGACTTGGCACAATGGACCTTAGTTTAAATGATTACTCCAGTTATAAGTTATAGTTCAATCTAACATACCATCTGTTCATTTTGGGTCCTCAATCCAATAAAGTGTACTACAGCCATTTTTGCAATAAGGCCACATGGAGCTTTGTATAAATGTATTAAACGTAGGACGATTACATTTTTAATCAACTATAAAATGCAGGATTGGGAGGGAGAATCTGTGTACTGATTTCATCATTTCCAACATGACGAACACTTCCAGGCAAAAAAACCTCAGTGCAGTCCTGCTATGATTCCTCTTTTCATAAGTTCAGCTTTAGTTCTTCTATATTATTCTGAATCAAAAAGGAATCCAATTGTAAACATGACTAGATTGGAAGTGCACTTCTGCTTGAAGTGAACTTGTGAAAGTTTGTCCATTTCAAAGATGTCAGTGAGGAAAACTGAATGGAGTTAAAGCCACATGTATGGCTGGAGACCAACCAGGAGTTCAGGTTAGTTACTCACTTGGCTTGTACCTTACCTCTGTTAGGAGAAAGTGAGGACTGCAGATGCTGGAGATCAGAGCTGAAAAATGTGTTGCTGGAAAAGCGCAGCAGGCCAGGCAGCATCCAAGGAGCAGGAGAATCGACGTTTCGGGCATGAGCCCTTCTTATGCCCGAAACGTCGATTCTCCTGCTCCTTGGATGCTGCCTGATCTGCTGCGCTTTTCCAGCAACACATTTTTCAGTGCTTACCTCTATTCACTTCATTTAGTTGCAGAACTCTTAATGTTGTGCTTTAATAAAACTCCACTAATCCTAGTCTGGAAACCCCTGGATGACTTCCAGCCTCAACAGGTATTCGGGAGAGAATTCAGATTGTTCAAGGAAGAGGTTTCTGGCATCACCCCCTAATGGCTTGCTTGAATTTTTAGGCCTTTTGTAAATTAACCTGTGCCGACACATTTGAACACACCTCTGGAGCAGGAGTACGGAGACTGCCACTGCATTCTCTGGTTTAAAGATTAAGTTTAGCCCCTTTGACCTGGGATCCCTCCTTAGATTAAATCGTTTCTCTACACTCCTCAATCATCTGAAGCACTGTAATTAAATCATTAATTGATTTGCTGTTGCCAAGGGAATGCAAGCTTCATCCATTCAATCTCTGAACATAATGAGGGGTGACCTTATAGAAGTTTATAAAATCGCGAGGGATGTGAATAGGATGAATAGCTAAAGTCTGTTTTCCTAGGATGGGGTGGGGGGGCGGTGGGGGGGGGGTTCTAGGGTGAATAGCCAGCTCTTTTTCCCAGAATAGGTGAGTCCAAATCTTGAGGTCATAGGTTTAAGGTGAGAAGGGAATGATATAAAAAGGACCTGAGGGGCAGCTTTTTCATGCAGAGGGTGGTGTGTGCATGGAATGAACTGCCAGGGGAAGTGGTGGAGGCTGGTACAGTTACAATATTTAAAAGGCATCTGGATGGGTATATGAATAGGAAGGGTTTAGAGCGATATGGGCCAAATGCTGGCAAATGGGACTTGGTTTATTTAGGACATTTAGTCAGCTTGGATTATTTGGACTGAAGAGTCTGTTTCTGTACTGTATAACTCTATAATTTAATTATTTTCACTCAGAGTCACCCTGTGGACTCTAGCTATTTGGTCAATGTATCCATCCTGATGGGCAGAGTTTAATGGATTAGTGAAGTTGGTGGAAACAGAGCACCACCGAACTAGATTAGATTCCCTACAGTGTGGAAACAGGCCCTTCGGCTCAACCAGTCCACACCGACCCTCTGAAGAGTAACCCACCCAGACCCATCTCCCTCTGACTAATGCACCTAACACTACGGGCAATTTAGCATGGCCAATTCATCTAACCTGCACATCTTTTAGGTATTGGGAGGAAACTGGAGCACCCGGAGGAAACCCACGCAGACACGGGGAGAATGTGCAAACTCCACACAGACAGTTGCCCGAGGCTGGAGTCAAACCTGGGGTCCCTGGTGCTGTGCTAGCCACTGAGCCACCGTGCTGCTCCTGTGTGGTATAATTTTGTATTCCAGTCATATATTGAGCCAATGATCACCATGACATTTCCTTGTGCCTGTCTACCAAGCTGTTTAGTGATGTCACCATGGGCCACTAAGTCTCACTGTTTCTTACCACTTTGAAGAATCTCCAGACTAAGGAATGTCTATCCTTAGTCACTGACTGTCAGGTCTTTCTCTGTTCAAGAGAGAGAGAGAGACAGAGAGAGAGAGAGAGAGAGAGACAAGTGGAGAACGGAACCACTCTGTGATAACCATGATTGGCCAGTAATCTCTCTTACTCCGACCCTGCTATTAAGAATTAGCAGGCTGATCTGTCTGACCACATCACAGGTGCTCCTTCTGTGGCCAACAGTGGGGTGGGACAAGAAAAGAAAGAGCTGGAGAAACTCAACAAGTCTTGGCAGCATCTGTGGAGTGAAAATCAGAGTTAAAGTTTTGAGACCACGAAGCATGTCTGAATGTTCCAATGAAGCGTCTGATCTGACTCAAAAGCATTCACTCTGATTCCTGACTCCACAGATGCTGGGAGAAAGTGAGGTCTGCAGATGCTGGAGATCAGAGCTGAAAATGTGTTGCTGGAAAAGCGCAGCAGGTCAGGCCGCATCCAAGGAGCAGGAGAATCGACGTTTCGGGCATGAGCTCCACAGATGCTGCCAGACTTATTGAGTTTCCTCAAGTATTCTCTCATTTTATGTCAGATCAGATCATCTGCAACACTTGGCTTTACAAGTCTTGGAGTGGGACACGAATCCAGAGACTCTAACTCAGAAGCAGAAGTGCTACCTGCTGAGTTACAGGAGCTCCTCCATAGTACTGTGAAAAACAGTTGCATTGACCTTGCATAATGAGAAAAAAAACAAGGAAGGCAACCAGAAAACAACGTGAAGAAACTGTTTCAGCTTATGACCCAGTTTCATTAAAGAATGGGCTCCGTTTCAAAGCACTGTACAAGGGGCAGCAGATGAAGAACCACGATTGTCGAATTGCTTTCTGACCCTGGAGAAATGACATCACCAAGATCTTCTCCACACATAGCACAGTGTGGGCAGACTTAGAGAGATAGAAAATAGATTTGAAGCAAGAGGCACATTTAGGTAAGCCTTCCAATAACATGACACTTGGTGCCTGATATATCTCAGATTACAGGAGATAGTTATGTCACATATTAATAGAGAATAAATAAAGTTTCAAAAATCCTCAGCCTGAACACCATTCTTGCCCTTGATTTCTCTTTGCTTAGTTTGTACTGAACACTATCTTTTAGATCTGGCTATATAAGTATGTGACAAAGGCACCATGACCTGCAAATTCCCCTCCAAGCTGTACACCATGCTAATGTCCAACAACAATGCTGTTCCTTCACTGTCACTGGGTCAAATTCTAATAGTATTGTGAATCATAGAATCTCTCCATGGAATCCCTGTCTCTGTCCCTCTGTCTCTCTCCCTTTGAATACTTTATAACCATGAAAGTTGAGCCACCAATCCAGCCCAAATACTAAGAAAAGAGTCATTATTGCAGTGATTGTAATGAGGTCAGCCAGGTGGACCACATAGAATATGAGTTCCCTGATTGGGGCTTTTAATCTGGCCCATTTAGGGAGCCATGGCTGACAGATACAAACAGGCGTGTCAGAGGTTCTGTTCACTCTGACAGCTGGCTCTGGGGGAGCTGGATCCGTGTCAAGTACTCTCCATTTGTAAATAATGGGGAACTCGGTGATGGGATAATGGCCTCTGTGGAGACGTTTCAGTGGCGATGGGAAAATAACATGCACCTGAAGAAATTCACTCACAACAGTCGTCTTTGAGTTAGCGTAAGCATTTCTGACATCATGCCGTTATTTGGAAAGTTTGACTCATTCGATCCTGCTGTCAAAGACTGGGACCAGTAAGAATGTGTTACCTTTTCTGGGAAATGACATTGGGGCAGATAAACAGCAGCGAGTTATTCTCCTGACTGCTTGTGGACCTGCAGCTTTTTCGGTTATTAGGAGTCTGCCTTTCCCTAAGGCACCAGGTACTAAAACCTTCCAAGATATGATGGATTGAGTTAAGGAATATAATGACCCTAAGCCTCCTCTAATTCTGAGATGCAATTCAAGAACCATTGGGATCTGTATCGGGATTTTTGGTGAGGTTAAGACGACTAGCTGAGGCATGGGACTTTGGTTTAACCTTTAATCAGATTCTAAGAGACCATTTGGTTTGTGGGATTGATGATGTAACCATGGAGAAGTGCCTACTTGTTGAAGCCCACCTGGATGTCAAACAGGCACTACAACTGGCTTTATCATTGGAAAATGTGGCAAGTAGAGTGTGTGAATTGTAGGGTATTCTGATGGAAGTGGACATCCTTGTAAGTACGACTGAGTTTAGTGACCAGACTTAAGTGAGGGCAATTGCATAGCCTCAATCAGGACATATCCTGAACTGAGGAACTCTCTGATTGACCCACAGCAAATTCCCAAAACAAGGCCAAGCCTTGGCCAATCAGTTAACATTTTCTTCAGGATTTGGGCCAGCAGGCCATTGTAGTTGCGGCTGGGATGGGCTGGAGAAAGCGGAAGTGTCCCACTCGACCTAAATTGAATAAGAGAACTCACAGGCCGATATCCAGGTCAGTGCACACCCTGGAAAACCCAACTTGCTTAGCCACATCTTAATCAGAATCAAACAAAATAAATGTCTTTTTAAATGGTCACCCAGTTCGAAAGGAGGTCTATACTGGCGCAGCCAATTCAGTGATGGCGGAACCAGTCTTTAATGAAATTCATTCCGGATTCCAACCCTTAAGTTTGCACAAGACCTCAGCTGGAGTGAGAATCTACTTTGGGTAGATTAAGGATGCAACTTCGCTTCTGGTCTCTTATGAGAAGCAACTGGTTCAGTTACCACTGACTATAGTAAAAATCTCAGGCCCAGGCTGGATGGGATAGAATTGGTTGAGAAAACTTCACCTAAACTGATTAGAAAATGGCATCCTGAGTGAAATCCTAATTAAATATTTGGACGTTTTTCAGGAAGGTCTAGGGACTATGAAAGGAGCTGAGGCCATGGTGCACGTTGACCAGGAAGCATATCCACGATTCTTCAAGGCCCACTCAGTGCCAATTGCCTTATGGGCAAAGGTCAAGGCAGAAATCAGAAGGCTGGAGGGAATCATCAAACCAGTGCAGTTTGCAGGATGGGGGGGCAGCACCAGTTATACCAATTGGGAAGCCTGATGGATTGGTTGGTTCACCTTTGTGAGGATTTTAAACAAGGGGTAAACCACTTCTCACAGCTGGATAAACACCCAAACTCTCACAAAGAGGATTTATACACAACTCTGGCGGGGGACGGAGGGAGTGTGTGTGCTGTCCTTCACGAAGCTGGACGTGAGCCATGCATAATTGCAATTGAGGTTAGATAAGGATTCCCAGAAGTATGCTACAATTAATACCTATAAGGGTTTGTACCAATACACAAGACTGCCATCTGGGGTATCGTCAGCCTGTGCAATTTTTCAGCAGACAATGGAGAAGGGGTGGCACGGTGGCACAGTGGTTAGCACTGCTGCCTCACAATGTCAGGGACCCGGGTTCAATTCCCACCTTGGCCACTGTCTGTGTGGAGTTTTTACATTCTCCCCATGTTTGCTTGGGTTTGTTCTGGTTTCCTCCCACAGTCCAAAGGTGTGCAGGTTAAGTAAATTGGCCAGACTAAATTGCCCATAGTGTTAGGTGGATTAGTCAGGGGTTGGGTTTCTCTTCGGAGGGTTGATGTGGACTTGTTGGGCCAAAGAGCCTGTTTCCACACTGTAGGTAATCTAAATCTAAACAATTTACAAGGTCTAGCCCATGTCGCCACTTATCTCAATGACGTGTTACTAACAGGGAAGACAATAAGGAACACTTAGAGAACTTGGACGCATTCCTCAGACATTTCTCCCAGGTGGGCTGACATCATCAGAAAAGGAAAATGCTTGTTCCAGGCACGCCAAATGACCTACATAGTCTACAAGACTGGGTTACCCCACTGGAAGGTAAATTAAGGGTAATTAAAAATGGCCCAGCTCCCTCGCCTGTATGGGAGCTCAGGTCTTTCCATGGGCTGGTGAATTATTACGGAAAATTCATACATAACCTGACCTCCATCCTGGCACCTTTGCATCAACTCTTAAAAAAGGGTCAGCCTTGGAAATGGTCACGTAACCAGGCCATCACCTTCAGGGAAGTGCAGAAACAGTTATCATCCCCTAAGGCACACTATGATCCCAAGCGAGACCAGATATCAACATGTGATGAGACTTTGGAATAGTATTAGCTCATAGGTGACCCAGTGGAGTGCCGTGCCCAACAACATATGCATCCAGGACTTTCACTAATACACAGCATAAATACGCTCAGATAGAAAAGGAAGGTTTAGTGGTCATGTTTGGAGTCAGGAGGGCTATTAAAGAGGATAATGCCCATAGCTTCAGCATGAACTCATGCCCTATGTGCGTGCAATTACAAAGTTGGAACATCCTGTGGGAGGCCAAGTAGTGAATGGGGATGCATTGAGCCACCTCCTGCTTTGCAGATACACCATTGGTGGTACCGTCACTAGAAGAGTCGGAATGGTTTTACATTTTCAAGACACATTTCCAGTCACAGCTGGCAATGACAGACTTTAGACACTGAAAAATTTGGACTTGGGCAACAGCTGATGGTGATGGGGAAACCAACAGGCCGTCACAACCAGCGCTGAAAGCTTTCTGGATCCAGAGAGACCAGATCACAGTAGAGGACAGCATACAATTATGGGGAACAAGAGTGAAGGCCCCAAGCAAAGGTCACCACCGGTTATTGATCCAGGGTCATCCAGAGGTTTCCAAAAGGAAGGTGTTAATGAGCAGTTATGTCTGGTGGCCAGGATTGGATGCAGACATAGCTGCATCGGTGAGGCAGTGCCCTGAGTGCCAACAAGGGCAAACTATTACCGCCAACAACTCACCTACATTCTTGGGAATGGCTATAAGCTCTGGACTTGGTTACACATTAACTATGCAGGTCCTTTTATGGACTCAATGTTCTTAATAATTGCAGATGCTCACTCAAAGTGGATGGATGTGCACAGAGTTCAAACATGGAAATTGCAATAGAAAAAACTATGTGCACCCTTTGCAATACATAGAGGTGGTGGTCACAGATAATGGGCCAAGATTTACCAGCAGGGATTTGTGTATTTCCTAAAGTTGAATGGTGCTGGTCATATAAGGACAGCTCCATACCCATCCATCATCCAACAGTCTGGAAGAAAGAGCGGTCTAAACTTTAAGACAGGCCTAAAGAAGCAGCCTAAAGCTTCAGTAAGTGACTATAGGACCCCCGCATGCAACTACATAGATTACTCAGAGTTGCTAATGGGGAGAATTCTCTGCACTGGGTTAAATCTGACCTTCCTGGACCCGGGAGGAGGGTGAAACAACATCAGGAATGCCAATGCCAGATACAAGACTCTGCTAAGTGAAAGAGCCACTTTACTTCAGGGAATGATGTTTGGTGTAGAAATGATGGGAATGGCCCTGCATGGATAAGAGACGTGGTCAGTGTGAGGTTAGCTCCGGGGACATATGATGTTCAGTTAGGTACGATAGCCCTGAACAGACACATGGACCATATGCAAGTTGCAAACTCGCAAATAGTGCAAGACCAAAACATGCTCAGCTCCTCGTCTGCTTTTCTGACTGTTCTGGAATCCATGGGCTCTTTGTCTCTGTCAAGCATTGAAGATATCTCAGAATCTGAGATGGACACCGCGGATGCTGCTACTTCAGTGCCTTTGCTGCCTGAAGCAGAGAATGAGTTTCTTCCGAGATGCTTCGGACGCAGAAGGGGAGCTACTGTGCTTGACCCATCGGCCATATCCAAGGCAGAGTCAGAGGAACTAGAATGTCCAGGAGGAGCTACAAAAAAATTGAACCGGCCTATGTCCTCAGACTTAGAGGGGCAGGAATATTAGATTAGATTTCCTAGAGTGCGGAAACAGACCTTCGGCACAACCAGTCCACACCGACCCTCCGAAGAGTAACCCACTCAGACCCATTTCCCTCTGACTAATGCAACTATCACTATGGGCAATTTAGCATGGCCAATTCACCTGACCTGCACATCTTTGGAGTGTGGGAGGAAACCCACACAGACACGGGGAGAATGTGCAAACTCCACACAGACAGTCAGTCGAGGCTGGGATTGAACCTGGGACCCTGGTGCTGTGAGCCACCGTGCCGCCCTCACCGTAATGAGGTCAGCCAGATGGATTTCATAGAATATGAATTGAATTGAATTAGCTTTACTGCCACATGTACTCAAATGAATGCAGTGAAAGATTGATAAGTCACTTACAGCACCATCTTAGGTACAAAAGTACTGAGGTATAGTGAAGAAAAATTTACATTCCATCTATATACAGTGTCAGCATAGGTCAGAAAGTCAGAAAAAACAAGGTGTTAAAAAGTAGGAAATGAAATAGGATGCCTCAGCTGGAGCTTCTCCATTCCATTTGCTCTTTTCTTTTTCATCTTCTCTTCCTCCCTTCCTTCAGCCTCAGACTCCCAGTGCTGATTGAGGTTATTAATCTCATCAAATCAGGGAGCCCTGGCTGACAGATATAAATGGAGTGTCAGGGGTTCTGTTCAGTCTGAGAGCTGGCTCTGAGGGAGCTGGATCAGTGTCAAGGACTCCCCACGTGTAAATAAAAGGGGACTCGGTGACGGGATACTCGGTGCCTCTGTGGAGTTATTTCGTTTATCATTTCACCGTCTGTGAAAGCTTGCTGTGTCGAAATTGGCTTTTATGTTTTTGTTAGCTCCAACATTAAACATATTATGAGTGCATTTCACCTTCGGAAAATGCCTAAGATATCTACTGGGCTAGATGCTGAGAGGCTGTTTCCCCCATGCTGAAGGTTCTAGAATTATTCTCTGGACATGGGGTCAGCCATATTGGATTGATATGAAGACAAACGTCTTAGACATAGAACATAGAACATAGAAAATTACAGCACTGAACAGGCCCTTTGGCCCACGATGTTGTGGCGAGATTTAATCCTGATGTCAAATATAGTAACTTAACCTACGCAACCCTCAACTCACTGCTATCCATGTGCCTGTCCAGCAGTCGCTTAAATGTCCCCAATGACTCTGCTTCCACCACCACTGCTGGCAACGCATTTCATGCATTCACAACTCCTTGTGGAAAGAACCTACCTCTGATGTGTCCTTTATACCCTCCTCCTAATAACTATGACTCCTCGTACCAGTCAATCCTGCCCTGGGGAAAAGTCTCTGGCTATCAATTCTATCTATTCCACTCATCATTTTGTACACCTCGATCAGATCTCCTCTCTTCCTCCTTCTCTCCAGAGAGAAAAGTCCGAGCTTATTCAACCTTTCTTCATACGGCAAGCCCTCCAGACCAGGCAGCATCCTGGTAAACCTTCTTTGCACCCTCTTCAAAGCCTCTGTATCTTTCCTATAGCAGGGCGACCAGAACTAGACACAATATTCCAAGCGTGGCCTCACCAGGGACTTGTAGAGCTGCAGCAAAACCTCGCGGCTCTTAAACTCGATCCCCCTGTTAATGAAAGCCAAAACACCATATGTTTTCTTAATAACTTTATCCACTTGGGTGGCAACTTTGAGGGATCTATGTACTTGCACACCCAGATCCCTCTGTTCCTCCACTCTGCCAAGAATCCTGTCTATAATCCTATATTCAGCACTCGAGTTCGACCTTTCAAAATGCATCACTTCGCATTTATCCAGGTTGAACTCCATCTGCCATTTCTTAGCCCCGCTCTGCATCCTGTCTATGTCACGCTGCAGCCTGCAGTAGCCCTCAATACTATCGACGACACTTCCAACCTTTGTGTCATCTGCAAATCTACTAGCCCACCCCTCAACCTCCTCATCCAAGTCATTTATAAAAACTACAAAGAGCAGAGGCCAACGAACAGAGCCCTGCGGGACCCCACTCAACACTGACCTCCAGGCAGAATACTTTCCATCTACAACCACTCTCTGCCTTCTGTCAGCCAACCAATTCTGAATCCAGATAGCCAAATCTCCCTGTATCCCATACTTCCTGACTTTATGAATGAGCCTACCATGGGGAACCCTATCAAACCCTTCCTGAAGAAAGGCTCATGCCTGAAACGTCGAATCTCCTGCTTCTTGGATGCTGCCTGACCTGCTGCGCTTTTCCAGCAATACATTTTCAGCAGCGAACCCTATCAAATGCCTTGCTGAAATCCATATACACCACATCCACTGCTCTATCATCATCGACCTGTCTTGACACCTCCTCAAAGAACTCAATAAGATTTGTGAGGCATGACCTGCCCCTCACAAAGCCATGCTGACTGCCTTTAATCACACTATGCTTTGTCAAATTGTCATAAGTCCTACCCCTCAGAATTCTTTCCAAAACTTTGCTGACCACAGACGTAAGACTGACTGGTCTGTAATTGCCAGGGATTTCCCTATTACCCTTCTTGAAAAGAGGAACAACATTTGTCTCCTTCCAATCCTCCGGTACGACTCCCATGGAGAGTGAGGAAGCAAAGATCCTCACCAGCGGCTTAGCAACCTCCTTTCTTGCTTCCCGGAGCAGCCTAGGATAAATCTGGTCTGGCCCTGGAGACTTATCAATCTTAATGTTTTCCAAAATTTCCAGCACATCAACTTCATCAATCTTGATCTGGTCAAGACTGTATCCCAGCTCCTCTAAGTTTTCATCTACAACAAGTTCCCTTTCTTTGGTGAAAACCGAAGCAAAAAACTCATTTAGGGCTTCCCCTATCTGCTCAGACTCCACGTACAAGTTCCCTCCGCTATCCCTGACCGGCCCTACCTTCTCCCTGAGCATTCTCTTATTCCTCACGTACGAGTAAAACACCTTTAGATTCTCCCTAATCCTTCTTGCCAAGCCTTTCTCGTGCCCCCTCCTGGCTCTCCTCAGTCCATTTCTGAGCTCCTTTCTAGCAAGCCTGTAATCCTCTAAAGCTGTGCGAGATCCTTGCTTCCTCCACCTTATGTAAGCTGCCTTCTTCCTTTTGATGAGAAGTTCCTCTGTTCTCGTCATCCAAGGTTCCTTGATCTTACCCCTTCTTACCTGTCTCAGAGGAACAAGTTTGTGCATCACTCGCAACAACTGCTCCTTAAAAAGTCTCCACATGTCTGCTGTCCCCTTTCTGTGGAACAATTGCTCCCAGTCTGTACTTCCCAACTCCTGTCTGATAGCGTCATAATTTCCTTTTTCCCAATTAAATATCTTCCCCCGGTAACTGTTCCTTTCACTTTCCAAGGCTATGGTAAATGTGAGGCAGTTGTGATCAGTTGCACAAAAGTGCTCTCCCACTGTGAGATCTGACACCTGTCCTGGCTCGTTGCCCGAGCACCAAATCCAAAATGGCCTCTCCCCTCATCGGTCTGACTACATACTGAGTAAGGAAACTCTCTGAACACACCTGACAAAAACGGCTCCATCCAAAACATCTGCACTTAGGAGGTTCCAGTCAATATTGGGAAAGTTGAAATCACCCACAACAACAACCCTGCTACTTTTGCATTTTTCCAGAATCTGTCTGCCTATGAGATCTTCAATCTTTCTACTGCTATTAGGGGGTCTGTAGAAAACCCCAATACGGTGGCTGTTCCCTTGCTGTTCCTAACGTCCACCTATACTAAGTTCGTCACTCTTATTTTGGACACTCCTCGTATTAAAGCAGACACACTTTAACCGATCCCTATGTTTCATCGCGTGAGAAACCTTTCTGATAGATTCACACCATCACACCTTCTTGGAGAAGGTGTGGTGGTGTGAATCTCTGGAATTGTTGATCATAGACATTGTGACTATTCATAGAGTGAGTACCTTCAAGACTGAAACTGATAGATTTTGGACATTGAAGGAATACAGGATATGGAGAAAGGTCGGGGAAAGTGGAGCCCAATGCAGAGCAGCTGGGATCCCACAGAATAGCAGACCAGTCTGAAGAAACCTGCATGGCTAACTCCTGATCCAATCTGTTATTGCCCCAAGGCACAAGTTAATATCCTGATGAAATGCAGTGTATATACCCTCAAATCTTAAAGACTGTTGTGGCACTGTTGTAATGTACCTATCTCAGAGTTATAATGGCTTGGTTTTAAATCCCATGTGCTCTGGGGGTGTGCCATCATACACCTGAACTGGTAGGTTAATAATCATTTCTTTCTTAGAAAGCAGGTCAATACTACAGTGGCTTCACATACACAGACATGGGATGCTCAGTCATCCTTTGACATTGAGACCATTAGACTCAAGACATAGCACTGGAAGGGAATGAATGATCAGCTTTAAGTGGGTGATGACAGAAGATGTGGATTCCATACAACAGTGTACAGATGACCTGCCAGCAATCTGCAAGCTGGGAAAATGTTACCTGAGAACTGGAAAATCCATGACAGCACTGTCCAGAAGTTTGATCGTTTGGCATTGGAACTCAACACTCGACTTTTATTGGAAACACGCTTGCCTTGTCCTGCTCCTGTAAACCCTGCAGTGTTTTACATAAAGAAGTCCAATGCCACTCCCTAGCCCTTATTCACAAGACAACCCCGAGCTTTTTACCCATAGTTAACTGTACTAACTTAGGCATGTCCTTAGGCTTTCCCTGAGCTCGAACCTCGGTCAGGTGCATCAAACAGTTACACTGAAATATTCATTAATGCTTGTAAGTTTCTTGCAAGCCACTTATGGGTTCCCAGAACAGATAGTCAGTGAAATTCCCACTTTTGCAATTCCCCAAGACACCTTGTGAGTCCTGACTCTAGCTCATCGCTGCTTATTAATTTCTACAACTTCTTCTCAAGATTGAACTAATAGCACAGAGTCATCCAACTGCACTTGAATTCCTTTCACACAGGACAGTTAAAAAAAAATCAACACTCCAAACATTGGGTCAGCCCCGGCTCTGTCTCTTTTTCCAACCAACCTCTGAGCCCAGAATTACTTTCCCGTGACCCTTGAACTGTCCTGAGCGTAGACCTCAATGCTGCCCTCTTTGGAATTCTCTTTACGCTTGAATGTTGCAATGCACAAAAAGTGTTTCAACGCCAAAAAAAAAACACTTCCAAGAAAGGATTCAACACTGTCAGGTTTGATAAAGTGTGGCGGTGGAAAAAACACAGCAGGTCAGGTCGCATCTGAGGAGCAAGAGGGTCAATGTTTCGGGCTTGACCCTTTGATGAGGACTGGGGAGGGGGAAGGGAGCTGAGAAATAAATCAGTTCTCCCAGAATTGGTGCAAAGTCATCATGGTTCCCAAGGGTTTACTTCCAATCTTATTCCTTCTGAGCCTGCAAATTATCTCCACGGTGTGAAAGTTCCTGGAGATTTCACTACCTAACTCAAGCTAGGCAAATCATCTAGTCTTACTTTAACTTCCCACGTGTTTCGATTTTCTAATCTGAACGTCAATACAGTCAACTGTGGTAGTTTTCATGATCTAACTGCCACAGGTACAGTAAAAGTGGAGTTGAGGGTTATCAGATCAGCCACGGTCTCATTGAATGACAGAACAGACTCAACAGGCCGAATGGCCTATTCCTGCTCTGATGCCTCACTGTCTCCTGGTCTGACAGCAATGGTGGGTCACATCAGTGGTCATTACTGGCTCGTAAAGCGCTTCAAAAGGCCCAAAGGTGAGTGAGGTGCCTGATGGCTACACCGTCCACTGAAAAATTGAAGATAAGTTTGGTGACAGGGGTTAGGGGTTGCTGAGTGCCACGCACTGCATTTTACAAATCTGCAGCACAGTGGCTCAGTGGTTAGCACTGCTGCGCTAGGGATCCAGGTTCAATTCCAGCCTCAAGCGACTATCTATGTGGAGTTTGCACATTTTCCCTGTGCCTGTGTGGGTTTCCTTCAGATGTGCCAGTTTCCTTCCACAGTGTGCAGGTTAGATGATTTGGGCCATGGGAAATTGCTCATAATGTCATAAAATGTGCAGGTTAAGTGGATTAGCCATGGGAAATGCAGGGTTACAGGGATAGGGTGGGGTGCTCCGCGGAGTGGACTTGATGAGCCGGATGGCCTGCTTCCACTCTGTAGGGATTATGTGATTCTCTACTTGTAAAGCAGCTGGCGAAGGGATGTAAAATATGGAGGCATTAACTCTGGAAGCATTTGAGAAACAATGGGACTCCATCACAGGGCGTCACTGACTCTTCAATCAGTTAGAGCCCATTTATCCTCTGAAATGCAACTAAAGCCATTTGAGTGGTGCTGCTCTGGTGAAGGAAAGTGAACGTTGGTTAAAGCACAAGGTTAAATTGGTCCCGGTCAGCATCCCGCTCTCAATGTCACACCTTTTAGGTTGTCAAGCTGGAATAAACTTCAGTTTTCACACAGTAGCAAATAAATCGCAACATTTCTGAACTCCAACCTGACCAAAAGGGGAATACAATCTGTTCTTCGTTCTGAAGAAAATGCTTTGATTGTTAACAATTTTTTAAATTTCCACTTTTATTTATGAGTTGCCTTGACAACAGTGTCTCTTTTTTTGATGCTCTTTGTTGGATTTGCTGCACTTTCTGGTTCAGCGTACTTATATTGTTTCCCGTTTCAGCTTATGATGTCTGTGATCACAGAACATCTAACGCAAACTTAATCTGTAAAAATTAATGCTGATTGTTCCAGTGAAATGTCACCCCATGAGCTTCATAAAATTGCATGAGGCTTGATTAAGCTTCACAAAGAATGTTACTGCACGTCCTTCATTCAATCATGGGTTGTTTTCAGCACATGAGGCTGTTCGGTCCATCGCAGAGTGACTAGCTCTCTGCAAGAACAACTGAGTTAGTCCCAATCCTTGCTTTTTCTCCATAGCTGTGAAATAATTTTTCTCTGCTGTTTGTCAAAGCCACAACTGAATGCACCTCTTTCATGACCACAGTCTAAGGCCTAAGTACTCACTGCACAAAAATAATTCTCATTTTGCCTTTAATATTTTTGTCAATGAACTTAAATTGGAGTCCTCTGGGTTACAAGCGAAAGGAGCCCTTTTCTTCCTCCCTACTCTCTCCAGCCCCTTAAGATCTTGGACACTTCAATCAAATCTCCTCTCAAACCTACCTTCTCCCCATTTTCATGGAATTGGAGTCTCGTATCCGTGGAATCTCTCCTGACTCTCAATGTCCTCCAAAATGCCTGAGCAAGCCCCTGGATTCAATAACAGTTAAGATTGGTTGACAAAATGGTGGCTTTGCCAAGATGGTGCGCAGACCACGAAAAAGTGAAGCAATCTTGTAAATCTTTCCTCCACCCTCTGCAATGTCTTCAAATCCTCCCCAAGGTCATTGTGTCTAAGAACTAGAAACGATACTCCAGTTGAGACTGAACTAGTGTTTCACAAAGGTCCAACATAACCAATTTGTTTCGATACTCTAGCATCCAATATGTCAAGCACATGACCTTATAAATGATGTTAACATATGTTTCAACTTGGTGAAAGTGAGGACTGCAGGTGCTGGAGATCAGATTCGAGAGTGGGGTGCTGGAAAAGCACAGCAGGTCAGGCAGCATCCGCAGAGCAAGAGAATCGACGATTCGGGCATAAACTCTTCATTAGGAATGTGGGGAGGGGAGGGGTGGGGTGGGATGAAAGGGGCTGAGAAATAAATAGGATGGTGGGCGTGGTGCTCTGTAATGTTCAATGACTAATGCACATATATGCCCAAAACAGGAGAGTCGACGTTTTGGGCATAAGCTCTTCATCAGGAATGAGGCTTGTGGGCCAGGACTGAGAGATAAATGGGTTGGGGATGGGGTTGGGGGGAAGGTAGCTGAGAAAGCTATGTCCCTCTACACTCCCAGATTAATGAGTTTGACACACGTTGCGACCTTGAACATTTCTTCTGCCGCCTCCACCTCCAGGCCCACTCCAGCCTCAGCCCTGCCATGCGTTCACCATTCCCCCAGACCTCCCCCTCACTGAGGACAAACTTTTAGTCCTCAGCAAAGGCCTCACCTTTATCCCTCTACACTCCCAGGTTAATGAGTTTGACACACTCTGCGATCTTGAACATTTCTTCCGTTGCTTCCACCTCTGGGCCCACTTAAAAAATTGCTTTCTCAGCTACCTTCCCCCCAACCCCACCCCTCTCCCATTTATCTCTCAGCCCCCTGGCCCACAAGCCTTATTCCTGGTGAAGGGCTTATGCCTGAAACGTCGATTCTCCTGCTGTGCTTTCCCAACAACACACTCTTGACTGATCTCCAGCATCTGCAGTCCTCACTTTCTCTGATATGCCCAAGACATACATAAAACATCGATTCTCCTGCTCCTCGGATGCTGCCTGACCTGCTGTGCTTTCCCAACTGATCTCCAGCATCTGCAGTCCTCACTTTCTCTGATATGCCCAAGACATACATACACATGGATATAAGAAATGGGTGCTGGAGTGGACTGTTCAGCTTCTCATAACTGGACCATCGTAACATTTGATCCCCATATTAATCAAAAATATCTCAAACGTAGTCTTAAAACTATTCAATGAACCTGCCTCTACTGGTCTTGAGTAAAATAATGCAAGTACAGATGACCATCATAGAGAAACAAATGCTCTGCATCTCCATTTTAAATATGATTTTTTTTTCATTTTAGACTAGTTTGAATCTCTCTCACAAGAGGAAACATCCTTTCAGGACCCACTATGTCAAGTCCCTGCAGAATCTTACATGTTGAGATAAAATCGTCTCTCATTTTTCTAAATTCCAATGAACCTGTCCCTCCAACATCTGCTTTTCATAATGTACCTTTTATTTTGTATTGCCTCTTCCCATTCTCTTCTTAAAATATCTTTCTTCACACTTTCCTGGACTAGATTTCATGTCAGTAACATAAACGTATTTTTAATGACGAGATTTATGTTCCTGCAATGTTGCCTCAACTCTCTGACCCAGAGAGCAAAGAATTCAAACTGTGGAGATTTATTCTATGGTTAATAAATTTACTGTAGACTTAGTTTTGGATAAATTTTAGAATGAAATCCCGTAGGACTTAGGCCATGATGTAGAGGTGCTAGGGTTCGACTGGGGTGGACAAAGTCAGAAGTCACATGACACCAGGTTGTAGTGCAACAGGTTTATTTCCAATGAAGGAGCAGCGTTTGAAAAACTTGTGATTTCAGATAAACTTGTTGTACTGTGACCTGGTGTCGTATGACTTCTGACTTAGGCTATAAACTGACATCGGCAAAATGGCACTGGAGGCCCGACTATGCCATTGAAAGTGACATCCACTATTTTCAACCAATGGTTCACCTGTTTTCATACACATTCAACTTTCGTAAATCGGGGGTCTAAAACAAAACTTGTGGACTTTTCACTTCTCAAGAAAAGCAGTATACATCTTGGATTGCTTTGTAGAGGTACAGCACCCTTTTGAATAGGTCCAGGTACACATTTGTGACTGCTAAAACTAGACATGTCTGTGCACAAGAAATGGATAAACACTTTGGAGCAGTCACGCTCTCATGTTAATGAAATCTCTTGCGTTTAAAAGTGAATTAGTACCTGCTGTTTCACACTGTCCATTGATGTAAGGCTAAGGGCTATCATTGTAAAATTTGTGATGCATGACTGATTTTACGCTCAATTGTTATCGCAGTGGGGGACATGTAAGCTCACAGTTTGATTGACAGCTCCAAGCAGTTACAAAATTGTTTGTATTGGACAATGAATGCTGTTACAATCCTAACTGATGTTATTACCAGTCAAAACAGATATCAGACTGAACTCTCTCTCAACAGTTCATATTTTGTTTCATTTTAATTTTAACAAGATGATCTTTCACTGAGACAGAAGCACACAAGTTGCATATTTTGTTTTAAAAATAAAACGTAAATTTATTCAATAAATTAAATTAATATAAAATA
The DNA here is from genome assembly GCF_004010195.1 of Chiloscyllium plagiosum. NCBI lineage: Eukaryota > Metazoa > Chordata > Chondrichthyes > Orectolobiformes > Hemiscylliidae > Chiloscyllium > Chiloscyllium plagiosum. The sequence continues at coordinate 9,725,831 of NC_057713.1, forward strand.
GAATAAACCAACCATACAAATTCAAAGAACTTTAAACATACAGTAGTAATATAATCCCATGAAACCCAAAGTCTTGTTTACCAAGTTTAAAAAAAGGTCCCTTGCACAGTATTCAATGGCAACACATAGAGTTAGAGAGATGTGCAGCATGGAAGCAGACCCTTCAGTTCAACACGTCTATGCCGACCAGAAATCCTAACCGAATCTAGTCCCATTTGCCAGCATTTGACCCATATCCCTATAAACCCTTCCTATTCATATACCCATCCAGATGCCTTTTACATGTTGCAATTGTACCAGCCTCCACCGCTTCCTCTGGTAGCTCATTCCATTCATGTACCACCCTCTACATGAAAAAGTTGCCCCGCAGGCCCCTTTTAAGTGTTCCCACTCTCACCCTAAACATATGCTGTCTACTTCTGGACTTCCCCACCTCAGGGAAAATACCTTGTCTATTTATCCTATCCATGCCCCTCATGATTTTATAAACCTCGAAAAGATCTCCCCTCAGCCTCTGACACTTTGGGGAAAACAGCCCCAGCCGATTCAGCCACTCCTTATTGTTCAAACCTCCAAACCTGGCAACATGTAGTGTATTCAAACCAGAATTCTTTACTCTAACACCTTGGTATGTTTAAAGTAACTGTGTCTTTACCTTCCAGGCTGGAACCTCTGATAGTTTATTCCTGGAGCTATCGTACACCTGAGTTTACATGTACTAATTCAAGTCCTCTTCATGGTTTTATCCCTACCCTTCTGGTTTGGGATTGTTATGAACTGCTTAATCCAAGGTAATCTAATTTCACAATGTTCTCCTCATCTCTGGAGCATTGCTCTGTACATGCACCTCCATTCAAGGACTTCACAGAACAGCCCAAAGTAATGGTGCTATGATGTTGTGACCATAACAGACACATGGGTTTCTCAGGGGCAGGAATGGTTGCTGGATGTTCCAGGGTTTAGAACATTTAAAAAGAATAGGGAGGGGGGAAAAAGAGGAGGGGGTGTAGCACTGCTAATCAGAGAGGGTATCACAGCTACAGAAGTTACCATTGTCGAGGAGGGTCTGCCTACTGAGTCAGTATGGGTGGAAATTAGGAACAGTAAGGGAGCAGTCACCTCATTAGGGGTTTACTACAGGCCCCCCAATAGCAGCAGGGAGATTGAAGAAAGCATAGATCGACAGATTTTGGAAAAGTGTGAATGTAGTAGGGTTGTTGTAATGGGTTGAAAATTGTGGTGCTGGAAAAGCGCAGCTGGCCAGGCAGCATCCAAACAACAGGAGAATCTCCTGCTCCTCGGATACTGCCTGGCCTGCTGCGCTTTTCCAGCACCACACTTTTCAACTCTGGTCTCCAGTATCTGCAGTCCTCACTTACTCCTTGTTGTAATGGGTGACTTTAACTTTCCCAATATTGATTGGAACCTCCTTCGAGCAGACGGTTTGGAAGGAGTTGTTTTTGTAAGGAGTGTTCAGGAGGGTTTCCTAACTCAGTATGTTGACAGGCCAACGAGGGGAGAGGCCATTTTGGATTTGGTGCTTGGCAATGCACTGGGGCAGGTATCAGATCTTGTGGTGGGAGAGCATTTTGGTGATAGTGACCACAATTGCCTCACATTCTACACAGCTATGGAGAAGGAGAGAAGCAGGCACAATAGGAGGATATTTAATTGGGGAAAAGGAAACTATGATGCTATCAGATGTGAGTTGGGAAGCATGGACTGGGAGCAATTGTTCCATAGAAAGAGCACTATAGACATGTGGAGACTGTTTAAGGAACAGTTGTTGCGAGTGATGCACAAATGTGTTCCTCTGAGAGGGGCAAGAAGGGGTAAGATAAAGGAACCTTGGATGACGAAAGCGGAGGAGCTTCTCGTCAAAAGAAAGAAAGCAGCTTACGTAAGGTGGAGGAGCAAGGGTCTTGCTCAGCTCTAGAGGATTACAGGCAGGCGAGGAAGGAGCTCAAAAATGGTCTGAGGAGAGCCAGGAGGGGGCACGAAAAAGGCTTGGCAGGAAGGATTAGGGAGAATCCAAAGACATTTTACACGTATGTGAGGAATAAGAGAATGATCAAAGAAAGAGTAGGCCGATCAGGGATAGCACAGGGAACCTGTGTATAGAGTCTGAGGAGGTAGGGGAAGCGCTAAATGAGGTTTTTGCTTCTACCTTTGCTAAAGAAAAGGACCTTGTAGTGAATGAAACCATTGAGGAGCAGGTAAGCATGCTGGAACGGATAGAGATTGAAGAAGCTGATGTGTTGAAAAATTTGGCAAACATTAAGATTGACAAGTCGCCAGGGCCAGACCAGATTTGTCCTCGGCTGCTTTGGGAAGCGAGAAATGTGATTGCTTCGCTGCTTGCGAAGATCTTTGCATCCTCGCTCTCCACCAGAGTCGTACCTAAGAACTGGAGGGAGGCAAATGTAATTCCTCTCTTCAAGAAAGGGAATAGGGAAATCCCCGGCAATTATAGACCAGTAAGTCTCACATCTGTCGTCTGCAAGGTGTTAGAAAGGATTCTGAGGGATAGGATTTATGACCATCTGGACAAGTTGATGAGGGTCAAGCGGTGGATGTGGTGTATATGGACTTCAGCAAGGCATTTGATAAGGTTCTCCATGGTAGGCTCGTTCAGAAGGTTAGGAGGAATGGTATACAGGGAAATTTAGCTGTCTGGATACAGAATTGGCTGGTCGACAAAGACACCGAATGGTAGTGGAAGGAAAGTATTCTGCCTGGAAGTCAGTGGTGAGTGGTGTTCCACAGGGCTCTGTTCTTGGGCCCCTACTCTTTGTAATTTTTATTAATGACTTGGATGAGGAGATTGAAGAATGGGTTAGCAAGTTTGCAGACGACACAAAGGTTGGTGGTGTCGTTGACAGTATAGAGGGCTGTTGTAGGCTGTCTTGTTGCAGCTCTATAAAACTTTGGTTAGACCGCACTTGGAATACTGTGTCCAGTTCTGGTCGCCCTATTATAGGAAAGATGTGGATGCTTTGGAGAGGGTTAAGAGGAGGTTTACCAGGATGCTGCCTGGAATGGACGGCTTATCTTACAAAGAGAGGTTGACTGAGCTCGGACTTTTTTCATTGGAAAAAAGAAGGAAGAGAGGGGACCTAATTGAGGTGTACGAGATAATGAGAGGCATAGATAGAGGTGATAGCCAGAGACTATTTCCCAGGGCAGAAATGACTAACACGAGGGGTCATAGTTTTAAGCTGTTTGGTGGAAAGTATAGAGGGGATGTCAGAGGCGTGTTCTTTATGCAGAGAGTTGTGAGAGCATGGAATGCATTGCCAGCAGCAGGTGTGGAAGTGAGGTCACTGGGGATATGCATGCTGGACATGCATATGGTCACAGAAATTTGAGGGTTCGTAGATTAGGTTTAACTTACATGAGGATCAATGGTCGGCACAACATCGTGGGCTGAAGGGCCTGTTCTGTGCTGTACTGTTCTATGTTCTATGTCTAAAGTAAAACCAAAATAAAAAATCTCTCAGTCTGAGCTTTGGATATTTCCCTTCAGCTTTGCAAAAATCTCCTTTCCAGAAATTTCAAACAGACCTTAAAGCATTATGTCCACCTTCCTAAGTTATAAAAAGCCGAGAGTAAATTAGAAACAAAATCTATTCAGCTGCCAAAGTAGCTATCACACGCTGTTTTAAGATAAATCACCATAGCTACAGAAATACTTAGACGTTAATTACTGACTTCAAACAAACAGAAAACCTATCCTTTACAAACTCAAAATTTAACTCCAAATCTTAATGTAAATAACATTAAAATATGTATTAATTAGACAGTTTTTATACCATAATGCACTTTTTAATTATAAAAGGGAATGTCATGAATGGGATTTTGTCAGTTAGAGCTTTTTAAAAGCAATGAAATCATCGATGGTTACTTGGAATGGTACTTGATTTAGCATGGATCCTGAACTCTGGTTCAGTCGACACAGAGGATGCAAACAAAGTAGTAGGTAGAGGGAATGGGTGGGCATGAATTGACATTAATTTGACCTAGGATCGATAAAGAGACATGGTGATAGATGAGATGACATGGGTTGGCGTAGACGTTATGAGGAGCCATGAGGCATGGCTGGAGGATGCCTGAGCTAAAGGGTTTTTTTTTCTATTTCATTCTTTTCCTTACGAGGTCAACAGGACTGAAGTTGACTTCTCACCCAACCCAGCTGAAAATGTGTTGCTGGAAAAGCGCAGCAGGTCAGGCAGCATCCAAGGAGCAGGAGAATCGACGTTTCGGGCATAAGCCCTTCTTCAGGAAGCCCTTTTCACCCAACCCACCTCTGTGTCCAACATCTCCTACATCTGCCACTACAATGTTTCTGGGGAAGTGCTAAAAGCGCGTACTTCTGTTAACACCAAGTCAACTCCCCTCCAATCTGTAAGAGAATTTAAACAACATTTTGGGCATCTTCTTTTGAGTTGTGTTTGCAGAATCAAACATTTTCCGAATGCTGTGTTCTTGAAAAATTATTTCTTGGATGCAGGTGTCACTGGCTAGCCCCGCATTTATTGCCCAGATAGCAGTTAAGTGTCGACCACATTTGTTGTGGATCTGCTGTCACATTCAGCCTGTTCCAGGGAAGGACAGACAATTTCTTCCCCAGAAAAGGGCTAGTGAACCAGATGGATTTTTATGATAACTGACCATAAAAGTGGTGGTCATTAGGCTAGCCTTTGGTCCCAAACTTTTATTGAATTCACATGTCACCATTAGAATTCAAATGTTCCATGGATGAGATTTGGCCCTACATGTCCCAGGACATGACCATGGGGCTTATGGGGTAACCAACCCAGAGGCATTACCATTATGCCACCACTCTGAAATGAACCTATCTCAGTAGCAAGACATTCGTCCAAACTTTTTTTTCTCTCATGCTTTCTTCCCTTGTTTGATATGAACGTTATTTTCCCTCACCATGATTAAAATTCATCTGGGTTTCCTTCTCCAACACTCTATGCCATTCTCAATCATCAATTCCCATTATGTAAGGTGCTGGTCTAAAGGTCTCAGATGCCTTTTTCTGTTGTCGTGCTGGTATTGGCTCACTATTTTTTAATTTCAAAGTTGTACTTTATTCATAAACATGCCCTCACATCCATGCAGAGTCGCTAAAGCAGTTCAGTTCTGTACAGTAGCATATGAAGAAACCAAACAAACTTTGGAGTTTGACTTTATCCAACAAACAAACCAAAAGCATTTATTTACAGGGCAAGCAAATTCAAGCTGAAGACAAGTGGAAGACCTGAACCAACACAGTGAAAATAATTCAGGCATTTTCTTTTATTATAGTGATTTGCGACTTTGCTAATACAAATCTGATGGACTGCATAATACAAAAGGAACATAGGCACTTAACGTGAATACATTATTGAACCTGGCTTCAGACACATAAATTAATATGCATATTTGTTCAGATGCATAAATTGATATGTATATTTGACTGAATACTCCTCTGATTTGCATGAACATGGGTAATAATGAAATTGTAATCTTATGAATTGTAAATCCCTGCTATCATATTATTTTCTCTTGCAATTGAGTCAATTTCAGCAGCCAGGTTTCACAGCATTAGTTTAACTTTCAAAATTCTCACATTCCTTTGTACTTTTTCTGCTCAGCCATGAGTGAATCTTCAGCCATGCATGAAGATGTTGCAGTAAGATGATTTTTGTTTCACTATGGAGATTGGATTTTGCTAGCTGGGGTCCTTGGAGTGTTTCCGTAGCTAGTTCTCCTGCCACGGCCCCAGGTTAAACTCCCATTCAGAGAGTTGTTGACTCTGCAAAAGATATAGTCACTAGCCCAAGGGCAGTCAAAGTATATCGCTGCTGGTTCCCAGGCCTGAATAAAAGAGGAGGGTGAGTGACAGGAAGGGCATCCAGATACCACCAAACAAACCCTGCCCAATCCGAAAAACAATTTCACTTGATGTGAAGGTGATCAATTGATGACCCATATAACATGGGAAAGTGTTGACCCAATGGTGAACCAGTGTAACATGGGAAAAGCCCAAAAGAGGAAGAGTGTTTTAACCAGTTGTTCTAGACTCATGAATCCACTTACTCGGCCTGAAAAGTTGGCATCATTTTTTTTTTCACACTCTGACTTTTTTTTTTGCGATGTTTTGCGTCTGGAATGTCATTTCAGAACTTGTTTTGTTTGGGAAACATCCCAAAATAGTGAGACGTTAATTTATCATTTTAGGGCCAAACACAATCTCAGATTGTAAACACACTAATTAGTTGTGAGTATTATTTTTCATATAATTAGTATCTAAAATGCGGTCAGAGACAGCTGTAGGATAAGCAGATGTTGAATAAATTGGGCGGTCTCTCAGTGAGCAATTTAGAGATTTTCCATAATGGAAATTCAATAACTTGCCAGGCTGTGAAGTCATTGCCAGGCCAAAGAATGCTTCCTCTCTACCTGATTTTCCTTTTCTTTAACCAATCTCGTGTCCTGCTTACAGTCCATCTGGTGATTTTCAGTACCTTTTGAGTGTTCACCTTCCTCACTTTTTCTTCACAGCTCTTATGTATTTACGAGGATTGAGTCAAAATCACCTGATGAAGGAGCGTCGCTCCGAAAGCTGGTGTGCTTCCAATTAAACCTGTTGGACTATAACCTGGTGTTGTGTGATTTTTAACTTTGTACACCCCAGTCCAACACCGGCATCTCCGAATCACATCTGGTGATTGTTTGACAGCTTCCTGAAATGTGTATTAGACTTCAATAGAATAGCCCACAATGAGATTTTGACTCAATCCTCGTAAATACATAAGAGCTGTAAAGAAAAAGTGAGGAAGGTGAACACTCAAAAGGTACTGAAAAAATTTGGCATTTTCAGTAGGAAAACCTTACAATATAAACACTGCCCAGTCCATAAATAGCAATAAAGGGCTGTGTTTTCCCAACCTTTTGAAAGATGTGGGGAAACTATAGCCGGATTGGCCCTCTTGACATCAATGAGGGTTTGGACAGCGAGTTGAGAAACTTACTGGTGAGGAACAATGAGCCAGATGGAATACATTAATATCTCATTAAGACCTAGTCTCAACTTTTTTATATCTAATTTCCTGTTCTTCCATACATTGGAGAAATACTGGGATGATGACAATTCCCAGAGATTCAAAGCAGGTATGTGATGAATCCCACTCTCTGGGTTTCCATTTTGGACAATGGTCCCCATTGGAACACCCAGTGAGTGGTCACTGCCTGCACACCATGGAGGTGGTCATCAGGCACACAGGAGGCTCACACATCCTTGTGGCTAGTCTCCAACACAATTATATACAGTCCTCCCCTTCAATTCTGTACTTTGGAGTACACGGACCCCTCTTATTGAAATGCTGCTGCTAAGACACTTTGCACTCAGGGACAGGCGCTCTGCTCCTTAACTAGACCAGTGTGCATTTCAGGTCTACACATTTGATCCCTGAGCATTCACTCACTCACTGTGTGCTTACTTCCCATGTCCACAACATTTTTGCTTTTCCTTGCCGTTTAGCGACAGACACAAAACCAGGCAGTCTGTCATGGTTGTCAACAGTGATCAGTTTAAGGTGGTGGTGGAGGGTGTGGGGAACGGTGGTGGACACGTTACTGTATGGTACCATTACTGTGTCACTGTCAGACTTGCAACATGTGCTTGGGTGGAACAGTGGCTCAGTGGTTAGCACTGCTGCCCCTCAGCACCAGGGACCTGTTTTCAATTCCAGCCTCCAGCAACTGTCTGTGTGGAGTCTCCCCATAATTGCGTGTTTTTCCTCTGGGTGCTCTGGTTTCCTCCCACAGTCCAAACATGTGAAGGCGAGGTGGGTTAGCCATGGAAAATGCAGGGATTGGGTGGGATGCTCTGGAGGATCGGTGTGGACTCGATGGGTTGAACAGCCTGCTTCCACACTGCAGGGATTCTATTACACTGTGTGCCATTACATAATGCACAGCGACGTGTTTCAAACAAATGTCTCAAAGTCCAAGATGAGTTGTTCTCTGTTGAGCCAAGGGGGCCTATCATCAACCTGGGGGTCCAGCCACAATCAATCAGTTCCATAGGTCCAGTGCGATTGGTTGAGGGAGTCATGGAGAGACAATTGGGGAGCTGCATAGAGATCTCTCAGGGGTCATTATGCAAGATATTCGATTACATTAGTCAGCAGGGTGGGCCACCATCAGCCCTCGAGGGGTGTCAGCTCAATGAAAATAACGAGGGGCAGGCAAGTTGTACTCAAGGGCCACAGCTGTGCTCGGAATGTTGTGAATTCAATAATGGGGATTTGAAGCAGTCTGCTGGGCTGAATTGGAAAGCGGATAATAATCGCGAGGTGAGGCAACTTAATATTGAAGGGAGGGAGACGAGTGGGCAATTGAAGACATGGGTTACTGTAGGAGAGGGTTTATTGATAGTCATTACCACCTTGCTGTTGGAGGTGGGAGGGACAGTGCAGTGTGATGTTTGGCATGACCAAGCTGTAGAGCTAGAGTTCAGTGGTGGGAATGCGGAAAGGCAAACACTTAAATGAACGATGTGAGTGGGAACCTGTTGAAGTTCAGTGCTGATGACATGACTAGGAAGGGCAAAGAAGAAAGAACCATGTAGGTGCGTTATTAGTGTTGGGGGTGGAAGCTTGAAAACCAAGCTGAACCTGTGACTCATTTGGCCAAGTGCAAAATGTGGAGCTTACCACATTCATATCCGAATCACCCCCGTGTAATGGGAATGTGAAATAGCCATAACCAAACCAGGAGTGGGAAGAGTAAGTGGTTTCTTTCTGAATGAGCATGTGGACACCACTTGTGAATGATGTAAGGCCCTTCAATGGGGCACTTAGAGGCAAGGAGCATTCACAATGAAGTGGATGAATGAGTCACATAATTAGATATAAACAGAATATTAATGAATTTGATGAGGGAACTAACTATAATGTCTTCATGTTTGCAGGCGACAGAATGCTGGGTGGGAGGGTGAAGTGCCAAAAGGATGTAGAAATGCTTCAGTGTGATTTGGACAAACTGAGTGAGTGGGCAAATGCATGGAAGATATAAATGTGAGTTTATCCACTTCGGTAGCAAAAGCAGAAGGGAGATTATTATCTGATTGGCAGTAGACTGGGAAACAGGGAGGTGCACTGGGCCCTGGGAGTCCTTGGACAGCAGTGACTGAAAGGAAACATTTCGGTGCGGCAAGCAGTGAAGAAGGCAAATGGCATGCTGGCCTTCACAGCGAGAGGATTCGAGTACAGGAACAGGGTTGTCTTGCTGCAATTATACAGGGCCTTGATTGACCATACCTTGAATATCGTGTGCAATTTTGATCTCTATCTCAGAAATGATGTTCATGAGACGCCATTAAAGGAGAGCAACAAAGGTTTACCGAACTGAATGTTGGAATATTACAATAAGACTATAAGACATAGGAGCACAAATTAGGCCATTCAACCCATCAAGTCTGCTCCATCATTCAATCAAGGCTAATAGGTTTTTTAAATCCCATTTTCCTGATTTCTCCCCATAAACTTTGATCCCCTTGACAATCAAATACTGACTTTTCTCTGTTTTAAATATCTCAATGACCTGGTCTCCACAGCCTTCTCTGGCAATAAATTGGACAGATTCACCACTTTCTCACTCTAGAAGTTTCTCTTTATCGCTGTTCTAAAGGGTCTTCCCCTTATTCTAAGGCTGAGCCCTCGGGTCCTCATCAATCCTGCCGATGGAAACATCTTCCCAACACCCACTCTGTCCAGGCTGTTCAGTGTTCTGTTTTAATCGGATCCTCTATCATCCTGCTAAATTCCATCGAGTATAGTCCCAGGCTCCTCAAACATTCCTCATATCTCAAGCCTTTCATCCCTGGGATCATTCTCAAGAACCTGGTCCAGGGCCAAGGCATTCCTCCTGAGCTATGGGGCTCAGAATTGCTCACAGGGCTCGAAATGTAGTCTGACTGGATCCTTATAAAACCTCAGAAGAACATCACTGCTTTTATATTCCAGTCTACTTGGCATGAATGACAACATTGCATTTGTCTTCCTAACCACCAACTCAACGTGCAAATTTACCTTAACAGAACCTGAACTTGAACACCTCAGCCCCTTTGCACTTCAGATTTATGAATTTTCTCTCCATTTAGAAATTAGTTCATGCCTCTATTCTTCCTCCCAAAGTGCATGAACTCACAATTTCCCACATTGTATTTCATCTGGTACTTCTTTGCCCACTCTCCTAACCTAAGTCTTTCTGATGCCTCCCCTCCTCATCAATATTATCTGCCCCTCCACATTTGTTTGTATCATGGATAGTGCGGGTCTGATGAGTGAAAAGTGACTGGATCAATTAGGACTGGCTATACAGAGGCTGAGTAGGCTGGGCCTATCTTCCTTGGAGGTCACAGGCTGAGGGGTGATGTTGTAGAGGTACATAGAATCCCTCCAGTATGGAAACAGGCCCTTCAGCCCAACAAGTCCACACCAACCTTCCAAAGAGTAACCCACCCAGACCCATTCCCCTACATTTACCCCTAACCTACATAATCCCTGAACACTATGGACAATTTAGCGTGGCCAATCCACCTAACCTGTACATCTTTGGATTATGGGAGGAAATCGGACCACTCAGAGCAAACCCACACAGACCAGGGAAGAATGTGCAAACTCCACACCTGCAGTCACCCGAGGCTGGAATTGAACCCAGGTCCCTGGGGCTGTGAGGCAGCAGTGCTAACCTCTGAGCCACCATGCCACCCCAAATAAGAATCATACCCCTCAACCAATGAGCCACATGCTGTTGCCATTCCCCTATAGAGAGGTTTATATAATCATGAGGGGCATGGATAGATGAATAGCCAATTCTTTTCCCCAGGGTAGGGGAGACCAAAACTAGAGGGCATTGGTTTAAAGTGAGAGGGGAAAGATTTAAAAGGGACCTAAAGGGTAAATTCTTCAAACAGAGGGTGATGTGTATATGGAATGAGCTGCCAGAGTAAGTGATGGGGGTTGGTATGTTAAGAACATTTAAAAGGCATCCAGATGTTTGTTTGAAGAAACTACCCCTTAGGTCCCTTTTAAATCTTTCCCCTCTTACTTTAAACCAATGCGCTCTAGCTTTGGTTTCTCCTACACTGAGAAAAAGAAGGGTTGAGATGGATACGGGACAAATGCTGGCTCATGGAACGAGATTAATTTAGGATATCTGGTCGACATCGACAAGTTGGGCTAAAGGGTCTGTTTACTGTGGTGTACAACTCTACATTCCTGGCAGTTTAAAAGAGGGGTTGGGGGTGGTGTTGAGTATTTCATAGGTACCTATAAAATTACCCTACTCGACAGGGGAAACGCAGGAAGAATTTTAGCACTGACTGGAACCAGAGGTCCCGGTCTACTGATACAGGGGAGGTCATTAGGACTGAGACTGGGGAGCCAGTGGAATCCTTTGCCACAGAAAGCATTGAGGCTGAAACATTGAATGTTTTCAAGAAGGTTAAATAGGATGGGTAGAAATTTGGAAAAGAGTTGTATGATCAGTCATGAACCTATCAAAGGGAGGAGCAGGCTTGAAAGGCCGAATGGCTTACTCCTGCTCCTTTTCTCTATGTTTCTCTGTGACCAGTGTCTGGTGTTCATGTTGTCACCTTCATGAGCCTGTGTGTAGCCCCCCCCCACCACCCATTACATCACTCTGGTATTGCGGTGGCTGCAGGAAATGTGGATCAATCGGATTAACTATAGTTCCTGAGGGTATGATCTCTCTGCATTGATGAGGGGAGGCCCCATACTGAGCTTGGTGGCATCACTTTGTAACACTTGGGAAACGTTATAACATTAAAGCTGCTCTCGAAAGGATTGATTAGGGATAGTCAACATGGCTTTGTCAATGGGAAATCACTCATTTGATTGAGTTTTTCAAAGAAATAAGAAAGAGGATTGATGAGGGAAGAGTGCTGGATGTGATCTATATGGACTTCAGTAAGGCATTCAACCAGGTTCCTCATGGTAGATTGGTTAGCAAGGTTAGATCTCATGGAATACAGGGAGGAACTAGCCATTTGGATATAGAACTGGCTCAAAGATAGAAGACAGAGGGTGGTGGTGGAGGGTTGTTTTTCAGACTGGAGGCCTATGACCAGTGGAGTGCCACAAGGACCAGTGTTGGTCCACTACTTTTTGTCATTTATATAAATGATTTGGATGTGAATATAGGAGACATGGTTAGTAAGTTTGCAGATGCCACTGACAACACAGCTGTCATGGTCATTCTTTATGTGTAATCTTACATATTCTTCCTTGCAGTCATACCTGTGTCTCCTTGAGCCTCAAACAATCGAGATGCACAAGGTTATTATTGAGCAGTGGCCTAAAGAAGTCACATGACCCCTTTCATTTTCTGTTTTACCACAAATTAAAGACATTTGAATGTGAACATAGGAGGTATGGTTAGTATGTTTGCAGCTGACACCAAAATTGGAGGTGTAGTGGACAGCGAAGAAGGTTACCTCAGTGCACAATGGGATCTTGGTGAGATGGGCCAATGGGCCAAGGAGTGGCAGATGGAGTTTAATTTAGATAAATGTGAAGTGATGCATTTTAAAAAAGCAAATCAGGGCAGGACTTACATACTTAATGGGAAGGTCCTGGGGAATGTTGCTGAACAAAGAAACCTTGGACTACATAGCTCCTTGAAAGTAGAGTCGCAGGTAAATAGGATAGTGAAGAAGGCATTTGGTATGCTTTCCTTTATTGGTCAATGCATTGTGTATTGGAGTTGGGTGGTCATGTTGCGGCTGTACAGGACATTGGTTAGGTCACGTTTGAATACTGCATTCAGTTCTGGTCTTCATGCCGTAGGGAGGATGCTGTGGAACTTGAAAGGGTTCAGAAAAATTTACAAGGATGTTGCTAGGGCTGGAGGGTTTGAACCAAAGGGAGAGGTTGAATAGGCTAGGGCTGTTTTCTCTTGAGCGTCAAAGGCTGAGGGGTGAATTCATACAAGTTTATAAAGTCATGAGGGGGCATGGATAAGGTAAAATAGCCAAAGATTTTTCCCCAGGGTAAGGGAGTCCAAAACTAGAGGGCACAGGTTAAAGGTGAGACAGGGAAAGATTTAAAAGAGACCTAAGGGACAACCTTTTTATGCAGAGGGTGGTGCATGTATGGGATGAGCTGCCAGAGGAAGTGGTGGAGACTGGTACAATTACAACAGTTAAAAGGCATCTGGATGTGAATATGAATAGGAAGGGTTGAGAGGAATATGGGTCAAATGTTGGCAAATGGGACAGGATTACTTTGGGATATCTGGTCAGCATGGACAGGTTGGACTGAAGGGTCTGTTTCCATGCTGTATAACTCTATGACCCTAAGACTCTGAATACAAGTAATCATCAATGTTAAGTGGGTGCAGTGGAACATGAGACCATCATCTTGTGATTCTGATCTAAAGTGCTACAGACAGGGGCAAGCTTATGTTCAAAAAACTGAACAAGAAAGGGCATTATATAGAGTTGTGGGCAAACATTTCAGGAAAAATGAGAGTGAGTGCTTTGGACAAGCGACTTACACGGACAGATCCTAGAAGATGGAACTTCAGCGGTGAAGGTAGATTGACGAAGTTGGGATTTTTCTCCTTGGAGAGGAAAAGGCCAGAGGAGATCTGATGGAGATTTTCAAAATCATGTGTTGGCTGGACACATAAATAGAGAGAAGCTGATTCCGCTCATGAAGATAAAGAATGAGAGGGCATAGATTTAAAGTGATGTGCAATAAAATGTTTTCTAAAACGTTTTCACACAGTGAGTAATTAGGGTATGGAATGGACTGGCTGGAAATATGGTGGAGGCAATCAAAAGCAGGCATTGGATGTTTTTTTGGATAGAAATGGTGTACAGGGATATGGGGAAAGGGCAGTAGATTGGCACTTAGGGATAGAATCAGTTCAGTCACAATGGGTTGAATGTCCTCTTTCTGTGCTGTAACAATTCTGCGCTGTGGGCAGCTCCATTGCTCTGCATTACAAACCTGATGGAAGCATTCAGCCATGTGCTCTGTGTGTTATATATTGTCTAAGTGCTGGTCAGGATAATGTGTGAGTTACTGTCCCCATGCTTTATGAAAGCCTTCAATTATATTCCCTAATGCCCTTAAGTAATTGTACATTTGCAACTGTGCCATTAAATCTGCAGTAAATATTAAATCTGTATCTTAAAATCACCAGCAACATGTATAACCTTAGGCTACCTCACTCTTTGATAATTATAAGGATTTAGTGTTGTTCAGTGAAGTGATCCCCTACCTTTCTGTAATCACCTTTGATTTTAATATTGAACAATTCCCTCTTTCAATTTTTATTACCACAGATTTCACTCACAGACAACTTAAACCAGACAAGTTACAATGTGGCATTCTTGTTTTTAATTCCATTGCTGAAGTTTTCACTGTATTCTTCAAGAGAATTTGCCTATCAACAATTTTCATATAAAAAGACACACTCGGGCAAAGATGTAAAAAGTTTTACGATTTACTTAAAACTACCAGCAACTGCAATTAAACAGCACCTATGTTTCAGTAGAATAGCCCAAAATCACTCAATATTTGTCAGATATAATTTGACACTGATCCTCATAATGAGATATTAGGACAGGTGATCAATGGCTGGGTCAAAGAAATAGTTTTGTTGAGGACATGCATTGTCAATCACTCGCTAAGGAGTATGATGATCTGTTTAGGAAATGCCATGTCATTGGTCATGGATCCTTATGTGGGTCCTCGTGTGGCCGATGAGCCACATCTCCAACCACAAATTTCGCAGTGATCCCAGGAGGAGGGATTGCCCCTTGGTCTTGAGGCTATTGACAATCCTTACTCTGGCTTCTTTTCCTCTTGCTGTTAGGTATCTCCGAATAATCATATCATCCCTTCAGACAGGAGTTTCCTTCAAGTTGGCTCTGCCTGAATGTGGACCTCCCATGTATTGACACTTATGTTGCATTTCTTGAAAGAAGCCTTCAGGGAGACTTTGAAATACTTCCTATGTCCTACTCTCATTCATGTGCCTTTCTTGAGCTGGGTGAAGAAGGTTTGCTTTCACAGTTAGAACTTTGACATTCTCAGCACATATTTATCCCTGAGTGATTATGGCCACATTGCTGGTATGTCACACCTTTCATGACCTCAGGATATTCCCAAATGTTTTATTATCAATGAGGTTCATTTAAAGTTCAGTAACTTTTGTAATGTAGTAATTGTGGTGATAAGCCTATTCATTGTGAACTCCGACAGATAGCAATTGATTAGATTTGATATTGATTTGATTTGATTTATTATTGTCACATGTACCTAGGTACTGTGAAAAGATTTATTTTGCATGCAGTACAGGTAGATCATGCCGTACAAAGTGTATTAGGGTAAGAGAACAGAGCGAGGAACACAGTGTTACAGCTACAGAGAAGGTACATAGAGAGTGATCTCAACACTTAAATTTAAAACTTGAGAGGCGCATTCAGCAGTCTAATGACAGGGGGGAGGAAGCTGTTCCTGAATCTGCTAGTGCAGGTGTGTTTAAGCTTTTGTATCTTCTGTCTTATGGTACAGGTTGGAAGAGTGTATAACCAGGGTGGGAGGGGTCTTTGATGATGTTAGCCACCTCTCTGAGGCATTGAAAAGTGTACATGGAGTCAGTGGTTGGAAGGTTGGCTTGTGTGTTGGTCTGGGCTGTGTTCACAACTCTCTGTAGTTTCTTATGATCCTGGGCAGAGCAGCTGCCTTACCAAGCCATGGTACATCGGGATAGAATACATCCAATTGCATTGATGATATTGTGATCCCGATAGAAATCAATGGTTGTTGAAATGAAATTCTATTTTGGCAAAAATGACCAAACCACAAGGTTTCACATTTTAAGACTGCTATTAACATTAAGTATGCCAGACTAAAGAAAAGATGCTTTTAGAATTATTAATGAACATGACTAAAAAATAATTACGAATTACTTTGTGTATTATGGTAGATCCAATAAGAGAAAGTTAAGGTCTAAATTCCTCAAAACTTCTCAGCTGCCTAGGTTTTTTCCGACATGTCAGGCCAAATCTTCCAGTGATTTTCAAAGCTTGTTGAACTCAACTGAATTTGGCAGAACTGACTTTTACCAGGAAAGCTCACCTCATGAATCCGTATTCCTCAACTGTCCAGAAATTCCATCAATGCTGTTTTCTTTCGGGAAGCAAAGTGGCCCGGACCAACATCCTGTGCGGTTGTTATAAGAAAAATGTATTTTCCAATTCTGCACAAAAACTATTTTTGTTCCAAAAAGCAGGAATGCCTTGAACTGCCTCCTTCTCCATATCACAAAGGGCGGATGTCCCTTTACTGGAAGTTACTGTGGGCATGTGTGAAAACAATCCCATGACATTTCAGGTGAGTTTGACTTGGGTTTCTTTCCCCACTTTAACCAGGTTTTTTTTGGCCCATCACCAGCCAGATGTTTATTACAAACATTACATCATCAAGACCATAAGACCAGAAGACATAGGAGCAGAAATTAGGCCATTCATCCCATCAAGTCTGCTCCACTATTCAATCATGGCTGATAAGTTTCTCAACCCCATTCTCCCGCTTTCTCCTCATAACCCTGGAACACGTTGATACTCAAGAACCTATTATCTCAGTCTTAAATATACTCAATGACCTGGCCTCTACAGCCTTCTGTGACAATGAATTCCCTAAATTCACCTTATCTCCATTCTAAAAGGCCTTCCCTTTACTCTAAGGCTGTGCCCTCAGGTTCTAGTCTCTCCTAGCAATGGAAATATCTTCCCAACATTTACTCTGTCCAGGCCATTCAGTATTCTGTTCATTTCAATTAGATCCCTCTCATGCTTCTAAACTCCATCAAGTATAAACCCAGAGTCATCAAACATTCCTCATAAGTTAAGCTTTTCATTCCTGGGACCATTCTTGTGAACCTGGTCTGAACACGCTCCAGGGTCAATATCTGGGATATGGGGCCCAAAACTGTGCACAATACTCCAAATGTAGTCTGACCAGGAGGGTGCATGGCCTTTCAATAAGATCATGGTCGATCAGTTGTTTTCACTGAATTCCGCATCTCCATCAATCTCTGATAACCTGTAACTCCCTTGCCTCATCAGAATCTCTCCCTTTTAAAATATTCAATGACCCACCTTCACCATCTTCTGAGGCAGAGTGTTCCAAATCTGCATAACTCACTGAGAGACAAATAGCTCCCCCATCTCTTCCACATCCACCTTGTCAAGAGCATCCAGGATCTGCTTAAACTTCAATCAAATCACTGCTAGCTCTTTTGAACTGCAGTGAAAACAGGCTCATCTCTATTCATGAGACAACCTGCTCACTGCAGGTATAAATCTCATAAATCTTCTCTGAACTGCCTCCAATGCATTCATATATTTCCATACATAATGAGAGTCCAAACCTGAACACAGTATTCAAGATTTGATCTGTATAATTGTAGCACAATGTCCTTCATTTAATGTTCAACTCCTCTTGTAATAAAGGATAACACTGCATTACTCTTCTTAATAGTTTGCTGTTCCTCTGTATTAACTTCTTGTGACTCACTGCCAGCTGGCTTTTCAGAATTCTCTGTTTCACTTTAAGTTCAGGAAATATTTTTAAAATGTAACAATCTTGTACAGCTCACCACAGAAACCCGACAATGTGGAAGCAGGCCATTCGGCCCACTGAGTCTACACTGGCCTTCCAAAGAGCATCCCCCCAGATGCACACCATATCCCTGTAAGCCTGCATTTCCCATAGCTAAACCACCCAGCCTGCTCATGCCTGGACACTCTGGGCAATGTAGCATTGTTATGAAGTTGAAGGTGTGTATTGTAGAGAGAGTGAAAGCTGTTTTGCACTGAGAGCTTGCAGGCACCTGTCATGGGACTGACTAGCACTCTCAGAGAGTGCTGGAAAATTGAAAAAAAAAACAACATGTGGCTGTGAAACCTGAGTTTTGGGGTGCTGTTTTCATAACAGTTCAAATTTAACCAATCAGGCTAAATTATGCCCCAGGATACTAAAACCCAATTGAATTTGAATTTAATATTTTTGCCAACCATGAACCAATGAGACCATCTGATGTTTAGGATATAAAGAAGCTGGCATTTTGAGAGTTAGCCAGAGAGAGTGACCAGCTGCCATTGACAGAGTAACTGCAAACAAAACACTCTCTATTAAAGGTACCTTATGAGGGCTGACCTTATACAGGTTTACAAAATTATGAGGGGCATGGATAAGATAAATATACAAAGTCTTTTCCCTGGGATCAGGGAGTCCAGAACTAGAGGGCATAGGTTTAGGGTGAGAGGGGAAAAATATAAAAGAGACCTAAGGGACAATTTTTTCACGCAGAGGGTGGTACATGTATGGAATGAGCTGCCAGAGGAAGTGGTGGAGGCTGGTACAATTGCAACATTTAAGAGGCATTTGGATGGGTATATGAATAGGAAGGGTTTGGAGGGATATAGGCCAAGGCAGGTGGGACTAGATTGGATTGGGATATCTGGTCGGCATGGATGGGTTGGACCGAAGGGTCTGTTTTCATGGTGTACATCTCTATGACTCTATGACTATAATATGAAACATCTTTGCAGGAAAAGACTGAAGACGACCCAGGGGGATCTACAAGCAGAGGAAGGGGGACACCGGAGATGACTGCCACTCTCTGTGTTTGAAAACTAAGTTGATGTAATTTTAATACGGGTGGTTATTGTGATAGAGTAGGAAGCAGATAACAAATCTTTAAGAGAAAGGGGGGCTTAGAGTTGTAAATAGTTGTTGTTTAATGTTCACTTTTAGAGTTAAGGACTAAATTGATATTTTTTTCTTTAGTTGAGAATTCTCTATCACTCGTACTTTAACAGATTAAGAGGTGAGGTGAGCTTTTCAGTTTAATTAGTAGAAGGGTTCACCACCGTGTCATAACAGCATGACCAATCTATCTAACCAGCACACCTTTGGACTGTGTGAGAAAACCCTCACAGAAACCAGGAGAATGTGCAAACTCTACACAGACAGCTGCCTGAGGGTGGAATCGAATCCAGGTCCCTGGAACTGTGAGACAGCAGCGCTAACCACTGAGCCACCATGCCACCACGCCACCACACATATCAATGACCAAAACAATTCATATCAATGACCAAATAACCTGTTTTGTCACTAAGAATGATTGAGTGATAAATATTGGCCAGGGTATTGAAATGATGTCAGAGTGCAGGGTTATAGGAATATGGTGTCTGTCTGGGAGGCCAGTCTATGCCTTGGCTTATCCCAGAGGTAGTCCTCCCTCAGAACAAGGTCAGGTGAAGCAGCAACACTCCTACCTTTCTTTTTAGCTAATTCACAGGATGTGGGCAGCATTGGCTGGACCAGCATTAATGCCCATCCCTGATTGCCCAGAGAGCAGTTGAGAGTTAACAACATTGCTGTGGGTCTGGAGTCACATGTAGGCCAGACTTGGGAAAGAGAACAGTTTTCTCCTCTAAAGGACATTAGTGAACCAGATGTGTTTTTCCTGACAATTGACAAAGTCATGGCCATCATTAGTTTCTTGATTCCAGATTACTATTGAATTTCAATCCCACCATCTGGCATGACAAAATATTAACTTGGTCTCTGGATTAACTAGCCTTGTCATGATATCACGAGACAATCACCTCCCCTTAACTCCTCACAAAGAGGAAATGCAAATGCTTACATTTCCATAACATCTTTCACAATCTCAGAATGTCTTCAAAGCAAATAAAGTATTTACTTTTTATCATGCTTTCTGGATTGCTTAAACCTATCAGCATGAGGGGAAGTTATCAGGAAATGTAAAAACAGATAGCATGAGTTTCTATATGTATCTAATAGGAAAAGGGGAATACAGTGAGTACTGGTCCTCTGGACGTGAGAATGGAGAGCGAATTGCACATTATAAAGAAATGGCAAATATAACTTTTATTTTGCTTCTCTTTTTACTACAGAAGATAGGAAGAAATATTTCAGTCATAATACCTGGATATCAACAGATGAAAGACAGAGGGAATTGGTGAAATTCTCATCACATTAGAAGCGGTGCTGAGCAAACTGATGAAGCTGTGAACTGATAATCTTTGGGGTCTGACAGACTTCACCCTAGGGTCTTCAAAGTGCATGCTGAGGAGACTTTGGATGTCTTGACACCATCATCGTCATGCCCTGCATGAATCTTCATCAGCCACACATTATTTTTAGTTTGTCCACAGAATATGGGTGGCAATGGTTATGTTACCATTTATTCCTCATTCTTATCCTGGATTCAGCATGGTGGCTCAGTGCTTAACACTGCTACCTCACAGCGCCAGGGACTCGGGTTTGATTCCAGCCTCGGGCGACTGTCTGTGTGGAGTTTGCACATTCTCCCTGTGTCTGCGTGGGTTTCCTCCCACAGTCCAAAGATGTGCAGGCTGGGTGGATTGGTTATGGGAAGTGCCCCATAGTGAAAATGGGGAGGAAGAAAGGATGTTTTGACTGTCATGTGCCAATAAATTTGCTTCTGGATTGGTGCGTCACCATGATGAATCCCATTTCTGCAAAAGTGTAATTTTTTCAATTCACTCCAGGCTGAGCCAGCATTTATCGCCCATCCCTAATTGCCCAGTGGGTGGCTCAGTGGTTAGCACTACTGCCTCACAGCGTTAGGGACCCAGGTTTGATTCCTCAAGTGACTGTCTGTGTGGAATTTGCACTCTTCCCGTGTCTGCGTGGGTTTCCCACATCCAAAGATGTACAGGTTAGGTGGACTGGCCATGCTAAATTTCCCATAGTACCCAGAGAAGTGCAGGCTAGGTGGATTCGCTGTGGGAAAACGGAGGCCTACAGCAATAGGGTGATAGGGTGGCTCTGGGTGGAATGCTCTTCGAAGGGTTAGTGTGGACCTGATGGGCCAATTGGCCTGTAGAGCCTCTATAATTCTAATGGCCAGAGGGAAGGCAAGTATCCATTACTTTGCTGTGTGGCCAGAGTTAGGTGTAAGCCAGAGTTTAGATCAGAGTGGTGCTAGAAAAGCACAGCAGGTCAGGCAGCATCCGAGGAGCAGGAAATCGACGTTTCGGGCAATTCCTGATGAAGGGCTTTGCCCGAAGCGTCGACTTTCCTGTTCCTCGGATGCTGCCCGACCTGCTGTGCTTTTCCAGCATCACTCTGATCTAAACTCTGGTTTCCAGCATCTGCAGTCCTCACTTTTGCTTAGTTGTAGGCCACACCAACTAAGGCTGGCAGATTTCCTTCCCTAAAGGACATTAGTGAAGCAGATGGGTTTTCAATGCTTCCTCAAATTTCACCAGAACTCGAACACTTGTGCCCAGAAAGTCAACCTGGGAGCTCTGGATAAATAAACTGGTGACCTTACCTCTTTCTCCCCATTTTCCACTGTCTAGTCCACACAATCCACTTCCACGTTCACCCTAGGAGGGCGATCTCCCAGTTAAGACAGATAAATATGAGAAGTTCTTTCTTCCTGATAGGCACATTCGTCTACAGAATTCTCTTCATCAGAGAGCAGTACAGGTACAAGTTGTTGAATATTTTTAATGCTGAATTAGACAGATTCTTAACTGATAAATGAGTCACAGTGTGTTGACAGTAGACAGGAATGTAATGGCCACTGTCAATTCAACCATTGATCTATCAAATGATGGAACAGACTCAAGGATAGAATGGCCTAATCCTTCTCCTTATGGTCATATATGTGTTCATGTGCAACTCCAAACAAGGCGCTATACCAAGGTAATCTCTGCACAACAACATTCGAGTCTCAAATCATCAATGTCATTGAGAAAGTAACAGTTTGAAGCAGTTATTTGCTGTGCATGGGGTAATACGAACATTACAGGTGATGGAAATCTGAAAACAAAACTGAAGAATACTGAAACTTTCAGCCTTGCAATAGGTGTTCGACCTGAAACATTAATCCACAAAGTTATATTTCCAGCTGTTTGGTTGTTTTTAAGCCGCTTCTCCTTTTGAAGAGGACTCACCCCTTTGTGTGTGAGAGAGAATAACCTCGAACTTTACAACATCAAGAATCCTCAGACTGAAAATGAGATTACTAAGTCCTTAGTGCCTTCAGATCATTAGCATTCACAGAATACACTCTGTGCACATCACGATTAATGTCATTAGCATCAAAGCACTGACATGGAAATTGATGTTTGGGAAGACTAATGAGGAAATGCAGATGCTGTTAAATCCCAGGAGAAGATGGCATTCATGAAAGGCACCTCAAAAAACATGGTGAGTTTCTCTCTGACAGTGCTGGCATGTGTCAATTATATTTCAGTTATAACAAACGAATTTATTGTTTCATGTTTTTTCATTCGAACCATGGAACAGTGTGATCACAGATCTGCAATAACTAACTGTTACACCTAGTTTTGTGGAAGCTGAAGACCAGGAGATAAAGGATTAGGTTATTCAGCCGGTCCAGTATCCTCTCCTATTCAGCCCATCAACTCTGCTCACTATTCAATGAGATTGTGCCTAATCCAAGAACCCTCAACTCTACTTTCCTACCTTTTCCCCATTAACATCCATTCAATTACTGATTAAGAATCGGTCTCTCTCAGCCTTGAATGCATTAATGACCCAGCCTCGACAGCCCTCTGCAGTAAAGAACTCCACAGATTCACTACCGCCTGCGAGGAGAAATTCTACACATTTCTGTCTTCAAAGTGCAAACTCTTATTCAGAGATTACTTCCTCTGGCTCTAGACTCTCCCACAAGGGGAAACAACCTTTCCACATCAAGTCCTTGGAGGTTTCAACAAGGTCATCGCTTATTCGTCTGAATTCCAATCTACTCAACCACTCCTCACAAGACAGTGCCTCCATACACTAGCATCAGCCTGGAGAGTGCCCCCTGGAATCCCTCTGATGCCAGTGTATCCTTCTGCCAAATTTGTTAACCCTAGTACATGTGAAGCGACCCGCTTTGGAAGAAGAAACTAAGTACTCAATAATTGGCAGGACAGTTGGAAGTTCAGAGGAACCGAGGGATTTTGGGATGTTTGTCCACAGATCCCCAACAGGATATGTTACCAGGGCAGAACAAGAAGACTGCTTGCGTTTATCAGTCGAGACATAGATTACAAGGACAGGGGGGGTTACGTTGGAGCTATACAGCACTTTGGTTAGGCCATAGCTGAAGTAGTATTTGCAATTCGGGTAACCACACTACAGGAAGGATGTGATTGACTGAGCGGGGTGGGGTGCAGGATTTTGCCTTGGATGAAGCATTTCAGCAATGAGGAGAGGCTGGATAAGCTCTGAGTTATCTGGTTTGGTTTGGAGCAGAGAAGGTTAAGGGTGGACCTGATAGAGATGTGTATAATTCTGAGGGGCATGGGCAGGATGAGTAGAAAGCAGCTGTTGCCCTCAGGTAATAGATCAATAATGAGGGGGACATCTTTTTAAAGTGAAAGGCAGGAGATTTAGAGGGGATTGAAGGGCTTATGCCCGAAACGTCGACTGTCCTACTCTTCGGATGCTGCCTGACTTGCAGTGTTTTTCCAACGCCACATATTTTGACCCTGACTCCCCAGCATCTGCAGTCCTCACTTTCTCTTAGCTTCTGGAATACAGATAACCAAGACTGGAAATCTCACAACATTGAAAAAAAGCTCTTGGATGTGCAGTTGAAATGCCATAACATTTAAGGCTATGGGCATAATGTGGGAAAGTAAGACTTGTAAAAAAATGTATATATCAGATGTTGTCACTGGCTACACCAGTGCATCCCTAACTTCACAGGGGGTCAGTTAAAAGTCAACCGCACTGCTGTGGATCTGGAATCACATCTAGTCCAGACCAGGGATGGATGGTAGATTTCCTTCCCTAAAGGACATGAGTGAACCATTGCAGATACCAGTCTTCAGCCAAGTCCACGTGATATCAAGAAAGGCTACATAGGCTATGGGCCCTGACAACATTCTGGCAACAGCACTGAAGACTTGTGCTCCAGAACTTGCTGTTCCCCTAGCCAAGTTTAGATTACAACCATTCGTATAGATTACATTACAATGTGGAAACAGGACCTTCGGCCCAACAAGTCCACACCGACCCGCCGAAGCGCAACCCACCCAAACCCCTACATTTACCCCTTACCTAACACTACAGGCAATTTAGCATGGCCAATTCACCTGACCTGCACATCTTTGGACTGTGGGAGGAAACCGGAGCACCCGGAGGAAACCCACGCAGACACGGGGAGAACGTGCAAACTCCACACAGTCAGTCGCCTGAAGGCGGGAATTGAACCCGGGTCTCTGGCGCTGTGAGGCAGCAGTGATAACCACTCTGCCACCGTGCCGCCCAAGTTGTTCCAGTACCATTATAACCCACTCAGCAATGTGGAAAATTTGCCCAGGTATGTCCTGCACATAAAAAGTAAATCCAACTCGGCCAATTACCGCCCCATCAGCCATCAATTTGCAAATGACTGCTGCCTAGTGGCTCACGCTACACAAAGGACCTTTTCAAAACCTTGTCTATGCTACTTGGTCTGTGATTAAACATCACCAGGATGATCGTCTAGGAGAAAGTGAGGACTGCAGATGCTGGAGATCAGAGCTGAAAAATGTGTTGCTGGAAAAGCGCAGCAGGTCAGGCAGCATCCGAGGAGCAGGAGAATCGATGTTTCGGGCATAAGCCCTTCTTCAGGAATCCTCTTATTCCTGAAGAAGGGCTTATGCCCAAAACATCGATTCTCCTGCTCCTCAGATGCTGCCTGACTTGCTGCGTTTTCCAGCAACACATTTTTCAACCAGGATGATGGTCCTCAAGTATCATTCCCCAATCTAGCCAAGTATCTTCTGCACTGCTTGCAGGGACAGGGTGCTTCTGCAGTAAGTGGGCGTCTTCCTATATGCTGACAGCCACCTCCATAGTTGATGAATAGAATCCCTACAGAGTGGAAAGAGGCCATTCGTCCCATTGAATCTGCATTCCACCCAGACCTAGTCGTTGACCCTATCCCTGCATTTCCCATGGCTAACCCACCAGCCTGCACATCCTGGACACTATGAGGCAATTTAGCATGGTCAATCCACCTAACCCGCACATTTTTGGACAGTGGGAGGAACTGAGTTGAATTCAATTCAATTCAATTCATTGTCACATGTACTGAGGGACAGTGAAAAGCTTTGTCTTGAGAGCAATACAGGCAGATCACAGAGTTAAGTAGCACAGAAAAATAAATAATAGGCAAAAGCTAGAAACCAGAGCACCCGGAGGAAACCCACATAGACATGGGCAGAATGTACAAACTCCACACTGATAATCACCTCAGGTTGGAATTGAACTTGGGTTCCTAGTGCTGTGAGGCAGCAGTGCTAACCACTAAAGGAGTCTAACATTGAGATTGAATTTGCCTGCACAACCTTCAATTTGGACAATGTATCTTGGACAATTGGGACCTCTGGAAGTTTTCAGGTTTTCTTCCCACTTCCATTGGTCCATCAGGTTTACCCAATCACCCAAAGTATTCCAACAATGAATGATTTGATTTGATCTATTGGTTGATTTGATTACTTGTTGTTGCATGTACTTACGTACAGTGAAAAGTTTTGATTTGAATGCAGTGCAGCAGATCAGAACATGCCGAAACACTAAGATCATAGGGTGATTGAACAGACCGAGGAAGGCAACATTGATAGCAAGTTTTTCACATTTAGAATTGAGGTTTGAAAGTGCTGAACAATTGTAAAAAATGTGAGAATAAGATCTGCTGGAGAGAACTCACAAAGAGTTGCTGTGTATCAGCGCTATCTAGTCCTTTTATATGCCAAGTGTTCTTTCTTAACATAAACTATGTTACAAAAAATACTGTAAAATTCTTATTCAAACGATGCTTATAGTCATATATTTAAAATCACACAACACCAGGTTATGGTCCTACAGATTCATTTAGAAGTACAAGCTTTCAGAGCTCTGCTCCTTCACCACCTCCTAGGCAGCATCTTCTTCCTTGCTAAAGACAAATACAAAGTATTTACTTAATACCTTAGCTAGGCTCCCTGATGCCATACATACATTCCTCATTTAGTCCTGAATTATTCCCAGACTGCCCTTACCACTCTTTTGCTCATTGACAACTACTAGCTAACGAGTATGCCTGTCTAGCTAGGAAATTCCACACCTCTCTGGTCCTGGGTTCTGTAGGACCTTGAGTGGATGATGAGCCCAATAGTCGAGCTGCATCTCTGACCACACTTCTGTCAGGTTTTTCTGGGAAGTAGAATTGGTCATTGGCATGGCGACCACTGACAATGCTTTCTTTCAGTTCCTTTTCCGTGCTTTCTCACACCATCGGATGTTGTCGAAAAATTCTGTCCCTTCACACAGAAGTTTCCCTTGGATCGGTTTCTTCTGAACGATGGTGTCACCTGCCTTTCACTATTCAAATGCTTTTGGGATTGCCACTTGCTGTCCTATAATGGCTGACCTAACATGCGTCCTCACATTCTGCTCCATCAATAATGAGAGGTTTCACCTCATTATAATCACATGACCTGGAATACTCTTCCACAATGTCTGTGTCTAAATTCACCTCCACCTTCTTTCAAATTAGTGTGCACCCTTTGTTGAGATCTTCTCTCTAAAGTTTTGTTGTTGTCTGACTCCCTGAACTTTTTCTCTCCCATTTCCTTAGAAAGTTAATTTGGCACTGACTAGGACAGCATTAGGATAGACTTTTACTGACATATCAGGAAGGTTAAACGTACCTGAATTTTAGGAAAAAAAAAGTGTTGAACATTTAGATTCTTCATAACATATTCGGTTATTCCTCAGCCAGAGGGTAGTTAATCTTTGGTACTCATTGATGCCGAACGCTACAGAGGCCAAGTTGTTGAGTATCTTTAAGACAGAGGTGGATAGGTTCTTGATTGGCAAGGGGATCAAGGGAGAAGGCAGGAGAATGGGTTTGAGAAATATATCAGCCATTATCAAATGATGAGGTGGACCTGATGGGCTGAATGGCCTAATTCTACACCCATGCCTTACGGTCTCATGGATTGCCTTCAGGATCTCACCAATGCACCACCACAATTTCTTAGACAGCACTGTCCAAACTCATGACTTCTACCATCGAGAAGGAGAAGGACCACTTGCAGGTGGTAGACACACCACCACCTGCAAGTTCTCTTCCAAGCCACTCGCCATTCTGACTTGGAAATATATCATCTTCAATGTCGCTGGGTCAAAATCCTTGAATCCCCTCCCTCCAGGTATTTTGGGTCTACCTACAGCAGATGGCCTGCAGCAGGTCAAGAAGGCAGCTCACCAAACATCTTCTCGAGGGGCAACTAGGGATGGGCAATGAATGCTGGTCCAGGTCAGCAATGTCCACATCACATGTATGAATAAAAAAATCAATCAAAGGATTGTGAATCTGTGGAATTCACTACCACTGAGTGCTATGAATGCCAGGACATTGAGTAAATTTAAGGACGAGATAGATAGATTTTTAATTCGTAATGGAGTGAAAGGTTATGGAGAGCAGGCAGGAAAGTGGAGTTGAGGACGAGATGCGATCAGCCATGATCGTATGAAATGAGAGACCAAACCCAAGGTGCTGAATTGCCTCCTCCTGCTCCTAGCTCTTTTTTTACCCCTTATTAGCATATTGCCTTGTCTGAGAAGCTGTATGTTACAGGAAAGATTAAACAGGTTCTTTCCTCTCAAAAGAGAACCATTGAGCGATAACTTAATTGGGATCTTTAAGATCATGGAAAGATAAAATAGAGTAGGCACAGAGAAGGTTGTCTCACTTAGAGTCATAGAGATGTACAGCACAGAAACACGCCCTTCGGTCCAACCCGTCCATGCTGATCAGATATCTCAACCCAATCTAGTCCCACCTACCAGCACCGGCCCATATCCCTCTAAACCCTTCCTATTCATGTACCCACCCAGATGCTTCTTAAATGTTGCAATTGTACCAGCCTCCACCACATCCTCTGGCAGCTCATTCCATACACGAACCATCCTCTGCATAAAAACATTGCCCCTTAGGTCTCTTTTATATCTTTCCCCTCTCACCCTAAACCTATGTCCTCTAGTTCTGGACTCCTCGACCCAAGGAAAAGACTTTGTCTATTTATCCTATCCATGTCCCTTATGATTTTATAAACCTTGATAAGGTCATCCCTCAGCCTCCAGTGCGCATATAAATAAAGGGTGACTTGGGGATGGGATACAGGCCTCTGTGCAGTTATTTCACAGCCTAAGCCTTATGATTACTAGCACCGTAACATTCTCACTCCACCACTCTACCATATGTAGTTAGCACTGATGGGTGAGAGATAACTGGTATGGTTCATCACAGCACAATGAGGCTGAATGACCTGTTTCACTGCATGTTCTACGTCATTCAATATAATGTAAAACGAAACGCAATACCTTCACACAATGGTTTGGAAAGACTTGAATGAACAAAAAGCCTGTTGGAATTGAAATCAGGAAAGTTGTGTGACCCAGAAAAGGATAAAGACAATTCCCTGTCCATTTTAGCAAACAGTGGCAGACCCATGAGAAGCTCAGACACCGCGCTGCGTGGAGAAAATGTCAATTAAATACTGTTAAACACAATAAATATCCTTAGCGAAGACAATAAGACTAAATGAGGCAGAATGCAGGATCCATCTGGCATCACAGATAACCATTGGATTGAACAGAAACGGCACACTTGTTAATGAAGTTGGAAAGATGCTGATCATTAACCTTTAGGGAACATCTCCATTTACATTACAAGAAGCCACTCCATTGTTCAGCGTGAAAGAGGGAAACAAATAGCCTATTTGAATTAACTTACAAACACAAACCTCAAAAAGAATTGCACATTTGAATGATTCTTCAGCGTTGGTACCTTCAATAATCTGTGCTTTGTTCTAAGTGAGTTGTGCTGAAAGAGACGTGGCAACAATTTCACCAGTTCTCTCGAGTGACATATAAGGGAAACATGACGTTACGTGATTGTTTTGATAAACAACCTAAAATGGATTTGATAAAAAGAGGTCATGACTTTCTATAGTCCCTTGTCTTGTTTTTCTGCTGGTGTTACATTAGTGCAGTAAGAAAATCCAGGAGAACTTGACTTTTGAATGGCGATTGATATAATCTTACCAGAGTGATTTGATAAAAGGATTATGCCAGTGAACTGTGAAGTGAAATTAGATGGGAAATTGATTGGATAATAGAAAGCAGGGCTAGTTAGAAATGAAGGATTCAAATAGCAGAAAGAATTGAGGTTAATGTCCCTTCGGGGATCTCTGTTTGGCTTTACACTTTCACAATCGACATGATCAATCCTGAAAGAGTGGATTATTATCAATGATACTCTAAAGGTGACCAACATTGCAAATTGTATGGGAGGATAAAACGTGTTATGACAGTTGAGAACATCTGGGACTAAGATGAAGAGAAATTACTTTACTCCAAAGCCTGGGAACATTTGCCACCAGAGCTGTGGATGTTCAATTGTTCGATACATTTAAGGCTGAGATAGATTTTTGTTTTGGTCTGTCAGGGAATTTAGAGATTTGGAGTGTGGGATGGAAAGTGGGGTTGAAGCCCAAGATAATCCCATTGAATGGCAGAGCAGGTTTGAGGGGCTGAATGGTCTCCAGCAGGTCCTATTTCTTAGTTCCCATAAAATTCTATGAGATTCAGCAGAGATTTGGCAGCCGCATGTGATTTAGCACAGAAAAGAAAACATACAATAGCACTGATTTCACTAAAACTAAATATTATTATACATCGAGATACAATCTCAAAGGAGAAAAGTGGGTGAAAGAATTGGATTCTGGTATTGCAGCTGTCAAATCTCTGCTGCGTCTCATAGAACCTTATGGGGACTAAAAAATAGGACCTAGAGACCATTCAGCCCCTCAAGTCTGTTCCACCATTCAATGGGATGATCTAAGGCTTCAACTCCACTTGCCGTCCCACACCTCCAAAACATGGGATAACATTGATTGCACTAAAACAAATATTAATATCATCGAGATATAATCTTAAAGGAAAAAAAAACGAGGCTGAAATTCTGGTATTGGGAATGGATTATGTCATTAAAGCAAGTGGTACAGAGTGACTCATGTGGCACTGTGGTAATGTCCCTACCTCTAAAAGAGGAGGCCTGGGTTTAAGTTTCACCTGCCCAGGAGGTGTGTAATGGCATATTGAATAGGTTGATTAGGGGCAAAAAATCCAAGCACGTAGCACAAAGTGGAGTAAATGAAAGGCCTGCATTTACATAGCATTGCTGATAACCTCAAAGCAAGCCCAATTATTTCACATCCAGTTTCAACTTCTGTATTCACCGCTGTAATACAGAACACAGGGTTGTCAATGTGTGCACAGCAAGCTCCCACAAGCAGCAGTGAGCAAATAATCTGCTGGCTGGCCAGTAACAAGGCAAATGTGACTGCTGTTTTTGATGCTGCCCGGGAACGATGGTATGATAATTTGTGAAATATAAGTTATGTGTTTCTACACCTGAACATTCATTAACAAGCAGAATGCAGGTAGTAAGAAGCAACAGCTAACAGTCAGATCAACTGATTTTACCTCAGTAAAGCTGCTGATACAAGAAGTAATTACCTAAAGGGGAGATGGGTGAACATGACTTGGGGCCAGTTGGACACAGACACAGGAGCTTTGGCTGAAATCCAGATTGAATACAATAGGAAAGTGTGAGGCTAGTTTGGAGAGCAGTTCAGTCTGAAGGTAATATTGGTGTGGGGAGGGTTCCAGCAACTGATGAGGTGAGGCTGGCATGGAGAAAGGTGATAATACAAAGCTAGAAGTAGGTAGCTTTGGTGGTGCTTTTATTTCATTTTTTCACAGGATACGGGCATTCGTGGTGTTGTATTTCTGGTTACCAACCACTGGTAGGTTGTGCTTAGGGTAGCTATCTGCCACCAGTCATCATGCCTATGCTGAGTATGAGGTAATGTCGAACTACCAATGGTGGAAAATAGACCACCAGTGAGTCCGAACAAAAAAAGGCACTTGTCTTGTATAACAAGGTACAGTTTATTGCCTGATAGTAAGAGATACAATTAACATTAATTATTTAATCACAACGACCAGCAATCAGGCAGTTCACATCTGTCTCCATTTCTCCATCCAAAGAGTGTGGGGCATTTTTGTATTGGGTGGAGCTAATGTCACTTCAACATTAACTGTTTCAGAACCATGACCTTACACATCTCCCCAAACTTTCTCTCCCCTTAGTTAACATTTGCACATGAAGAAATAGAACTGATTTTATTTCACCATTATCTCCTGACAAATCTCTGACTTCATGAATGTGGGTGTCCAGGAATTCTATTCTTACTGAATGGGTTCCCCTCTCACTCGACCTGTCAGGTGGTAATGACAGAATTTGTAATTCCTGATGGAACTGACAGCTCGTCTGTTATCTCACCTGGATGACTCTGCATCTCCCAATTTTCCTGTTCAACTGTCCATCATGGAAGATGGCTGCACTTTTACAAGTGGGCGGCACGGTGGCACAGTGGTTAGCACTGCTGCCTCACAGCGCCTGAGACCCGGGTTCAATTCCCGCCTCAGGCGACTGACTGTGTGGAGTTTGCACGTTCTCCCCGTGTCTGCGTGGGTTTCCTCCGGGTGCTCCGGTTTCCTCCCACAGTCCAAAAGATGTGCAGGGTCAGGTGAATTGGCCATGCTAAATTGCCCGTAGTGTTAGGTAAGGGGTAAATGTAGGGGTATGGGTGGGTTTCGCTTCGGCGGGTCGGTGTGGACTTGTTGGGCCGAAGGGCCTGTTTCCACACTGAAATGTAATCTAATCTG
Source organism: Chiloscyllium plagiosum (assembly GCF_004010195.1). NCBI lineage: Eukaryota > Metazoa > Chordata > Chondrichthyes > Orectolobiformes > Hemiscylliidae > Chiloscyllium > Chiloscyllium plagiosum. The sequence goes on from NC_057713.1 coordinate 9,757,726, forward strand.
TAATCTGTAAAATCTGTAATCTGTAAATCTAATCTAATGTAATCTGTAATCTAATGTAATCTGTAAAAATCTGTAAAGTATTTTCCTACTTACTGCATTTTGGATGTGGACTAGGCAACTGTGCTTTGTTTTGGTCAAGTATTCTATTTTTCATCACAGGATCATGGATGGTCAGACCATGTTATTTATTCAATCTGACTGCATCCCCCAGATCTGACCCCAATAATACAGAGGGCTGAGTAAGGAGCTCACTGGCCTGTTCACCTGCTGAGAGTCTGTAATTTCTTATTTAAGTTCTTTCCTACTTTTCTCACCCCTGTGCATATCCTGGCAAGACAGAGTGTCCAACGCTGTAGCCCTATATTTTACCGGGGGCCTCCAGGGTGGAGAGATAAATGGGAGGGAGGTGGGGCTGAGGCGAAGGTAGCTAAGGGTGCAATAGGTGGATGGAGGTGGGGATGAAGGTGATAGGTCAGAGGAGAGGGTGGAGTGGATAGATAGGAAGGGAGATTGGCAGGTAGGACAGGTCATGAGGATGGTTCTGAGCTGGAAGGTTGTTTCTGGGGTCAGGTGGGAGGAGGGGAAATGAGGAAATTGGTGAAGTCCATATTGATGCCCTGGGGTTGAAGCGTTCTGAAGTGGAAGATGAGGCGTTCTTCCTCCAGGCATCGGGTGGTGAAGGAGGCCCAGGACCTCCATGTCCTTGGCAGAGTGGGAGGGGGAGTTGAAATGTTGGGCCACAGGGCGGTGGGGTTGATTGGTGCGGGTGTCCCGGAGATGTTCCCTAAAGCGCTCTGCTAGGAGGCGTCCAGTCTTTCCAGTGTAGAGGAAACCGCATTGGGAAAAACGGATACAAGGCGGATGATGCGGTTTATGCAGAGGTGGGTGGGGTGGAAGGTGAGGATCAGGGGTTCTGTCCTTGTTGCGGTTGGAGGGGTGGGGTCTGAGGGCGAAGATGCAGGACGTGGATGAGATGCGTTGCAGGGCATCTTCAACCAGGTGGGAAGGGAAATTATGGTCTTTAAAGAAGGAGGCCATCCGGTGTGTTCTGTAATGGAACTGATCCTCCTGTGAGCAGATATGGCAGAGGCAGAGGAATTGGGAATACAGGATGGCATTTTTGCAGGAAGTAGGGTGAGAAAAGGTGTAAACCAGGTAGCTGTGGGAGTCAGTGGGTTTGTACAAAATGTCAGTGTTGAGTCGGTCGTCATTGATGGAGGTGGCGATATCCAGGAAGGGGAGGGAGGTGTCAGAGATGGTCCAGGTGAATTTACGGTTGGGGTGGAATGTGTTGGTGAAGTTGATGAAATGCACAACCTCCTCGCGAGAGCATGAGGTGGTGCCGATGCAGTCATCAATGTAGCGGAGGAAGAGGTGGGGAGTTGTGCCGGTGTAACTCATGAAGATGGATTGTTATATGTAGCCGACAAAGAGACAGGCATAGCTGAGACCTATGTGGGTGCCCATGGCTACCCCTTTGGTCTGGAGGAAGTGGAAGGATTCGAAGGAGAAATTGTTAAGGGTGAGGACCAGTTCAGCCAAACGAAAGAGAGTGTCAGTGGAAGGGTACTGGTAGGACATCGGGAGAGGAAGAAACTGAAGGCTTGGAAGCACTGGTTATGGCAACCCTCTCCCATTCATCTCTTCCCCCTCCCCGGAGGCTCCCAGCCTCATTCCTGATGAAGGGCTTTTGCCCGAAATGTTGATTTTCCTGCACCTCAGATGCGGCCTGACCTGCTGTGCTTTTCCAGCCACACTCTAATCTCCAGCATCTGCAGTCCTCTCTTTCGCCTGTATTGTGCTGGCCTTCCCAGCATGTGCACTCTGCTCAGGCAGCGGAGACTGTGCTGGCTGGGCTATGTGCACCGCATGGCCACATCCGAAAGAATATCCTCTATGGAGAGCTTGCATCCGGGAAGCGATGCACTGGACATCCCCAGCTGTGCCATAAGGACGTCTGCGTGAGGGACATGAAGGTGCTTGACATTGTTATGGAATCCTGGGAACGGCTTGCAGCTGACCGCATGAGATGGAGAATTACCCTGAACCAACACCTCAAAAGGGGAAAAGAAACTGATGACCGCTGCAGCAGACAAGCTGGTATGAAGGAAGGAGTTCAGCAGCTCCAGCAGATCAACGTCCACTTATAGATGTGACCTCTGCGACCGGGACTGTCACTCCAGAATTGGTCTCTTCAGTCACAAACGACGTTGCTTCAGGGAAGCAGAAAGCTAGAACAACGAGGATACAACCCATGTTCAGTCATGACCGAAAGGGGCCTCACACCCACACTTTTTATACATTCCTCAAGGGCCTTGACTAATTCCAGTTTCCCAGACTTTGCACATGCTTCCATCTTCTATTTGACTAAACTTTCAATATCTCTTGTCATCCAGGGTTCCTGAATCTTGCCATCCTTATCTTTCATCCTCACAGGAACATGCTGGTCCTGAACTCAACTGGCCTTGAAAAGGCTCCCACATGTCTGGTTTGGATTTAGCCTCAAGCAGCCGCTCCCTAATTTACTTTCTCCAGTTCCTGCTTAATACTGTTGTAATTACTCTTCCCCTCATGTAACACTTCCATGCGCTGAGCAATCTTATCCTTACCCATAAGTATCTTTAAGCTTACGGAATTATGATCACTATTCCCAAAATGTTCTCTCACCGGCAACTTTGATCACCTGGCTAGGCTCATTCCCGAATACATGTTCTAGAATGGGCCCCTCCCTCGTTGGACTGTCTACATTTTGTTTCAAGAAGCCCTCTTGGATGCACCTAACAAATTCTGCCCGACCTAAGCTCCTGTCACTGAGGGAGTCCCAATTTGTATTGAGGAAGTTAAAAATCACCCACTATTACAAACCTGTTGTTTTTACATCTTTCCGTGATCTGCTTACATATCTGTCCCCCTAACTCTGGCAATTGGGAGGCTTGTAGTATTAGAGCTGAAAATGTGTTGCTGGAAAAGCGCAATCGACATTTCGGGCATAAGCCCTTCTTACTCCATCATAGTTACTGCACCTTTCTTGTTCGTGATTTCTATGCATTTGGCCTCACTGGATGAGACTCCGAGATGTCCTCTCTTAATACAGCTGAGACATTCTCCTCAATCAACTTCCCCAACTCTTTTACATCCTTCTCTATCACAGCTGAATAATCTAAACCCTAAAACATTGAGCTGCTAGTCTGGCCCTTCTCTCAACTAAGTTTCTGTGATGGCGACAGTGCTGTAATTCCATGTACTAATCCAGGCTGTAAACTCCTTTGTCTTATTTGTTCTACTCCTTGCATTAAAATGAATATACTTCAGACTACCTGTCCCGCTGTGTTCATTAGCCTGGCCCTGTTTGTTCTTCCTACTAGACAGGCAGGAAGAACACAGCAAGCCAGGCAACATCAGGAGGAGGAGAAGTCAACGTTTCTGCATCTGCAGTTTTTTTTTGTCTCTAACCAAGTTAGTTCTTCTTATTAGACTGATTTGACCTTTTAGGAGAAAGTGGGGTCTACAGATGCTGGAGGTCAGAGTCAAGAGTGTGTTGCTGGAAAAGCACAGCAGGAAAGACAGTATCCAAGGAGCAGGAGAATCGATATTTCAGGCCGGAGCCCTGCTCTTCATCAGGAATTGATTTGACTTTTTGCTGTGTTGCCATAGTCTTACCAGACCATAGGGGCTGCTCTCTCATTAGAGAGAAGTAGCCAGCATGATTTAACCTGAGGGTCACTAGACCTCAGGCAAGGGAAGACATTGAGAAGGTGAGTCCTTCATGGTAACCTCAAACTGGTGATGGGAATTGAACACACACTGTTAGCATCACACTGCTCTGTGAACCAACAACCCAGCCAACTGAGCTAAACCAATTCCCTCTTCACCCCTACCTTCTCATTCATCGTCATACATCACAGAGCTGATCCCTTCAGAAATAGTATGTGCACAGCAGGAATTGGATGTGAACTCTATATTAAGGAAGTTGTAACAATAAAGATTTGTTTGCAGTTTGTTTCAGAGACATTTAGGTATGGTCAATTCTTCCACATATGTTCAGCAGAGAACAGGAAAGCACTCAGAATGCCAGACATACAAATGAGGGTCTTAAATATTCAAGCTACTGTTTGAAGTAAGCACTGTAATTGTTTCAATGTGCTTTGAGGGGTGCACTCAAACAGCCAACCTAGACTATCGAAGCTGTCCAAACTCCCTCAGAGGAGAAAGTGAGGTCTGCAGATGCTGGAGATCAGAGCTGAAAATGTGTTGCTGGAAACTCCCTCAGAGCCAAGACGTCTATAACCAGCAGCATGTTTAATTCATGATCTGCTGAAAGAAATGGGACAAGGTAATCCGCATCAATATGTCTGGAAGGGAAGATGATGCTTTGAGATACCCACTTTATAGAGACTGTGGTTACTTGTTTTCACTGTTTTGTGTTGCTGTTGCAAAACAAAAATTTTTATTTTGCACTTATCAGATTAAATACAAGAAAGCAAACTTTCCAACAAGGACAACAATTTTTAATCATGCCAATGTCCTTTTTCTCATCGGTTGTACTCTGGATGGGCTGTTAACATGTGTCCCTGTCTGTCTGCTCAGGTGGATGTGAAAGATTCCATGGCATTATTTTGAAGGAGAACAGGGTATGTTTCCTTGGTGTTTTGGCCAACGTCGCTCCCTCCAACAACATCCCAAAAACACACATCTGCTCATCATCACATTGCTGCTTGTGGGATCTTCCTTTGCAAAAGGTGGCTGCTGCATTCCCTATATCTTAACCTTGACTAGAAATACTCCAAAGCTATGTGATGTTCGTCATTCATGAAAGGTGCGTGGCTTAGACAGGTACTTGTAACTAAATAAGGTGGTTGGTTAGCGCTGTGGGCTGGAGGGGTAGTTTGCAATATAGTATAATACAAGAATAATACCAACAGTGTGGATTCAATTCTCACGCAGGCTGATGGTATAGGGTGGCATGGTGGCTCAGTGGTTAGCACTGCTACCTCACAGTACCAGGGTTCCACGTTTAATTCCAGCCTTGGGTGACTGTCGACATGGAGTTTGCACATTGTCTGCGTGGGTTTCCTCCCACAGTCCAAAGATGTGCAGGTCAGATGGATTGATCATGTTAGATTGTCCATAGTGTTAGATGCGTTAGTCAGAGGGAAATGGGTCTGGGTGGGTTACTCTTCGGAGGGTCGGTTTGGTCTTGTTGGGCTGAAGGGCCTGTTTCCACACGGTAGGGAATTTAATCTAAACCATATACCATCTCACCCTGGAACTCCATCTGGATCTATATTCCTGCACTATCGTTGGATCGGTTTTTGAACAGTAGTGTGGGTGTCCCTATACCCCAAGGACTGGAGCAGCTTGCCACCACCTTCTGCAAGGCATTCTCGACAAGGCCCTATATCCCATGACCAAATAGCTAAAATATAAGTGTAAGTTTTTCGTCATTTCCATTAGCATGGTGTCAAATATCGTGTAAAAGCAATGCTGTGAAACACTTTGGGACATTTCACCTTGTTAAAGGTGCCATACAAACGCAAGCCATTGTTGCAAAGCATTAGAGATTAACAACAACATTGAAAACAAAACCATTTGTGTGAACCCTTTCCCAATTGACTGATGCTTAGTGCGAGACGATTCTGAACCCTCCTAAAATTCATTTAAGATGCGTCTGGAGAGATGCATGAGCAGGTGGGGAGCAGAGGGATACAAATGCTTAGGAATTGAGTGACAGGTTTAGACAGTACATTTGGATCGGCTCAGGCTTGAAGGGCCGAAGGGCCTGTTCATGGGCTGTAAATTTTCTTTGTTCTTTGTACTTCCATTCACTCCCAACTTCAGAAAGCCTTTGGCAAGCCTCACTCTGAGTCACTCCTCACATGGGGTTCACTGCTGGTGCCAGTGATGAGATTTTAACTTCAGTGAAAAATAAGGAGCTCTGGATCTTTGTAGAATCACTGTCTGAATTGTCTAACGATGCAAGAATTGTTCTGATCATGTTGACATTATAAACAGATCACACAGACACCCGAAAATGTATTGAAAACCAGTTTGCAGCTTGCTAACACATTCTCAAATTATATTTTCGAATCTTATGGCAAAATTACGCTGTACTGCAAATTGCTTTTTTGTTAGAAAAAAGGAAAAGTCTGATTTCAGATTAATAGGCATCAACACCCGTGTCTTTCGGCATGTTGTGGTTTTGCATTTTTATGGGAAAATTCATTGTTATTCAGATAGTTTCTAAAGAAATGTCAGTGTGGAGCTGCTGAGAATGTGTTTGGAGGCACATCACCCTTGCCTAATAAGTTGCTTTCAAATGCAGAGTTATGACTATTTGGATTGAATGCCTCTCAGTGCCAGGCAGATCCCAGCATGAATTATTACCATTTTGTACAACCGCAGAGGTGATGAGGGATTAAGGATTTGAAATAGTGAGCAGTTCATAATGATTAGTGGGGTTTCTAAATCCTCAGGCAACACTGTGCATATTCACTACAAACTCACACAGGAATAATTGTTTCAGTTTCAAACTCTCGCATTCTGGATTCCAGTTTGATTTGTTTCTTTCTGTTGTGTCGAGGCAAGAGAATAAACCATCTTTGCCACTGGAAATAAGTTTCACTTTATGCTTTATTCTCACTGACATGATCGTAGTTCCAGAACCAAAGCCCATAATCTAATAAGCAAAAAGTTCTCTGTGCATCAAGTTTTAACAGTGATAAAAGGTGCCCACTATATTGGCTCAGTGGTTAGCACTACTGCCTCACAGCTCCAGTGTCAGGTGACTGTCTGTGTGGAATTTGCCCATTCTCTGTGTGGAATTTGCCCATTCTCTGCGTGGAATTTGCCCATTCTCTGTGTGGGTTTCCTCTGGGTGCTCTGACTTCCACCACAGTCCAAAGACGTGCAGGTTAGGAGAATTGGCCATGTTAAATTGACCACAGTTGCCAGGGATGTGCAGGTTAGGTGGATTGGCTGTGTTAAATTGTGGTGGCCCATAGTGTTCAGGGATGTGATGGCTAGGTGGGTTAGCCAGGGGAAATGCAAGGTTATAGGGTTGGGAGGGTCTGGGTGGGATACTCTTTGGAGGGTCAGTGTGGAATCAATGGGCCAAATGGCTTGATTCCACACTGTCGGGATTCTATGATTCTATGCATTTAGGAGTCAGTCATTCAGTTGGTTCAACAGGTAGCAGCAGCAGAGCCAGGGTCTCCCAGGCCATCAGCATCATCGTTGATGTTCCCAGAGTGGGATTCCTTAAGGACTGGATCACCTTGTAGACTCCCTGAAGCCCGGCTTGAGACCTAGTCTGAACAGAAGATGAACTCTTCAGTAATTTCTTCTTATTCTTTTTGTAACTCAAAATAGTGCTGATGAAAAAGTAACTACACATAGAGTGGTGTCCCATCACCAAGTTACCCTTTAATTGCATATGCACAGTACATGGACTCTGACCATTGAACTCAGAGCCAGTCCCGAGACTGAAGAGGATCCCTGTTACTCCTGTTTATGCCTGGTTAACAAACCCAATCAGAGAGCTCATACTCAAAAAGATTCACCTGGCCAACCTCATTCCAATCACTATATTTCCTGGATATATTTGACAATAAGATAATTCATTTATTTGTTCATTTATTCATTCATTCATTCAGTCATCCATTCACTCATTCAGCATGGGTTTAATTCCTGGTGACTGAGGTCATCATGAATGTGCAAACTCACCTCAGCAATGATGACACTCAGATTAAACTCATGACCATTCATCTCTCTCTCTCTCTCTCTAATGAGAGTGCAGGCAGCAGTGCCAACCACTGAGCCACCGTACACCCCCCCAAATGCAACAGCTCTTTGTGAATTTTTGGTTAATCAACTTGCCTTACTTTATGTGTATCTTTCTTATAAGGATGGCAGGTTTCCTTCCCTACAACTAGCTGGGCCTCTCCTTATGATCATTCATAGTCATCATGAGACTTCTGAAGTTTTTAATAAAGTTTTTATAAAATTCACATTGCACCACCTGCTATGGTCGAAATCAAATTCAGGACCTTTGACCCCAGTTGGGTCCGTGGATGACTAGGCCAAGTGATAACTGCAGCTGTCACCTCACTCGTTATGTGAATCACCCGCACTCTGGCCCCTGCTTGGTTCCATTGGAGCCTGTCCCAGGAGATCTGCTCCCTCCTTCCAAATTAGTTACCAAATTAATTTGTTGTTTGGGCCAGTTTTCAATATTCACTGTGTCTCTGTACTCACTGCTACCACTGTGTTAGAAACATGGAGCCCCAAACCACACAGCAGGCCATTTTATTGCCACTCTTTAACAGGTCAGTCCAAGTCATCTCAGGCACTAGCAGATTTCTCCTATACAATTTCAGGCTCTATTTCCAAAACGAATGCAATGACAATTGGCATGTAGGTCCTAGGAACGTGACCATTCAATAAGACCAAGGTCAATTTGATTGTGATCTGGACTCCAATTCCCTGCCTCAGCACCCTCTCCCTATCCAGAACTTATCACTTCCTTCTCTAATTCTGCCTTGAGCTAATTCAATGATCCAGCCTTTAATGTTCTCTGGGGAAGAGAATTCCAGGAGTAATGACTGTCTAAGAGAGAAAATAAAATCTCCACGTTTCTATCTGAAAAGGGAGACATCTTAAACTATGTCCCTAGTTTCCTTCTTCCCTTTCAGGTGAAACATCACTTCGATATAAACCCCGTCAAGTCCCCTCAGGATTTCATATGTTTCAGCTACATCAGATTAACCACGTTTGAATAATCGTAGACTTTCAGAAATTAGACCATTCGGCTCATCCTCCGCCATTGCATCATGGCCAATATGTTTCTCAACCCCATTCTCCTGCCTTTTCACCATAACCCTTAATCCCCATACCAATCAAGAACCTATCTATCTCTGTCTTAAATACACAGTCTCTACAGATTTCTGCGGCAATGGGTTCTACAGATTCACCACCTGGGGGTGGTGAACCTTCTAGTTCAGCAAGCAAACTTACATCCAGATTGACTACCCTCTGGCTGAAGAAATAGCTCAACTCTGCTCTGTAGGTCGTACACTCACTCTGAGGCTGTGCTCTCAGGTCCTAGTCTCTCCTACTAGTGGAAACATCTTCCCCACATCCACCCTATTCAGGCCTCTCTGTATTCAATCAGATGCCCCCCTCATCCTTGTAAACTCCAGCAAGTGTAAACCCAGAGACCTCAACCACTCCTCATATGACAAGCTTTCATGCCCAGGATCATTCTTGCAAACCTCCTCTGTACCCTCTCCAATGCTGGCGCATCCTTCCTTAGGTACAGGACCCAAAACCGTTCACAATATTCCAAATGCGGCCTGACCAGAGTCTTATCCAGCCTCAGCAATAAATCATTGCTCTTGTATTCTAGCCCTCTTGAAATGAATGCTAATGTTGCATTGCCTTTCTAATTGTCAACTGAATCTGTATATTAATCCTGAATTAGGACTCCCAGGCACCTTTGTGCTTCAGATTACTGAAGTCTTGCCCTATTTAGAAAATAGTCAGTGCCCCTATTCTTCTTACCAGGGAGAATAACCTCACAGTTTCCCATATTGTATTCTACCTGCCATCTCTTTGCACATTCTCTTCGACTGTTCGTAATCTTCTGTGGACTCCCCGTTTCTGCAAAACTATCTGTTCCTCTACCTATTTGTTTCTTATTTTATTGGAAAGCAGACGTTAACATACAAATCGGGAACTCCTAGTGGCTTTGCTGCTATTAATATTATGCTATCAGTCCAAGTAATACTCTGGGAAGCCAGGCAGTTGGTGGAATTTCAATTTAATAAAAATCCGGATTTACAAATTTAATGATGACTGTGAGTTGATTATCAGGAAAGGACTTTCTGGTTCATTCATGTCCTTCAGGGAAGGAAATCTGCCGTCCTTGCCAGGTCTGGCCTACATATGACTCCTGGCCCACAGCAATGTGATTAACTTTTAACTGCCCTCTGGGTAATTAGGGACAGGCAGTAAATGTTGCCTCCTCTCCCCCAGCCAGAGATGCCCACATTCATAAATAAATTTTAAAAATCTCTATTTCAAACAGGATCGTGTTCACAGATATATATATATATTTTCTTATATATATGAAAATTTAATAGGTTCACTGGGAATTGAGCAAATTTCAAAAACAAGACTTGAGCATTTATTTAGCACTTTTCATGACCTTAGGATGCCCCAAATCACTTTACAGCCAATGATGTAGTTGTTGTTGGAATGTAGGAAATGCAGCTGTTGATTTGCTCAAAGTAAGACTCCAGAATAAGCAATCTGACAACAGCCCTTCAGTGAAGTATCATTCAGGGATAAATATTACCCAGAACACTGGCAAGTACTCTTCTTCCTCTTTGATAATGCTACTTACACAGACTTAGAGTCCTCCAGCATGGAAACAGACCCTTTAGACAACCAATCCATGTTGACCATAATCCCACCTGCCTGTGCTTGGCGCATATCCCTCCAAACATTTCTTAATCATATACTTATCCAAATCTCTTAAAAATTGTTACTGTACCCATATCCACTACTTCCTCTGGAAGTTAATTCCACGTACAAACTACTCTCTGTGTTAAAAAAAGCCCCTTATATATATATTTAAAATCTTTCTCCTCTCACCATAAAGATGTGCCCCCAGCCTTGAAATCCCTTCCCTTAGGGAAAAGACACCTGTCATTCACCTGATCCTTGCCCCTCATGGTATTATAAACCTTCATAAGGTCACCCCTCGACATCCTATGCTCCATTGAAAAAAAGTCCTAGCCTATCCTTAGAACTCAAATCTTCCATTCCTTAGTCTTGGGAACTTTTAATTTACCTGACGGGTCAAATGAGATTTGGATGCCCAATCTGGCTTGTTTAGAACATTTATTGCACTGAAAACATTGCAATTGAACAATGTTACAAGTTGTAAGAAATTTTCAAACCCTGGAAACGTGCTTCTGTAAGAGTCATAACATCTTTACAGGAATACTAAAGAAGATATGTAAATTTGAAAATTATGAGAAATTCCAGTGAAAGGTATACACCTGAAACCCCAGCCTTTCCAAATTCCTGGGGTTTGTAGGATCTGCCCTGTAAACCTCCAGCTGCTATATTTTATTCAACCTTCGATAAAACCTTGATGTTATTACCACCTAGTGGATTTGTATCAGCATTACAATGCTTTTGTACATTACAATGCAGACAATTTATCTAGACTACTGTGGTTCTAACTATAAGCTTCTTTATAAAAAAGGTAATTCTTTTCCCTCAAGTCTATTAACCTGTCATAGTTATACACTCAGAGGCATATAGCACAGAAACAGACCCTTCGGTCCAACTCGTCCATGCTAGCAAAGTTTTCCCAGGTGGCATGGTGGCACAGTGCTCAGCACTGCTACCTCACAGCACCAGGGTCCCAGGTTCAATACCAACCTTGGGCAACTGTCTGTGTGGAGTTTGCACAATCTCCCTGTGTCTGTGTGGGTTTCCTCCCACAGTCCAAAGATGTGTGGGTCAGGTGAATTGCCCATAGTGTTAGGGGCATCATTCAGAGGGAAATGGGTCTGGGTGGGTTACTCTTCAGAGGGTCGATGTTGGGCCGAAGGGCCTGTTCCCACATTGTAGGGAATCTAAACCAAACTAGTTCCACCTGCCTGCATTTGGCCCATATTCCTTGAAACCTTTCCTATTCTTGTACCGGTCCAAATTTGTTTTGAATATTGTAACTGTACCTGCATCCACCACTTCCTCTGGCAGTTCATTCCACACATGAGCACCCTCTGCGTGGAAAGGTTGCCTCTCAGGTCCTTTTGAAATATTTCTCCTCTGACCTTAAGATTATGCCCTCTAGTTCTGAACTCTCCCACCGTAGGGAAAAGAGCGTTCCTATCTACCTTATCTATACCCCTCATGAGTTTATAAACCTCATAATGTCACCCTTCGACCTCCTACGCTCCAGTGAAAGCAGTCCCAGCCTATCCAGCCTCCCCTTATAACTCAAACCCTCCAGTCCTGGCAACACCCTGGTCAATCCCTTCTACACCCTCTCCAGTTTAATGATAACCTACATTCACCAACTCATCCATCTTTAGCCAATGCTGAGTCCTTAATTCTGTATCTGGAATTCTGTATCAGTCTTCACTATCCAGGAAATTGGGAAATGGAAAGGAGGGAGGAAGTTAAGAAAGGACAGGGAAGGGGTATTGCAGCTGTGGCCTGCTTCCGGATGGACCTCAGCCTGGAATCACTGAACATAGAAAATAGGAGCTGGAGTAGACCATTCGGCCCTTTGAGGCTGCTTCTTCATTCAAGATGATCATGCTTGGTCATCCACCCTGTTCCTGCTTTCTCCTCAGACTCTTCAGCCCAAAGAACTACATTTAGCTCAATTTTGAAACAAGAAACACTTCAGTCTCAACCACTTATTGCGGAAGAGAATTCCACAGGCTCACCACTCTCTGAGCGAAGACATTTCTCCTCATCTCAGTCCTGAATGGCCAAGAATGTGATTCCTGGTTCTGGCCAGAGAGATAGTTGATGCATTGATTTGAATTTTTACAAACTTGTCTAGATTTTCTTTTAATGAGTTCATGGGATGTGGGTGTCACTGGTTGTGCCAGCCTGTGTTGCCCATCCCTAATGGCCCCTGAGAAGTTGGTGGTGAACTGCCTTCTTAAACCACTGCAGTTCATGTGGTACAGGTATACTCGCAAGGTCTGTGAAGGTTTGTAGCTCAGGTTGAGGTTTAGGGTGTAGCTTTGCTCGCTGAGCTGTAGGTTTGATATCCAGACATTTCATTACCAAGCCTTCACTTGGAGGTCGCCACTGATGATGTTACCTAGCCAGGTAATGAAACGTCTGGATACCAAACCTACAGCTCAGCAAGCAAAGCTACACCCTAAACAGGTATACTCACTAAACTGTTCAGGGGGGAGTTCCAGGGTTTTGACTGAGCGACAGTGACGGAACAACCAAGTCAGGATGGTGAGTGGTTTGGAAGAGGAACTTGCAGGTTGTGGTGATCCCATATTTCTGCTCCTCTTGTCCTTCCGGATGGTAGAGATCATGGATTTGGCATGTACTGCCACACTGGTCTTTGTGAATAAGTGCAGTATTGTTTGCAGATAGTACATTGTGTCTGAGTGATGGAAGGATGTATGTTGAGTTTGATGGAGCAGGCACCAATGAAGTGGCCCACTTAGCCCTGGATGGCATCAGGCTCCTCAAGTGTTGAAGCCTCTCCCATTCAAGCAAGAGGAGACTATTTCATCACACTCCTGACTTATAGATAATGGGAAGCTTTAGGGAGTCAGGAGGTGAGTCACTCACCACAGGATTGCTAGCCTCTGACCTGCTCTTATAGTCATAATATTTGCATGGCTGGTCTAGTTCAATTTCTGATCAGTGGAAACCCTTTCAGGATGGAGTTAAATTCACCATAAAGGTCCTGCATTTTCAACCTTGCCCCTCACTTGAGACTTGGTGAGCCTCAGGTTAAACTCACCACCAGTCGTCTCTCTCTCATGAGGGAGTAGCCTTATGGTCCTCTGGAAATGTGGTGGCTTTACCTTATGTGATAGTGGGGCATTCAGTGATGGCAATGCCAGCGGATATTAAGCAGTGTTGGTTAGAGTCTCTCTTAATGGAAATGGCACATTTGTGGTATGAATGTTACTTGCCACTTAATAGCCCATGCCTGGATATTGTAGAGATCTTTCTGTAAATGGGCACAGACTGCTTCAGTAGCTGAAGAGTAGCCAATGGTGCAGAGCATTGTTTGCTAATGATCGCACATGCCCAATCCTGGCCATGCGGTGGAGGGAAGGTCATTGGTGAAGCAGCTTAAGGATGGATGAGTCTGGACACTACCTTGGGGAACTCCTGCAGGGATATCCTGGAGCAGAGATGACTGGCCCCCAACAACCACAACCTCTTCCATTGTATTGGGTGCAATAGCAACCAACAGAGACTCACAGAATTGTTACGGTGTAGGAGGAGGCCATTTGGTCCATCATGTCTGTGCTTCTCTCTAAGCATTTTAACATTGTGGCCATCCTCATAATCCTGCACATCTCATTTTTTAAAATAATCATCAATGCCTCAACTGAACCTGCCTCCACTCTACCTCCAGGCAATGCAATCCATCCTCTAACTACTCGCTGTTCAGGGAATGATTTATCTCGCCTCAGAAGCATTTGTTTCTTTCACAAAACACTTCAAAACTGTATATCTTGGTTCTTGATCTGCTCACAAGTGGGAACAGTTTCTCCCTGTGCATTCCCTCCGGAACCCTCCCTATTTTGAAAACTTTTATCAAGTCTCTTCCAAGGGAAGCATCTGGATCAGCAGAATACCATCAAGCTTCTTAAGTGTTGTTGGAGCTGCACCCATCCGGGCGAGAGGGAAGTATTCTATCACACTCCTGGCTTGTGCCTTGGAGATGGTACGCAGGCTTTGGGGGAGGGCATCAGGAGGTGAGTTACGTGCTGTAGGATTCCTAGCCCACATTATTGGTAAGAAAGAGGTGAAAGGTTGTTAGGGGTTGACAGGGACATGGTGTTGAGGTTACAATCAGATCAGCCATGGTCTTATTGAATGATAGAGCAGGTACAAAGGATGGAGTGATGTAGTTCTGCTTCTGATTCACATGTATTTTGCTTCATCTTATATTTATGAGGCATCTTTGGCCAAATGGGACATTTCAAGGTGCTTCCCAGTAACCATACCTAATTCATGCAGAATTCTGGAATTATCATTTACACAGTATCTGCTCCCAACAGCTTGTCAGGAAACAGGATCGCTTCTGAAATTTCTCCAAAGCCTTTCTCAAATGTTTACCTTTTAACTTGAACGACTTAAATTTGCTCAGGTCTCAACCACTTGAATGTCTCCTCCTACTGGTGCATCAGAGGCATTCAGCTCCACTGCCCATTTTGTCCTTCAGAGCTGAGATTTGAAAGTCCTCAGGGGGCTGGCCTACTTTTTTCTTAAACCTCTTTTGACCCTCAAATCCATCCTGTGACTTTGAGGGTTTGACTCTGGCCTAATCTGCCACCCACACCCTACCTTCCCCTTTGGCCTCACTGTATGGCCCAGCACAGACATGATGGGCAAAAGGGGTTGCTGTGTCTATGATCCTCTGAAGTTTTCATTTGAAACCCTTCCACTTCGATCTCCATTTTCGTAAGCTTTCTGAACACACATCCTTTTCATGTTTTTAATCACCTCACCAACGTATACTTTCTGCTTCAGGAACCCTCTTCCTTTGTAGTTTATTTCTTTTGGTTTTATCTCAATTTGTGAAATACCTTGTGTTGTTAATGAACAATTATTAAGCTGCCGCTACCATTGCGCTATATCTCAAAAGGTTCTGTACAATATATCTTTTGAGGAAACGCTCTTAATATCACTGCACTGTTGTATATGACCCTATGATATAAAAATCTCAGCCTCCATCTTACCAAGGTCACTTGCAGCATGACATGCTGAGGGAAGCATACCACAGCTTAAACCAAATTGCTCAGTGTTAACCCAGCATCTATAACTGTAATATACAGGAATAAAGATTTATCAATATTTCAGTACTATGTTACCACAACTAAATCATATCTCATGGGACCCAACATAAATATTACCCATCAGGTATCCACTGCAGGTATAAAGCCAATTATGATACCTATTGCAGATTGTAAGGGCAGAACTGATCATTGATTTATTGTTGTCATGCATACCGAGATACAGTGAAAAGAGTTGTTTTGCATTCTCTACAGGCAGATTGTACCATACAAAGTTCATCAGGGTAGCAAAACAGAGTGTAAAATAGTGTTACAGCCACAAAAAAAAAGATGCAGAGGGAGAGTGAGATCAGAATTAACATTTGAGAGCTCCATTCAGATGTCTGATAGTAGCCGGGAAGAAACTGTTCCTGAATCTGTTCGCATGTATATCCAAAGTTTGGTGTGTAACATCACTAATTGCCCAAGAAAGTTTCCAAGACCCCTTTTTGCAATTGCTTGGAACTTTCCCTGAAGATTAGATGTCTCAAGCCTTCAATACATTTGGAAGAACAACAGCACAAGGTTATGTGAGTACAGATCTGCAAATTAAATCGCCATGAGGCAGACTACCTCCCTTCCAGTTCAAGTTTAAATTTAAACTAGTGGCTCTGCATCATTCCTGCAGAGAAAAGAAATACCAGCAGCCTGTCAATTTAAAAATCAAGATTTCACAGTGAAAAGGGCTTCCTATAACTTTAAAAATAAATACAACAGTGAAAAGCTACATTCGGTTTAAACAATGATTCCCCCTGTTCAAAACCAAATGGGACCTTAAGCATTACAAAGTGGTCTCATGAACGGAAGAAGTTCACCTTTGAGCAGAGGTTGGTCAGTTGGTTTTGCCACTTTAATTCAGGTTATTTTCTCTGAAGTTGTGGAGGCTGAGGGGAGACTTGATGGAAGTCAATAAAATTATTGATGGTCAGAATCTTTTTCCCCCGAGTTGAAATGTCTAATACTATGAGGCATGTTTTCAAGGTGAAAGGGGGAAATTTCAAAAGAGATGTGAAGGGAAATTTTTAAAATCTCTCTGTGAGTGGTAGGTAGCTGGATCACTGCTGGTGGTGGAGGCAGATACGATACGGGCATTTCAGGGTCTTTTAGATAAGCACATGAATAAGCAAAGAGTGGAGAGATATGAACCATGGGCAGGCAAAAGGGCAAAAGGCCCATTCCTGTGCTGTACTGTTCTGTGTAGGCCCTGCATGGCATTTTAGAGCAAAAACAAAGCAAAAACAACTTTAATAAGAAATGGAACACCAATATTTAACTATAGATTGGATAGCAAGTGACATCTTTACTGAATTACAGCTATTTAAACAGCATATACAGCTTCACTTCATAGATCAATACATAAATGATCACATGATGAGATCTCTGAAGATGTTACTTGCTATCAGCAAGGTGATATGATGCAGTATAAATATATATAGCCTTTCCAAGGACAATAAAAATAATTCTGAAAAGACCTGGAGAGTACTTAAAGCTCAGGGCATGGATTAACTTCAGGATTCACAGATCCCAATTTCCATCATACAGACAAAATTCTCAAGTGTGTATTGATGCATTTGTTAGGAGTATGGATTGTCTGAAGAATAACTTGCAGAGAGGGATATGTTGGTAATTGTCTCTACATCCATTAAAGACTTCTGCAGAAATCTTCTGGGCAAGAGAAAGGTCGATACCACTGTATCTAATTAACAATGTAATCCCAGCTACCATCCCTCCATGGAAATGCAGTGCGCCCATTCAGAATATTCAAGTGGACCTTGACCAGATGGTGTGAAATGGTGTTACTTAAGAGGTCAACCATCACACAGACTGGTGTAACTCTATCAGAGATATCTTAAAGAAAGACAGCACATTATGATCAGTGTTCCCATGCACGGTTTCTTCTTCTACGTGAGCCTCCAAGGCCATAGAGATTTCAATGTTGCAAATGGTGTCGGCTCAGCGGTCATCACATTGAGAATAGGAGCTGGAGTAGACCATTCAGCCCTTCAAGCCTGCTCCACCATTCAATATGATCATGGCTGACCATCCAGCTCAATGCCCTGTTCCCACTTCTCCCCAAATCCTTTGATCCCTTTAGCTCTTTGTAGTATATCCAAATCCTTCTTGAAATCATACAATGTTTTGGCCTCCACTATTTTCTGTAAGAGTGAATTCCACCCTTTGGGTGATTAAGTTTCTCCTTATATCAGTCCAACATGGTTCACCCAGTATCCTGTGGCTGACCCTTGGTTCTGGACTCTCAGCATTTTCAGAGATCTCCTCATGTGATCAGTTATGTATTGATCTATGAAGTGAAGCTGCATATGCTGCTTAAATGTTGGGATGCTCAGAGTGGCCATTCAGCTCAGATTATAAATATACCTCGCCATCGACATAAAATGTTCACGCTAGAAGAACCAAATCCTAAATTTCCTGGCGAAGAATTCTTCTCAACCTGATGCCACTACTCATGGTTTGTCGAGTTAGCAGAAGAATCCCAAGAGCTCATACATTTAGGAGATCATTCGGACATTTCTGTTTCTGGTGGTTGCCATTTGACCTTTCAGATAGCCAAGGCCTATTCAGCAGCACACATTTAAGATTAGTGAGAGTGGACCTGAGTGCGTTTGTTTAGCTGAGAATATCACAGTGATGGGTCAGATAAAGGCAAGGGTCCCTACTAATGGCTGAAGCAGAGAATTAACATGGATTAGCATTTAGCAGCATCAGTTCCAGAATCTGTTTCAGGTCCATTTACTCTCCACATGGATTCAATCCTGATCCAAGTAAGATAAAGCCAAGCTGTGACATGGCCTCAGAATTTTCAACTTCCTTAACCTACATTCAGAGCTTGTGGAAAGCGTATCTCCACAGGGAAAGTTACACAAGAAATAACACATCCCTAATGTGTGGTGAGGTGACCACCAGCCCAGCTCTAATTACAGTCAGTTCTTCTACAACACCATGCTTGTACTTTAGAAAAAGCGCTTAAAGTGTTGGCAATGTAATCATGTTAAGCCAACACACATTTTAAAAATTCGCATTACAGTGAATTCGCATTGATGAAGCACACGTTATAACGGAACAACCTGTACTCAAGCAGGCTGTGTAAACAAAATCCTGTTTAGCACAGTGTAATGACCCCAGGAAAGTCATAATTCTGAAGGTGGACACATCAAAAAAAGGGTGAGGCACATGTCCTTTCCAAGGCAAAGCACTGATTGGAGAGACGTTTCTGTGGTGTTAATGCTATTGAGCTCCTCATGCAGAACCATAGGTTACTGATCTGGGAATATGGGTGTGAAACTTCACCACAGTGAAATTTGAATTAAAAGGTATCTAAAATACAAAGCTAGTCTAATGGTGAGCCTGAATCCATTGTTAATTGTTTTAAAACCCTATCTGGTTCACTAATGTCCTTTATTTGGTCTGGCCTATAAGTGACTCCCTAGTTTTTGATTAGATTAGATTCCCTATAGTGTGGAAACAGGCCCTTCGGCCCAACAAGTCCACACCGACCCTCCGAAGAGTAACCCACCAAGACCCGTTTCCATCTGACTAATGCACCTAGCACTATGGGCAATTTAGCATGGCCAACGCACCTGACCTGCACATCTTTGGACTGTGGGAGGAAAACAGAGCACCCAGAGGATACCCACACAGACACGGGGAGAACGTGCAAACTCCACACAGACAGTTGCCCGAAGCTAGAAATGAACCTGGGTCCCTGGCGCTGGGAGGCAGCAGTGCTAACCACTGAGCCACCATGCCACCCTTAGTGTTACTATTGACTTTTCATGGCCCTCTGGGTGGTTACAGAGTGGGAAATGAATGTAAGCCTAGACACATCCATAAACAAACAAAGTTACTCCAATATTGAACACGAGTCATTAACTCCAGCGAGTGCGGTTTCACACTGATTTATTCAGAAATTCACTGTTGAGACAGCTCACACATCACTCAAACAACCTCTCACTCTGTCTCTGACAGATTGTCTGTGCAGAACAGGTTAGTCACTAGCCAGTGGCTTGAAATGATAAACCTGGTTAATATTTTGTCTCCTTCACTCAGGGATGATGAGGTTGATCCTATTACAATTGCAATTCAGCCAACTATAACTATAGACATAACATGGGCACATTCATGTGATGGCCTTGGAACAGGAGAGTTAACTTGTTGTCATGGGTCTGATTCCATTGTGGGAGCTTATGAAATTGAATTCAATTCGTCTGGCAACTTCTGAGCTAGAATGTGGGGTAAATAGATAAGATGAAAGCTGCTAACTTACTGGAAGAATAACTAGCTCACTAAGAAGCTAAAGGGATAATACCACTACTATTAGATAGACCTACACTTCCAATATTGTCACTTAACACTCAATAAAGTAAGTTGACAGCTCAGCTGTAAAACTTGTGCAGTTACAGATAGGGGGGTCAGTGTCACCTTCCAAAGACAATTGCTATGGGCAGTCGCTACAGCCTTTCTAGCATCACCTACAGGACCAGGTAATAAGGGCTGCTGAGTGTTCATTGTCTGCACTGGACAATGTGTTTGCTCTCCAAATGCTCTGCGGTTTTTGTTCTAACACACACTGAGTCCTATTCGCCTGTTACCCCATACTCAATTGGCTCTGTCGCCAGCTACACACTAATTTTGAAATTTGCATGTTTTTAGGAATCCCTCCATGTCCTCTCCTCCCTCTGTCTCTGTGCTACCCTCCAACCCTTTGACTCTCAGATATTGGAACTCCTTGATCCTGAACATCCCAGTTTTATCACTCCGTCATTGGCAGCTGAACACTGAAAGCCTCACTCTCTAAACGTCGCCACTTTCTCTCTTTCAAGTTGCACCTTAAAACCCATAACTTTGACCAAGCAGTTGGGCATCTTTCACACAAGGTTCACTGTCACATTTTGTTTGAAAGCACTCCTGTGAAGTGTCCTGGGACATTTTGCAATGTTATACATTGTTGTAGCAAGTTTCAAGTCATTGTTGAAGAAAGTTGGTCCGTCTCCTTAAACAGTCCACATTTGCCCTGTACATAGGGACTTGCAGTGTCCCTATATCTTGGGTCAAGTCCTATCTACCCCAGATGTGTGTTATAACTCACCTGAAGAGGCTGGTTAAATGTATCTACAATTTCCCTGTAGCTGATAGACTCTAGCAGGTCCTGGGATGCAAACAGCATTTGTTCTTGAGTTCACTTGCAAGTCAAATTATACGCACAATATAACATGGTCATTTGTAAGTAGGAGGAAGCATTAGTATTTAAAATTACAGCCTTGTATGGAATCACATTCATAAACGTGAGCATTCATAAAACAAAGAGCCCTGTAGTAATAAAGAGACTAGTTTGTCTGTCAATGTTTTAATAATACCTATTAAATATTTAGCTTGCTGCCATACATCAATTGAGTGGTATCAGTAAATATTGCAAGATTGAGAGAATATCGAATGTTTGAGTTCACTCAGAGTGTCCTCGCCTGTTCCTCTGCTCACTGACATCTGCCAGTTTTGACAATGTCTCCATTAGGATTTCCCTTGAAAGACATTCCACAATCCTACAGTGGCCATTGCTTTCCTGAGGATCAAGCTCTCTCCAGGGAAGTGCTCATCCAACTCAATAAAAGTTAAATGAATTCCCTGTTTTTGAACTAAACACATTTTTATGTTCAACAAAAGACTTTGATTTCCCTTTAAACTTGGCATTTGCTGAATCAAACTTGGAGATGACTCAGTGATTGGTGCTAACTGAAGTTAAATAAATTATGATCCACTGGGGAAAATGATGGGCAGACTCAGTCCTCATTTCCTTTCTGCCTTTCAATCAATGCTGCAGTACGACAAACAAGATTCAGTCAATCCTCGCCACACACTTCTCAGACAGTGCTTTAATCAACCCATCCTCAGCCAGTTTCTTTTTTTGTTGAAATCCATTGTTTATTTCCATCAGTGAGTTTAAAGGCAGTGCACCTGTTCTGACTGGATGAGACAATGCTGTAAAATCTCAGCAGGTCTGGCAGCATCTGTAAGGAGAGAAAAGAGCTGGTGTTTTGAGCCTAACTGACCCTTTGTCAAAGCTTTATAGTCTAACAGGTTTATTTGGAAGCACTAGCTTTCGGAGCACTGCTCCTTCATCAGGGGGTTGCGGTTATAAGCTTATACTTCACATCCACCTGATGAAGGAGCAGCGCTCTGAAAGCTAGTGCTTCCAAATAAATGTGTTGGACTATAACCTGGTGTTGTGTGATTTTTAACATTTTTTAAAAGTTACATTCTTAAGTGCACTTTAACAATTGGGGTGTCATGTCGGCCCAGATAAGGTATTGAAATTGTTAGCTCCCTGTGAGGCTGTCTGTGCCACAATGGCCAGACTGATTCTAATCTAAAAAAACGGATTTAATAGAATCTTACATTGCAGAATACTTGCAGAATTACATTTTACTTTGCTCAAAAGCTGCATGAATCCATGTAAGATTCCGTAAATCCGTTTTTTAGATTAGAATCAGTCGACCATTGTGGCACAGACAGTCTCACACAGGGCACCTCACACCTTCAATACATTATCTGGGCTGACATGACACCAATTGTTAAAGTTCACTTGAGAATGTAACTTTTAAAAAAGGTTTTGCGATTTACGTATGAAAGAACTGAATCCACTTGGTTATTCTAAAAGATGAGAGACTTCACAAATAATCTGGGTCTTTGTCAATGTATAATTTCAGTTACATCACACTGTAAAGTTTTGCTATAAATTCTGTGTCTTACAATCTTTTTCTCCAAAATCACCTGTTGAAGGAGCAGTGCTCCGAAAGCTAGTGCTTCCAAATAAACCTGTTGGGCTAAAGCCTGGCGTTGTGTGAGTTTTAACTTTGTACACCCCAGTCCAACACTAACGTCTGCAAATCATAACATTATGGATCACACTCTACTGGTGCACCGGCAGAGTGCAGTGGTATCAGATGGGGCTCTCTCTCGATTGGACCTCAAACCCAAGCTGCACCCACCTGCTCAGTTGATGGGGAAAGGTCCCACACCATTATCACATGACCAGGGCACCATCTAGCTGACCCCAGCACCCGATATGGATCACGTTGACATTCATGAGAGCTCGCTGTGCTGAACTTCCCACACCACATCCGCGATTACACTTCACATGTTGGTTGCACAGCACTTTGAGACATCTGGTAGTCATGCAAAGCACAATATAACTGCAATCCTCTCACAATGTCATCGTTTGTTAAGAAGATCCAGGGTCTTTGGCTTCAGTCAATTTCATCTCACCCATATTACCAATTATTGCTTTCTGCCCATTATCAAGTAATCTCCTTCCTTCCCATAGCTCAAAACTAACATTTCTTGTACCAAAGCACTGACTGTTCAGATGCTGCATGATAAGAGATAACTGGCACACAGAGTCACTCTGGATTATGGATACTTTTGAAAATTAGAGTCATCGAGATGTACAGCATGGAGACAGACCCTTCAGTCCAACTCATCCATGCCAACCAGATGGCCTAACCTCATCGAATCCCATTTGCCAGCACTTGGCTCGGATCCCTCTGAAACCTTCCTATTCATATACCCATCCACATGCTTTTTAAATGTTGTAATTGTACCAGCCTCCACCACTTCCTCTGGCAGCTCATTCCATACACGCACCAACTCGCCACTTAGGTCCCTCTTATATCTTCCCCCTCTCACCGTAAACCCAGTGGAAGGAGTTTTACACTGGAGAGGTGGTGGAGATAGGGTGGAGGGGTTCAAGGTGGGGGTGATATAATGCTTTAATAGATGGAAGGCAATTTGAAGGAGCTGGGAGGGTCCAACAGAACAATGACCACTCACCAATCCTGGCTTCTGTTTCTGCTTTGGAGTTTTACAACAACAGAATGTGTTCAGTTGGCACATTCTATTGCATTAACCTCAGCCACTGGGGGAATTGAGCCCACACTGATGACACTACTCTTCACTGTAAACCAGCCATTCAGCTATCTGAGCGACTCAACACCAGGGTTAATGAGCAAAGTCTGGGTCAAGAAAGCAGCTCATTAGCAATGACTGTAAGACATAGAGGCAGATGCAGGCCATTCAGCCCATCAGGTCCACTGCATCCTTCAATGAGATCATGGTTGTCCCTCAACTTTACTTTCCTAATTTTGTCTCACAACCCTTCATTCCCTCCCTGATTAAACATCTCTCCATCTCAGAGCAAAGAGTGACTGAGAGGTGAGCAGGTTCAGGGAAATGCAGAGATACAAGACAGCTGATTTTTAAAAATTCACTTGAGGGATGAGGGCGTCACTGTCTGGGCCAGCAGTTATTGCCCGTCCCTAGTTACCCTTAAGGAGGTGGTGATGAGCTGACTTCTCGAACTGATGCAGTCCACGAGTTCATGCATAGAAATATAGAAAATCATGAGGGTACGTTCTGGATTTGTCTGAACGGTGTGTGCTTTGTCTAACAATAAACGATGAGCTGATCACAATCTCGCGAGTCAGAAATACCTGACTAAAGTTGTTCAAGTTTTATTGAGACCTTTGTTATTTTATTTTCATTTTTATCATTTATGGGTTGGAATTGTGAGCTGAAGTTGAGTCAAACTTTGAACTTTGAGCAGCGACTTGTTATGGAAACGAGAAGAGAGCAAGCAAACTGATGTTTGTGAATGGGAACTGGCCTGGAGAGATAATTGCAGGTTAATCATTACTCAAAAATCACTGCCGATGCTTCAGCGCTGAGATGTTCTGGCATCAGGACTGGCAGCTGGCTGGATTTTGAACTGGGGTTTAGATCAGAGTGGTGCTGGAAAAGCACAGCAGGTCAGACAGCATCCGAGAAGCAGGAAAATCGATGTTTCGGGCAAAAGCCCTTCATCAGGAATGGATTTTGAACTGGTCAATGAAGGGTAGGTCAGTGGCGGCCAATCAATCACAGACAATGTTGGTAGAAGGGGGGAAGATTGAACCTGTTCTGAATAGAGGTTTTTGAAGCTGGGCATAGTTTGTTTTGAGATGCTGCTGTCTCTCTCTCTCTCATTGGTTCCCACTGCAATTGTTTCTATGATGGTTATTCTGATAAGAAAGTATCCCTCTGTAAGAAGTGGACGAAGAATCGTGCAAAGCTATTGGACCTGTTTAGATGAATTGGTTACTTTGGAATTCAGGCAGGACCTAAAGTTTAATTACCTGTCAACAACTCAACAAACCATGGATTTCTAAAGATCAACTACCTAATGTGAACTGGAAAATTACAACCCTTTCTCTTCTTTTCTCTTTTGGGTTTATCTTTTCTCTGTGTCTGCCAAGTGTGGGTGGGAGTTCTGGTTAATAAAGATTGGGTTTAAGTCATAATATTAAACAGACTGCCTTGTTGTTTAGCCATGATGTGCAAAAGTTACATTATTAATAAATTGTTACGAACTCTGTTTAAGTTATGAACTCTGTGTCTATTAGGGTGATTTTGAGGGTCATTGAATGCTTTAATTTCATTATGTCGTGAATTCAGAGATAGGGAGGCTGATTTGGTTTGGCTTGCTTGCCCTGCTTCTGAACAGTTTATAAAGTTGGTGTACCAGATGGACTGGCTAACTAGCCAATCTGCATGGGACTTTTGGTTGCAGTTAAACTCTATGAAAGACTTTTTGAAGTGCAAATCATGTGAGAGCGAAGACAGGGTCTTAGTTTCTGGGTCCCTGCAAATTCACTGAAATATTGTTTG
>NC_057713.1:9783514-9788656 GCF_004010195.1 Chiloscyllium plagiosum
CCTTGTCCTTCTAGATGATGGTGGATTTGGAGAGTGCTATCTGCGGATCTTTAGTGAATTTCTGCAGTGCATCTTGTAAATAGTACACACTGCTGCTACTGGACATCGGTGGTAGAGGGAGTGGATGTTTGTGGATTTGGTGTCAATCAAACGGGGGCTGCTTTGTCCTGGATGGTGCCAAGCCTCTGGAGTGCTGTTGGGGCTGCATCATCCAGGTTGCTGTGGACTAGAGCTGAAAATGTGTTGCTGGAAAAGCGCAGCAGGTCAGGCAGCATCCAAGGAGCAGGAGAATCGACGTTTCGGACATGAGCCCTTCTTCAGCTCCTTGGATGCTGCCTGACCTGCTGCGCTTTTCCAGCAACACATTTTCAGCTCTGATCTCCAGCATCTGCAGTCCTCACTTTCTCCTGCTATGGACTAGACCAGGCCACTCAAAACATTCTTAAGCAGCCAGCCCAGACTGTAACTTTGCTACTTGTTTCATTAAGTGTACAGTGAAAATTACTCAGAGAGTAGTAAGGGCGAGGAATGCCCTGCCTGTCAATGTAGTCAACTCAGCCACATTAGGGAGATTTAAACAATCCTTCGATAAGCAGTTGGATGATGATGGGATAGTGTAGGGGGATGGGCTTAGATTAGTTCACAGGTCAGTGCAACATCGAGGGCCGAAGGGCCTGTTCTGCGCTGTATTGTTCTATGTTCTATACCGGAGTAGGTTAGCTAGGTTAACTAGGCTTTAAAACAGACAAACATTATTCACAGAATTACATAATGAAACACAGAAGATCAGAATAAAGAGCCCCTACAGAACTCAGCCTATCCAAACTAGACTTAATTATGCTGTTCCGAATATACACAACAGCCCCATTAAACAAACCCCTTAAACACCGAGTAAAACTGAAACAGAGGCTTACAGTTTGAAGTTAGAAGGGCAGAAGGAGAGAGAGTCTAGCAGCCTGTTTCCACACACAGCTCATCCCACACTGAAATAAAAGAATTCAGCTTTCAGGACTGACCACCACCCTTTCATTATCCATGTCACTTCTAAACCATGGAAGCTCTGGCCTAAAGTCTCATCTGTTCACATATAAACAAAAATGGCCTCTCAGCAAACTCTTTCATTCCTGTACTAAACCAGCTGATTCAGAGCCGGGCCTGTTTTATCAACCCCTCTGAATAAAAACCAAGTATCCTTGAGAAAAGGGAACAGCTTTTAGTAAAAAAGGACTAGCTATGTGACAAGGTAAGTGGAAGGATTCCATCACACTCCTGACTTGTGCCTTGTAGATGGGTGAACAGACTCTGGGGAGACAGGAGGTGAGTTACTCATCCCTGTATTCCCAGTCTCTGGCCTGCTCTTGTAGACACTGTATTTATAGGGCTAGCCGTGTTGAGTTTCTGAGGTAAAAACAATGACTGCAGATGCTGGAAACCAGATTCTGGATTAATGGTGCTGGAAGAGCACAGCAGTTCAGGCAGCATCCGAGGAGCAGTAAAATCGACGTTTCGGGCAAAAGCCCTTCAACAGGAATAAAAAAAAAGAACTGCTGTGCTCTTCCAGTACCACTAATCCAGAATCCAGTGTTGAGTTTCTGGTCAATGGTAACCCACTGGTGTTGCTATTGGTATTAGACAATAGGTGCAGGAGTAGGCCATTCTGCCCTTCGAGCCTGCACCACCTTTAAAATGTATCTTTGGTGAACTGCTTCAGCAAAACCTGATTTGAAGTCGGAGAGTTCAGTAGAACTATAAAATGTCCCACGGTGGAAGGTACATTTTCCATGAATAAAGCTTCAGGAAAAAAAACTGGACTAACGTGTTTCGAAATTCACACCATATGGAGATTCCAGGAAGACAAAAATTGTGACTTGTAGTAATGCATGCATGTTGTGATGGTGCAGAAAGGTCTTGTATTCTTTTATCTTTTGTGAAATAAGATAAAAGCTCGCCTTCAGCTTGAAGAGCTAAAAATAAATCCAGACAGCATTAGAAGTACCGTATCAGCAAATGTCTGCATTATGGGAAAATGGCATTTTTCTTTACAAATACGTTTGCAAAGGTTCAAGAAAAGTGTTTAAGCAACAAAATTACTTCAATTATTCATTGTTGACATACAACGAACAATGAAGAACCCTAAATAAATGATAGAATGACCAAAATGGTTTGAAGATTGACATTTCTGTTTTGCAACAGGTGCTGGAGAACCGAAAGAAGACCGAATTATACTTTTTAGACAGCAGCATTCACATATGGTAGTTGTTTATAAAGTAAGTAACAGGTTCTCAGAGACGAATGGACACTCTGCACATAGGTTTGGTGCTGGATATTATCGTTTTCCAGTGGGAAGAGAGAAGGACAGAGAGAGGTAATCTCAGCTACATCATTTATGTAAATTTATTAACAGAAATTGTTGGAGAAACTCAGCAAGTTCGAAAGCATCTCTGGACGGAAATCAGCGTTAAAATGACATGTTTCGTGATTCTTCAAGGTACCAAATAGAAGCCTTCACCAAATTTTATTCGAACAGTGCCCCTGTGATTAGTCGCTGGATTCCAGTAGATCATTGACCTCGTGAACCTACGCTGCACTCCCTCAATAGCCAGAATGTCTTTCCTCAAATTTGGAGACCAGAACTTCACACAGTACTCCAGGTGTGGTCTCACCAGGGCCCTGTACAGCTGCAGAAGCACCTCTTTGCTTCTATACTCATTGATCGAGATGAATAACCTCCAGCAACCACAATCATCTTCCTTTGTAACAGGTATAACTCTAACCAGGAGAGAGTTTTCATCTGATTCCCATTGAATGCAGTTTTCCTTGGATCCCTTAATGTCACACTACGTCAAATACTGCTTTGATATAAAGAGCAATGTCTCTCACGTCCTCTCAATGGTTCAGAAGTTCTGAAATTCCATAGTTCTGAAGAAGACACACCACCTTAAAAATGCTTACATTAAATATCCTTACATTACACTTAATGGACATGAAACATTAGCTCTGTTTACCTGTTCACAGATACTGCCAGACTTGCTAAGTTTCTCCAGCGTTCATTGCCTGTCTTTTAGCTCATTGCCTGCCCAAGATTTTGGAACACGCTGTGTTTGTGAAGGAGCTGAATACTTAGACAAACACTTCTCTCTCGAACAGTTCCTTTTGCAAGAAACATTTGTTTGATGAAATGTGCATTTTGTAATGTTCTACCACCCTCTGGTGGATATTTTCAGCACAGCAGTTAAACTAACACAGCAATGCTTCAGAGTCAGAAGTCACAGCACACCGCGCTAGAGTCTGAAGGGTTTATTTGAAATCACAAGTTTTTGAGCGCTATCCCTTTGTCAAGTGAAGTAACCTGATGTCCTTGTCCACCTAGTCCCACACCGACACCTCCATGTTAATGGTCAGTGCTCAAACAGAGGTACAGTTAGTAAGTTTGCAGATGACACCAAAATTGGAGGTGTAGTGGACAGCGAAGAGGGTGACCTCAGATTACAACAGGATCTCGACCAGATGGGCCAATGGGCTGAGAAGTGGCAGGTGGAGTTTAATTCAGATAAATGCGAGGTGCTGCATTTTGGGAAAGCAAATCTTAGCAGGACTTATACTCTTAATGGTAAGGTCCTGGGGAGTGTTGCTGAACAAAGAGACCTTGGAGTGCAGATTCATAGTTGCTTGAAAGTGGAATCACAGGTAGATAGGATAGTGAAGAAGGTATTTGGTATGCTTTCCTTTATTGGTCAGAGTATTGAGTACAGGAGTTGGGAGGTCATGTTGCGGCTGTACAGGACATTGGTTAGGCCACTGTTGGAATATTGCGTGCAATTCTGGTCTCCTTCCTATCGGAGAAATGTTGTGAAACTTGAAAGGGTTCAGAAAAGATTTACAAGGATGTTTCCAGGGTTGGAGGATTTGAGCTACAGGGAGAGGCTGAACAGGCTGGGGCTGTTTTCCCTGTAGCATCAGAGACTCTGAGGGGTGACCTTTTAGGGGTTTACAAATTTTTGAGGGGCATGGATAGGGTAAATAGACAAAGTCTTTTCCGTGGGGTCGGGGAGTCCAGAACTAGAGGGTATAGGTTTAGGGTGAGAGGGGAAAGATATAAAAGAGACACTTATGGGGCAACTTTTTCACGCAGAGGGTGGTACGTGTATGGAATGAGCTGCCAGAGGATGTGGTGGAGGCTGGTACAATTACAACATTTGAGAGGCATTTGGATGGGTATATGGATAGGAGGGATTTGGAGGGATATGGGCCGGGTGCTGGCAGGTGGGACTAGATTGGCTTGGGATATTTGGTCGGCATGGACGGGTTGGACCGAATCGTCCTGAATAGTTATGGTAACTCCCCATGCCAGTGTATTAGTCCCCTTCCAATTCATGTGCAATCTGTTCTTCTTGTACAGGTCACTTCTATCCCAGAAGACAATTCAATGATTAAAAAATGTTTATCCTTCTCTCATGTACCTCAGCCATTGCTCTATCCTCCTATTCCT
This sequence comes from Chiloscyllium plagiosum, assembly GCF_004010195.1. NCBI lineage: Eukaryota > Metazoa > Chordata > Chondrichthyes > Orectolobiformes > Hemiscylliidae > Chiloscyllium > Chiloscyllium plagiosum. Next base: position 9,788,004 of record NC_057713.1, read on the forward strand.
CCCCTCTCTAGATCACAGGGAGAACTAGCCATTTGGATACAGAACTGGCTCAAAGGTGGAAGAGGTGGTGGTGGAGGGTTGTTTTTCAGACTGGAGGCCTGGCTCTATCCTCCTATTCCTCCCCTCTCTAGATCACAGGGAGAACTAGCCATTTGGATACAGAACTGGCTCAAAGGTGGAAGAGGTGGTGGTGGAGGGTTGTTTTTCAGACTGGAGGCCTGTGACCAGTGGAGTGCCACAAGGATCGGTGCTGTGTCCACTACTTTTCATCATTTATATAAATGATTTGGATGTGAACATTGGAGGTATAGTTAGTAAGTTTACAGATGACACCAAAATTGGGGTGTAGTGGACATTGAAGAAGGTTACCTCAGATTACAACAGGATCTTGATCAGATGGGCCAATGGGCTGTGAAGTGGCAGATGGAGTTTAATTTAGATACATGCGAGGTGCTGCATTTTGGGAAAGCAAATCTTAGCAGGACTTATCCACTTAATGGTAAGGTCCTAGATAGTGTTGCTGAACAAAGAGACCTTGGAGTGCAGGTTCATAGCTCCTTGAAAGTGGAGTCACAGGTAGATAGGATAGTGAAGAAGGCATTTGGTATGCTTTCCTTTATTGGTCAGTGTATTGAGTACAGGAGTTGGGAGAT
>NC_057713.1:9792173-9842214 GCF_004010195.1 Chiloscyllium plagiosum
GATGCTGCCTGACCTGCTGCGCTTTTCCAGCAACACATTTCCATCTCTGATCTCCAGCATCTGCAGACCTCACTTTCTCCTACAGGAGTTGGGAGGTCATGTTGCAGCTGTACAGAACATTGATTAGGCCACTGTTGGAATATTGTGTGCAATTCTGGTTTTTTTGCTATAGGAAAGATGTTGTGAAACTTGAAAGGGTTCAGAAAAGATTTATAAGGATGTTGCCAGGGTTGGAGGATTTGAGCAATAGGGAGAGGTTGAATAGGCTGGGACTGTTTTCCCTGGAGCGTCGGATGCTGAGTGGTGACCTTATAGAGGTTTACAAAATCATGAGGGGCATGGATAGGATAAATAGACAAGGTCTCTTCCCCAGTTTAGTGGAGTCCAGAGGACATAGGTTCAGAGTGAGAGGGGAAAGATTTAAAAGGGACCTAAGGATCAACTTTTTCATGAAGAGAGTGGTACGTGTGTGGAATGAGCTGCCAGAGGAAGTGGTGGAGTCTGGTACAATTACAGCTTTTAAAAGACATCTGGATGGGTATATGATTTTGGAGGGATATGGGCCAAGTGCTGGCAAATGGGAGTAGATGAGAATTGGATATCTGGTCATCGTAGACGAGTTGGACCGAAGGGTCTGTTTCCGTGCTGTATGGCACTCTGACTCTGTTGTGTTTGTCCTGGGTGTTTCTGGCAGGTGTAGCCCAGAGGGTTAATCCAGAGGGCTAATCCAGAATAGAGTCTCCCTGATAAACATCAGGAAACATCTGCAGCTCATTCTTGCCTGTTATCCCCATCGGGGAGAAATCCCACTCTTCACCACTAGTCGTTGATGTACTTTACAGTTTGCAAAGCCAGCTCCGACCATGTTGAATGCTGCAGTCAGCCTATGGAGAGAATTGGATTTTTTTGACTTCTCCTTGCAATCCTGACCAATTGTGAAGCAGAGATCTTCTGGTATGGCAGGCTGAAGGAACAGAAGTGACAAATGTATAGGGCTGAAGCAACACCTTCAAAGGGCTCCTGTGTTGCAGTGGTAGTGCCCATACCTCTGCGCCAGGAGGCCTAGCTTCTAGTCCCACCCATCCCAGAGTTGTGTAATACCATCTCTGAGCAGGTTAACCTGGGAATATTTCACTTCTCCTTATGTAATGCACACCAATCTAATGGTCACAATCTAATCCATGAGATTATTTGATAACAGCTGATTATTTCTCCAAAATTAATAACTTAAGGGACTAACTGGACTGTAACAAGTACAATTCACATCTAGGTGGTGCTGTTACAGAATGGGCCACTGAGTTATGTAAGGGCATAGCCAATGAGGTAGAGTTTAAAGACCGTAAAGGAGAGACAGATGGAAGGGTTTTGGATAGATTCTCACAGCCTTGAGTCTTGGCTCTAGTGCTACTGACGGACTGATAATGATGACAGATGTGGACAAGGAGAAAGTGAGGACTGCAGATGCTGGAGATCAGAGCTGAAAAATGTGTTGCTGGAAAAGCGCAGCAGGTCAGGCAGCATCCAAGGAGCAGAGGAATCGATGTTTCGGGCATAAGCTTATGCCCGAAACGTCGATTCTCCTGCTCCTTGGATGCTGCCTGACCTGCTGCGCTTTTCCAGCAACACATTTTTCAGATGTGGACAAGGCTAGAATATAGCAGTGCTGAGGTTTCACAGGATTGTAGGGATACAGGAGGCAACAGACATTGGGAGGTCCAGTCACCAGAAAGTGGATGTTGCTTCTTAGTTGGTGTTAGCTCAGAATATGATGGAACACTGACCATTAACACAATTGAAAGTTACATTTAGACACCGATTGCCTTCTGGAATTAATGACAATGCACTTTAGATCAGAGGAAATCAGAATTTACGGGCATTTGGATAGGAATAGACATTAGCTGTATACGTACCTTACCTTTAAAGGAGTTCACCTTTAAGGTCTCCATATGTACACAATGTGGCAATCTGACAGGAATCTCTGGGTCACCTTCAGGAGTGAGTCTGCAGGCTGCACACAAGGAAATCAGTCATTTGCTGGAATATTACTCTGTGACTTACAACGTGTTTTACTCCTTTAAATGTACAAACCCACAGAGTGAATCAACACTGGATAAGTGATTGGTTCTTAGACCATTATCATTAACATGGCACCACATGGTTCCTTCACCCTGTTTTACCACACAGTACGGTGATGGCTAATCTGTGTCCTAACTCCATAGTCCCAAATCCTTTGACCCATGTCCTCTAATATTTTTGAGAAAATCTAAGTCTATCAAATGCAGATTTCAAATTAGCAAATGATCATTTGCCACTTCCAAAAAAAAGGGGGGTTGAAATTTCCATTACCCTTTGGCCAGGATCTTGTTCCCTTTGGAGGAGATCTGCAGGGAATCCTATGCTAGTCACCTTTGGAGAGGTCCAACAATGTTCAAAACATTGGAAATAAGAGTAGGCCCTTTGGCCCTTCCAGCCTGCTCCACCCTTCAACATAACCAGGGCAGCTCTTCCAACGCAGCACCGTTCCCGCCTTCACCCCATATCCTTTGATCCCTTTTGCCTTGACTTCTTCTTGAAGATAGCGCCACAGGAAATGGTGGCTGCTACTGGTATTGCATTGATGATCAGCCCAAGGACTGTCACTGGGCACAGAGAGATGGGGGCAGGATGGGGCTTACAAGGAGGGGAGTGGTCACTGTCAGTCGCAGCAGGAGCAAAGGGGGCAAGACTGGGAGGGTAACTTTCAGCTGCCGCAGCCCACCCAGTGCCAGTCCCCTCCATCAGGAACTGAGTGATGCTGTGATAATGGAGGCAATCTGACAGGAGAAATCTGAGAACTTGGAGACACCCGTTAGATCTCAGGTTATCGCCCAGTTGTGTGGGGGTTCAGGAATAAAAGGCATCTTGTTGCTCATCATCAACTGAATTGACATTATCCCACTGTTGAAGGGTGTGATTCCCAGATATCAGCATTCCCACCCCCCAGCTTCATTTAGGACCGTTGCCAAGATTCCCTAACCAGTGGAAAGGAATCCCTCTAACTACTAAGGAAAAAAAATACAAATGCAACCGCAGATGCCAGAAATCAGAAATAAAATCAGAAATTGCTGGAAAAGCTCAGCATGTCAGGCAGCATCTGTGGAGAGAAAGCAGAGTTTACATTTCAGGTCCAGTGACCTTTCTTCAGAACTGATTGTAGCTGAGGAAGAGAATCGACTTTTCAGGAGAAAAGCCCTTTATCATGAATCAAACGTCGACTCTCCTGCTCCTCGGGTGCTGCCTGACCTGCTGTGCTTTTCCAGCAACACACTCTCGACTCTGATCTCCAGCATCTGCAGTGCTCACCTTCACCCTGTAGCTTGGGAATGGTTGGTGTATATGCTGGAGATGAGGTGGGGGAGAGGGAGAGGAGTAAAAAGGAAATGGGAAGGGGGAAAAACAGTTGGCCAGACAAGGGAAGGGATAAACTACCTACCTTCGGTGTGCGATGTTTCACAGCTAGCATGCTAATGACACCATCACCACATCCTGCTATGATCTAAAGGCCTCAGTTTCCATCTTACTGGATGCAATTTACAGCATGACATAGAGTTATACAGTCACACAGTGCAGAAACAGACCCTTCGGTCCAATCAGTCCATGCCAAACATAATCCCAAACTAAACTAGTCCCACCAGCCTTCTCCTGGCCCACATCCCTCTAAATCCTTTCTATTCACGTATCTCTCCAAATGTCTTTTAAACATTGTAATTGTACTCACATCCACCACTCCCTCAGGAAGTTCATTACACACTCAAACCACCCTCTGTGTAAATAAAATGCCCCTCATGTCTGTTTTAAATCTCTCTCTTCTCACCTTAAGAATATGCTTCCTAGTCTTTAACCCCCCCCCCCCCTCCTTAGGAAAACAGATATCTACCATTAACCCTATCTACACCCCTCTAAACTCTGTAATGTCACCTCTCAACCTCCTACACTCCTGTGAAAACAAAATCCCTGCCCATCCAAACGTTCTGGATAACTCAAACTTTCCACACCTGGCAACATCCTGGCAAACCTCCTCTGAACTCTCTCCACTTTAATAATACCCTTCCTATAACTGGGAGACCAGAACTGGACACAGTATTCCAGAAGTGGTCTCACCAAAGTCCTCAACATGACTTTCCAACTCTTATACTCAAAGGACTGAGTATTAAAGGCAAGTGTGTTAAATGTCTTTTTAACCACCCTGTCGATATGTGACACAAACTTCAAAGAATTATGTGCCTGAACCCCTAGGTCCCTCTGTTACACAACACTGTCCATGGCCTTACCATTTATTGTGACCAAATTACTCAGTATTAGCCCATATACAGCAACGCCTGTGTTTCTGAAATATATAGACACTAGGAGCTGTGACAAACATCTCATGAATCTTTCAGTACCACACTACTTTATGTCTCAATCTTATGTTACAGATGCCAACATCAGATACAAATGCCTCACTGAAAGTCAAAATTCCATTACTGTTTCTACAACAGATTGTGACGGCACATCAGATCATGGTTAGCAGCAGTGGTCAGTTATGATGAAGTGACTCCCAGATACCATGTCATGCTGGGTATGGTGGGGGTAAGCAGCAGTAACTTGTAGCTTGTACAATACTGTAAGATCTAACTCCCAGACTCTTGGAACCCCACTGAAGATCAGCTGGACAACAACCCTGGGCTGCAAAGCATTTGAGAGATGAACAACAAATTTATGTGAGCACAGACCTGTGAATTAAAACCTTGTACCTCTTTCCTACTTGAAGTCTGCACCTTAACAAGCTATAAGCCCTGTATTATGCTCACCAAACAGCCCAATTCCCAACTTAAAGGCCTTTTAGAGACTGAACACAAAAACTGGCATCAAACTTACTGCCAATTTAAGTACGAAACCCTTCTGTTAGAAAAGAAAACAAAAATTTAAGCTTTAAAGGTGGTCTAAAAATGTTTTTTTTCTGAACTGAAGAAGCTTACCTGCATGCAAAGGTTGGTTGGTTGGTTCTGCCATTTTGTCTCTTCAATTCAGCACCAAAGCTAACGTTGTCATTCCTTATTTGATCAGAAAGCTCTCTGATGGCTGAAAGCTGCTACTATCGACATTTATTCTTTAAAGTTGAGAGGCACGATGAGTCAAAATATAGAAAGGAGATGGAGGGCTTGGTGTCATAGTGAAATGATAACAAACTCTCTCTCAATGTCAGCAAAACTAAATAACTGCTCATTGACTTCAGGAAGCAAACAGGAGAACATACCCCCATTTTACATCAACAGATCAGAGTTTGAGGTGAGTGGAGATTATGTCACAGTGACGATAACCGACAATCTGTACTGGACCTTCCTACCTAGATGCTACAGTCGAGAAGTCACAGCAACACCTCTTCTTCCTTAGGCAGCTAAAGAAATTCAGCATGTCCATTAGGACCCTCACCAATGTATACAGATGCACCATAGAAAGCTTACTGTCCAGGTGCATAACGGCCTGGTACGGCAACTGCTCTGCCCGGGACTGTAATAAACTACAGAAGGTTGTGTGCACAGCCTAGGCCATCACAGAAGCCAACCTGCCATCCATGGACTCCATCTACACTTCACATTGCCATGGAAAGACTGCCAACATCATCAAAGACCCCTCCCACCCCGGTAATGCTCACCTACAACCTCTTCCATCCGGCAGAAGATACAGAAACTTAAACACATGCACCAACAGGTTTAGGAACAGCTTCTTCCCTGCCATTATTAGACTGATGAATGGACTCTCTAACTTCAAATAATGTTGATCTTGCTTTGTGCACCTCCTGTGCAGTGGAACTGTCTACTCTGTCTAAAATTTTGTAAACCTCTATAAGGTCACCCCTCAGCCTCCGACGCTCCAGGGAAAACAGCCCCAGCCTGTTCAGCCTCTCCCTGTAGCTCAGATCCTCCAACCCTGGCAACATCCTTGTAAATCTTTTCTGAACTCTTTCAAGTTTCACAACATCTTTCCGATAGGAAGGAGACCAGAATTGCACACAATATTCCAACAGTGGCCTAACCAATGCATCTGGTCCAGATCCTGTTGTAATCTGAGGTAACCCTCTTCACTGTCCACTACACCTCCAACTTTGGTGTCATCTGCAAACTTACTAACTTGTACCTTTTATGCTCGCATCCAAATCATTTTTTGTAAATAACAAAAAGTAGAGGGCCCAGCACCGATCCTTGTGGCACTCCACTAATCACAGGCCTCCAGTCTAAAAAACAACCCTCCACCACCACCCTCTGTCTTCTACCTTTGAGACAGTTCTGTATCCAAATGGCGAGTTCTCCCTGTATTCCATGAGATCTAACCTTGCTAATCAGTCTGTCATGGGGAATCTTGTCGAATGCCTTACTGAATTCCATATAGATCACATCTACCGCTCTGCCCTCATCAATCCTCTTTGTTACTTCTTCAAATAACTTTAGCAACCAAAATTCAGGCAAAACTTCTTCAAAATCACAAGATGGCAGCAGTGGAGTACGCATCGTCTGGGCTCCTGTGCCCGGGATTGTCCTCTTCACCCGCTTTATTTATGTTCCTTTCTTCCCCATCTTCTTATCTCAGTTTTATTTAAAGTTTTCGCTCAAACTTACCCTTCGGTAGGAAGGCAGCATCGACGGGTTCTGGAATGGCAGCATAGAGTCATGGCGAATGTACAGCACGGAGACTACACTTCGGTCCAACTCGTCCATGCCGACCAGATATCCCAACCCAATCTAGTCCCACCTGCCAGCACCCGGCCCATACCCCTCCAAACCCTTCCTATTCATATACCCATCCAAATGCTTCTTAATTGTTGCAATTGTACCAGCCTCCATTACATCTTCTGGCAGCTCATTCCAACATCAGGTATGTTTCCACTGTTTGTTAATTTTCCCAGATGCACTCTGAGCTCCAGTGATACATGGATTCAAACAGCAAAAGCAGCAACTGCACAGGTTCACTGCTGGACCAGTTAGCAGTGTGGGTTTCTCTCTCTCTCTCTCTCGCTCTCTACACCCCACTCTCTCTCTCCTGCACAGACCATGTGCTGATTTTGTCTGTTCCACTCCCTTTTAAAAGTGCTGTTGTTTTGGCTTTATTTTTCCTCCAAAGTTCCAAAACAATGTTACATATAAACCAGTATTTACTGCTCCAGAAAGTCAAGGAAATCACCTCCACCACCTAAAATACCTCAAAAAAGGAGCTGCCTGTTACAGCCAGAAATGTTTCCAGGCCGACAGCTTGGATTATCCAGAATCCTGTCTAACGAGGGAGTGTGGCTACAGAGTCGACTGGTCAGCCGGTGAAGCCTGGAGTGGGACACTCACTTCCATATGGTGTGGGCAGGTGTAGCCTGGAGCAGGGACTCTGGTCATGGCATGGAGTGGGCTGGTGTAGCCTGGAGCAGGGACTCTGGTGATGACACGGTTTGGGCCGGTGTAGCCTGGAGCAGGGATTCTGGTGATGGCACGGTGTGGGCCAGTGTAGCCGGGAGCAGGGACTCTGGCAATGACACGGTGTGGGCCGGTGTAGCTGGGAGCAGGGACTCTGTCAATGAAATGGTGTGGGCCAGTACAGCCTGGAGCAGGGACTCTGGCAATGAAATGGTGTGGGCCAGTACAGCCTGGAGCAGGGACTCTGGTGATGGCACAGTGTGGGCCGGTGTGGCCTGGAGCAGGGACTCTGGTGATGGTACGGTGTGGGCCAGTGTAGCCGGGAGTGGGGACCCTGGCAATGACACGGTGTGGTCCAGTGTAGCCGGGAGTGGGGACTCTGGTGATGGCACGGTGTGGGCCGGTGTAGCTGGGAGTGGGGACTCTGGTGATGGCATGGTGTGGGCCGGTGTAGCTGGGAGTGAGGACTCTGATGATGGCACGATGTGGGCTGGTATAGCCGGGAGTGGGGACTCTGGCGATTTGAAGGTGTGGGACGGTGTAGCCGGGAGTGGGGACTCTGATGATGACACGGTGTGGGCCAGTGTAGCCGGGAAAGAGGACCCTGGCAATGACACGGTGTTTGGCCGGTGTCGTCTGGAGCAGGGACTCTGGTGATGACACGGTGTGGGCCACTGTAGCCTGGAGCAGGGACTCTGGCAATGGCACAGTGTGGGCCGGTGTAGCCTGGAGCAGGGACTCTGCTGATGGCACGGTGTGAGCCGGTGTAGCCGGGAGTGGGGACTCTGGCAATGACAGGGTGTGGACCGGCGTAGCCTGGAGCAGGGACTCTGGTGATGGCACGATATGGGCTGGTGTAGCCTGGAGCGGGGACTGTGGCAATGGCACGGTGTGGGCCAGTGTAGCCGGGAGCAGGGACACTGGTGATGGCACGGTGTGGGCCGGTGTAGCTGGGAGCAGGGACTCTGGTGATGCACGGTGTGGGCTGGTGTAGCTGGGAGCAGCGACTCTTGTGATGGCACGGTGTGGGCCTGTGTAGCCGGAAGTGGGGACTCTGGTGATGGCGCAGTGTGGGACGGTGTAGCCATGAGTTGGGACTCTGGTGATGATATGGTGAGGGCCAGTGTAGACTGGAGCAGGGACTCTGGTGATGATATGATGTGGACCGGTGTAGCCGGAAATGGGGACTCTGGCAATGACGTGGTGTGGGCCGGTGTAGCCTGGAGTGGGGACTCTGGTGATGGCACGGTGTGGGCCGGTGTAGCCGGGAGGTGGGACTCTGGTGATGACACGGTGTGGGCCAGTGTAGCCTGGAGCAGGGACTCTGGTGATGGCACGATATGGGCTGGTGTAGCCTGGAGCGGGGACTGTGGCAATGGCACGGTGTGGGCCAGTGTAGCTGGGAGCAGGGACTCTGGTGATGCACGGTGTGGGCTGGTGTAGCTGGGAGCAGCGACTCTTGTGATGGCACGGTGTGGGCCTGTGTAGCCGGGAGTGGTGACCCTGGTGATGGCACGGTGTGGGCCAGAGTAGCCATGAGAGGGAACTCTGGTGATGACACGGTGTGGGCCAGTGTAGCCGGAAGTGGGGACTCTGGTGATGGCGCAGTGTGGGACGGTGTAGCCATGAGTTGGGACTCTGGTGATGATATGGTGAGGGCCAGTGTAGACTGGAGCAGGGACTCTGGTGATGATATGATGTGGACCGGTGTAGCCGGAAATGGGGACTCTGGCAATGACGTGGTGTGGGCCGGTGTAGCCGGGAGGTGGGACTCTGGTGATGACACGGTGTGGGCCAGTGTAGCCTGGAGCAGGGACTCTGGTGATGTCACGGTGTGGGCCGGTGTAGCCTGGAGCGGGGACTATGGTGATGGCACGGTGTGGACCGGTGTAGCCTGGAGCGGGGACTCTGGTGAAGGCACGGTGTGGGCCGGTGTAGCCTGGAGCAGGGACTATGGTGATGGCACGGTGTGGACCGGTGTAGCCGGGAGTGGGGACTCCGGTGATGGCACGATGTGGGCTGGTGTAGCTGGGGGCGGGGGCTCTGGTGATGGCACGGTGTGGGCCGGTGTAGCCGGAAGTTAGGACTCTGGTGATGACACGGTGTGGGCCAGTGTAGCCAGGAATGGGGACCCTGGCAATGACATGGTGTGGGCTGTTGTAGTCTGGAGCAGGGACTCTGCTGATGACACGGTGTGGGCCGGTGTAGCTGGGAATGGGGATTCCGGTGATGGCACGATGTGGACTGGTGTAGCCTGGAGCAGGGACTCTGGTGAAGGCACGGTGTGGGCTGTTGTAGCCTGGAGCAGGGACTCTGGTGATGACACGGTGTGGGCCAGTGAAACTGGGAATGGGGATTCCGGTGATGGCACGATGTGGGCTGGTGTAGCTGGGGGCGGGGGCTCTGGTGATGGCACGATGTGGGCCGGTGCAGCTGCCGGGAGTGGTGACTCTGGTGATGGCACGGTGTGGGCCGGTGTAGCTAGGGGAGGGGACTCTGTTGATGGCATGGTGTGGGCCAGTGTAGCCGGGAATGGGGACCCTGGCAATGACACAGTGTGGGACGGTGTAGCCGGGAGTGGGGACTCTGGCAATGACACGGTGTGGACCAGTGTAGCCGGGAATAGGGACCCTGGCAATGACATCATGTAGGCCGGTGTAGTTTGGTGCAGGGACTCTGGCAATGGCACGGTGCAGGCCGGTGTAGCCGGGAGTGGGGACTGTGGTGGTGGCACGATGTGGGACAGTGTAGCTGGGAGCGGGTCTCTGGTGATGGCACGGTGTGGGCCGGGGTAGCCAGGAGTGGGGACTCTGGTGATGACACGGTGTGGGCCAGTGTAGCCTGGTGTGGGGACTGTGGTGATGGCACGATGTGGGCGGGTGTAGCCTGAAGTGGGGACTCTGGTGATGCCACAGTGTGGGCCGGGGTAGCCGGGAGTGGGGACTCTGGTGATGACACGGTGTGGGCCAGTGTAGCCTGGTGTGGGGACTGTGGTGATGGCATGATGTGGGTGGGTGTAGCCTGAAGTGGGGACTCTGGCGATGCCACAGTGTGGGCCGGAGTAGCCGGGAGTGGGGACTGTGGTGATGGCACGATGAGGGCTGGTGTAGCCGGGAGCGGGGACTCTGGTGATGCCACGGTGTGGGCCAGGGTAGCCGGGAGTGGGGACTCTGGCAATGGCACAGTGTGGGCCGGTGTAGCCTGGAGCAGGGACTCTGGTGATGGCACGGCGTGGACCGGTGTAGCCGGGAGTGGGGACTCTGGTGATGGCACGGTGTGGGCGGGTGGTAGTCTGACACGTTGACTCTGACAGCGGTACGGTGTGGGCCGGTGTAGCCATGTGCGGTGACTCCATCAGTGGCGATGGCATGGTATGGGCTGGTGTAACACGGAGCGCGGACTGTGGCAGAGGCATGGTGTGGATTGGTGTAGCCCTGAGTATCCCTGGCAGCAGCATGTCATGATTTGGGAAACATGTTATAGGCATGAGGCAGCGGACAAGGAAAGGTTGGACTCTCTTTAAGTTGTCTTTCTTTGTATTTTATTCTCATTTGAGTTAATGTGAATGGCCCCGATACATGGCGATGGTACACACTTTATGATATTTTATGGTGAATGCATGTGACAATAAATGATTCAATCCCATTTAATTCCAATTCCCACTAAAGCGTGATTAAAATGTGAAACTCCCTATAAATGTTTGAGGTGTCTTGAGTTTAAAAGGAAGCTGGTTAAGTGTGTGAGGGACAAAGAAATGGTAGGGTGAGCAAATGGGCTTTAATGAAACTGTGCTTGTTCTTCCAAATGGCCTCTTACTTTAGATGTAATTCAACGTGAAGAGTCAGAAAACTCCACTTGCTCTCCCAGCCACAGGGCGTGAGGTTGAATGATACTACACCCATTGCTTTGTAAAGTAGATGCATGTACACTCAAGATGGCGGATAGTATGACCATGAATGACCTGGGTATTGGCCACCCTTTATCATACTCTCACATCAACACTGGCATTAGGTTTTTTTCTATCTCATACTGTGTCTGATTCTTTCTTCAATGTCTCTGTCACTTGGAGTACCTCTGAAGTGAATGCACTTAGAGTCATAGAGATGTACAGCATGGAAACAGACCCATCGGTCCAACCCGTCCGTGCCGACCAGATATCCCAACCCAATCTAGTCCCACCTGCCAGCACTGGGCCCATATCCCTCCAAACCCTTCCTATTCATTATACCCATCCAAATGCCTCTTAAATGTTTTAATTGTACCAGCCTCCACCACTTCCTCTGGCAGCTCATTCCATACCCGTACCACCCTCTGTGCGAAAAAAGTTGCCCCTTAGGTCTCTTTTATATCTTTCTCCTCTCACCCTAAAGCTATGCCCTCTAGTCCTGGGCTCCCTGACCCCAGGGAAAAGACTTTGTCTATTTACCCTATCCATGCACTCCCATAATCTTGTAAAACTCTATAAGGTCACCCCTCAGTCTCCGACGCTCCAGGGAAAACAGCCCCAGCCTGTTCAGCCTCTTCCTATAGCTCGAATCCTCCAACCCTGGCAAAATTCTTATAAATCTTTTCTGAACCATTTCAAGTTTCACAACATCTTTCCGATAGGAAGGAGACCAGAATTGCATGCAATATTCCAATGGTTGCCTAACCAATGTCCTGTACAGCTGAAACATGACCTCCCAACTCCTGTACTCAATACTCTGACCAATACAGGAAAGCATACCAAACGCCTTCTTCATTATCCCATGTACCTGCGACTCCACTTTCAAGGTGTTATGAAACTGCACTCCAAGGTCTCTTTGTTCAGCAACACTCCCTAGGACCTGACCATTAAGTGTATAGGTCCTGCTATGATTTGCTTTCCCAAAATGCAGCATCTCACATTTATCTGAATTAAACTCCATCTGCCACTTCTCAGCTCTTTGGCCCATCTGGTCCAGATCCTGTTGTAATCTGAGGTAACCCTCTTCGCTGTCCACAACACCTCCAATTTTGGTGTCATCTGCAAACTTACTAACTGTACCTCTTATGCTCACATCCAAATCAATTATTTTTATTACCTAGCTATTTCTTCCAATAATGTCTTTACTCATTGACCTTGCTTTACTCTCTTGTCTGTTGTATCTCTTGACACACATATCCCCTTCTGAAATCCTTAAGTTTTTAAAAAATTATTGCTATTCATCTCTCTACCATTCCCATGTCGATCCTTATATTCCACTTATGAATTTTAATTCAGGAAAATAGCATTGTTCACCTTGCACTTGCCTCCTTCCAACTGAAACACTTCTCATTGTGCAATCATTTGAAATTCACACCATATTTTAATGCTATTTAGTCCCTCATCACACCTTGCTTTCAACTGATACATCATTCTGTTTGCAATTAAATCATCCAAAAAAATGTTTATCTTCCACAATGTCGTGCAGCCATTTAGAATATAACTCATATTCAGCTCCATCAGCTGAAAGTGAAGTTGTTTCTGACACCAGTTGTTAACGTCCATCTCTTAGTTTGTTAATGTAGGTGTGTTTTGTCTGAACATCAGCTTGGAAAAATGCAACATGGGTACAGGAGGAGGATATTCAAGCCCTTGAGCCTGTTCTGCTATTCAACTCGAACATTTCTGATCCCATTGTTTATTGAATCATAGACTCATACAATACAGAAGAGGCTCCTTGGGCCATTGAGTCTCCACCAATAAAAACTACTTTAAAGATCAGTCCCACTTTCTAATACTTGGCCCATTGCCTTGAGTGTTCTGACATATGAGTCAGACTGATGGATCTGTTTCCATGATATATCACTTCATGACTCTGTGATTGAACAAAGGACAAAGAAAATTTACAGCCCAGGAACAGGCCCTTCAGCCCTCCAAGCCTGAGCTGATCCAAATCCACTGTCTAAACCTGTCGCCCAATTCCTAAGCATCTGTGTCCCTCTGCTCCCCACCTACTCATGCATCTATCCAGACGCATATTAAATGAATCTACCGTGCCTGCCTCTACCACCTCTGCTGGCAACGCGTTCCAAATGCCCACCACCCTCTGTATGAAGTTCTTGCTGCATGTATCCCCCTTGAACTTTTCACCTCTCACCTTGAAAGTGTGACCTTTCGTTATTAATCCTTCGGCCTGGGAAAAAGCTTGTCCCTATCCACCCTGTCTATACCCTTCATGATTTTGTTGACTTCAATCAGGTCCCCCCTTAATCTCCTTTTTTCTAATGAAAACAATTCTAACCTACTCAGCCTCTCTTCATAGCTAGCACCTTCCATACCAGGCAACATCCTCGTAAACCTTCTCTGCATCCTCTCCAAAGCGTCCACATCCTTTTGGTAATGTGACGACCAGAACTGTACACAGTATTCTAAATGCGGCCAAACCAATGTCTTGTACAATTTTAATATGACCTGCCAGCTCTTATACTCAATACCCCGTCCAATGAGGGGAAGCATACTATATGCCTTCTTGACCACTCTATTAACCTGTGCAGCAACCTTCAGGGTACAATGGACCTGAGCTCCCAGATCGCTCTGTCCATCAACTTTTCCCAAGGCTCTTCTGTTTACTGTATAATTCACTCTGGAATTAGACTTCCCAAAATGGATCACTTCACATTTGCCTGGATTGAACTCCACCTGCCACTTTTCCGCCCAATTCTCCAGTCTATCTATATCCTCCTGTATTCTCTGACAGTCCCTTATACAGTGGCCCCAACACTGACCCCTGTGGAACACCACTGGTCACCTTTCTCCATTTCGAGAAACTCCCTTCGACTACTACTCTCTGTCTCCTGTTGCTCAACCAGTTCTTTATCCACCTAGCTACAACACCCTGCACATCATGGGACTTCACTTTCTCCATTAGTCTACAATGGGGAACCTTATCAAACGCCTTACTAAAGTCCATGTATATGACATCTATAGTCCTTCCTTCATCTATCAACTTGATCACTTCCTCAAAGAACTCTATTCAGTTGGTAAGGCAAGATCTCCCCCACACAAAACCATGTTGCCTATCACTGATAAGTCCATTCTTTTTCAAATATAAATACATCCTATCCCTCGGTACCTTTTTCAGCAACTTTCCCACCAGTGACGTCAGGCTCACTGGTCTGTAGTTACCTGGAATGTCTCTACTACCCTTCTTGTACAGGGGGACAACATGAGCAACCCTCCAGTCCTCCGGCACGTCACCTGTAATTAAGGATGCCACAAAGATATCTGTCAGGGTCCCAGCTATTTCCTCTCTCACCTTCCTCAGCAACCTGGAATAGATCCCATCCGGTCCTGTGGATTTGTCCATCTTAATAAACTCTAACCTACCCAACACATCTTCCCCACTTATGTCAACGTGATCCAGACTAATCAAACTTCTATCTCTAATCTCAACATTCATCATGTTCCTCTCCTCAGTGAACACTGATGCAAGGTAATCATTCAGAATCTCACCCATTCTCTCAGGTTCGGCACACAGCCTTCCTTCGTTATCCTTTAGTGGACCAATCCTTTCTCTAGTTACCCGCTTGCTTCTTATATAAGAATAAAATGCTTTGGGATTCTCCTTAATTCTGCTCGCTAAAGCTATTTCATGACCCCTTTTAGCCCGCTTGATTCCTTGTTTAAGACTGGACCTACTCTCCTGATATTGCTCCAGGGCCTGTTCTGTTCTTAGCTGCCTGGACCTTATGTACGCTTCCCTTTTCCTCTTGGCTAGTCACACTATTTCTCCCGTCATCCACAATTCACGAATCTTGCCTTTCCTATCCTTTGCTTTCAACGGGACATGCCTATCCTGCACTATCTTTAACCTATCTTCGAAAGCCTCCCACATAACAAATGTAGACTTCCCTTTAAATAACTGTGTCCAATCCACATTTCCCAGCTCCTGCCTAATTTTGATTTAATTTGCCTTGGCCCAGTTTAGTACTTTTCCCTTAGGACCACTCTCATCTTTGTCTATGAATACTTTCAGAATTGTGGTCACTGTTCCCAAATCAATCCCCCACCGCAACCACCTGTCCTGGCTTGTTCCCCAGTACCAGGTCCAATACGGCCCCTTCCCTCGTTGACATACTGCTCTAGAAAACTTTCCTGGACGCTTCTTACAAATTTTGCCCATCCAGACCTCTGACACTTAGTATATCCCAGTCAATGTTGGGAAAATTAAAATCTCCCATCACCACCACCCTGTTGCCTTTACATCTTTCGATAATCTGTTTACCTATGAGGTCTTCTACCTCATGCTAACTGAAATTGTCTACCGTTTCACGTTCTGAGGGCTAAAGGAATCAAAGGGGTGAATGGGAGTGCAGGGGACTGAGTTGGATGATCAGACATAATCATATTGAATGGGAGAGCAGGCTTGAAGGACTGAACAGTCTACTCCTGCTCCTATTTTCTCTGATCTGTGCCTTGCCTCCACGTGTAAGCCTTGGTTCTATGACCCTTCCAATACATGGTGAAGGATACACAATCTCAGTTCTCAAAATTTCAAGGGGCTGCACTCAAAACCCCTAACCACCCTCAGCCACCCTCACCCATCGACCCCAAAATCTCCCATTCCACAAATTACCCCCTTTCACATCACCCTCCCCCCAGCCCCACTCCAGCTTCAAAGACATGATATGGGAGAAAGACTTGCAGATTTCCATTATCCTTAACGATGAGATGTGCTTCCTGATAGGACCCCAGAGAAGCCGAGCTCCAGTCAGTAGCTGTAATTGCCTGTTTGGTTCATTAATGCCTTTCAGAAAAGGAAATCTGCCATCCTTATGTGGTCTGGCTTATTGTTGACTTCAGACCCCCAGCAATAAGGTCGACTGTCAACTGCCATTAGAAATGGCCTCGCAAGTCATTCACTCCAAGGGGAACTAGTGATGGTGACACATTCTGGTCTTTCCAACGATACCCACATCCCAGAAAATAATAAAGAGAAAGATTATTTTCTTTGATAATTGGAAATGTAGATTTCCCTTCATAGACTTGTACAAATTTGGACCATTAAAGCTTTTGCAGGTGAGACTGATAGTTCACTGCTTTGCATAAAGTATGGAAATGGGCCAATGTATTTATGGTCTAACTGAGTGAAACAACAGGCTTGAAGAGTCCAATGGGATCCTCCTGTTCAAATGGTCTCTTTTCACTTCTTTGTTGAATATTTTTATCATTGCGTTTCCGTGAAATGTCAGAGTGGTGTAACCAATTAATTGGGTTTTGTTGAAATGTGGGAAGTAGTTAGGTCCTGTTAATCGCTGCATCATAGATTACATTGAACTGATGGTACCCAGGGGCAGGAGAATCGATGTTTCCAGCATAAGCCCTTCATCACATTCCTGAAGAAGGGTCTCACTTTCTCCTACTGATGGTATCCAGACTAGTTTCCAACATGACTCTGCTTTAGCACTGTGACTCAGGACCACAACAAAAATAAAGCAGTCAGCAATAATGCAAAATAGTATGTTCTATTTTTGATGCATCAGATAAATATGATTTTGCTGATGTAGGTATGGCTAGTTAGGCCAGAATTTATGGTCCTCCCCTAATGCTCAGGAGAAGGTGGTGATGAGTTGCCTTCTCAAATCATTGCAGTCCATTTGGTGTAGGTACGTCCATAGTGCTATTAGGATTAGGGTTCCAGGATTTTGATCCAGTGCCACTGAAGCAACAGCAATGTCTTCCCAAGTCAGGACCGTGTTTGACTTGGAGGAGATATTGGAGGTAGTGCTGTTCCCATGTATCTGTCCTTCTAGGCGGTAGTAATCGTGGGTTTGGAAGATGCTGTCCAAGGATCTTTGGTGAATTTCTACAGTGCATCTTGTAGATAGGACACACTGCTACTACTGATCATCAGTGATTGAAGAGGAGTGCATGATTAGGTGTAGATGTGGTGTCAATCAAATCCAGCTGCTATGTCCTGGATGGTGTCAAGCTTCTTGAGTGTTGTTGGAGCTGCGCTCATCCAGGCAAGTGAGGAGTATTCCATCACACTCCTGACTTGTGCTTTGGGGAGTCAGGAGGTAAGCTACTTGATGCAGAATCCCTCGTCTCTGACCTGGTCTTGTAACCGCAGTATTTATATTGGTAGTCCAGGTAATGTTCTGGTCAATGGTAACCCCAAAATGTTGATAGTGATGGTCAAAGAGATATAGTTAGTTTCTCTTTCGTTGAAGATAATCATCACTTGGCACTTGCGTGGTGAAAATGCTGTTTGCCACTTAGCAGCCAAGCCTCTATATTATCCATGCCTAACTATATTGGGACATGGACTGTTTTTCAGTAGTCACATTGCCGCAATCATCAGTGGACATTGGCTGCTTCTGGAGCATAAGTCCTTATTACTATAGCTAGGAAGTTTCTGAAGTCAATAGCCTTTGGAGTATCCAGTGTCTTCAGGACTGAAAATCTGTACCTTTAAAGTGCAGAACAACCTTGCTTATCTGAATGTCAATTATCCGAATTTCGAATTATCCAAACAAGATCTCAAGGTCCCGTAAAAAAGGTTTTCTGTTATCCAAATAATCAGTTATCCGAACAAAATACTCCCCGCCTGTTTAATTTGGATCATCGAGGTTGTTCTGCACTTTGAATAATATGTTGTTATTTTATGTACTTGCCAGTCAATCACTTTATGAGTCCCTCCAGACATGGACCTTGTCCAGGAAGTAACAGAACAATTTGCTGAGGGCATTGATAGGAGAGAGTTTCCCCCAGGACCAAGGTGATGGTGTTAGGCTATGACAAGTTGCAGTTCAGCAGTGGGGTCATCTTCACCTGGTCCATATTGGTACCAGATCTTTGAGAGTCAGTAGATTGCTTTGGGAGGTGTGTGTGTGTGTGCAGCAACTTACAGGACAGAGAGAGAGAGAGAGATTAAGGTAAGGTCAATGTTTGATCCAACCTGTGGGTCAGTGCACATGTGGTACTATTTGCCTATCAACCTCTCTAACGCAGGGAATGAACAAATCAACGTGTGGAGACTCACCCTTTCAGGCACTGAATCATTGTTGGAGATTCTTCTATCGTTCTGTGCTCCAAAGGTAGGTCCAACTGAATGCACACTAGTTTCCCCCAGCGATCAAACATTTTGTCTCAGGCCCCAGTCTGATCCATGTTGGCTATCCAGCCAAATGAGTTAGCTGGTCCCTGAAGTCTTCGTGTTGCCAAAGCAGCATACACTGTTACTTGCCTGGAGCTATGGATAGTAATGGCAGGAAGACTAATGTCATCCTGTCAAATAGCTAACCAGGCATCTATCCCACTCTTACAGCCTGCCATTGGTGGAATAAAAGCTTTTCTCTCCTTTACGGGCACTCTGCCTGGGGTGGAACTCAGACCCAGAGTATCTGTCTCAGTGTTTAGAGATCTATGATGTGAAGGTGCTGGTGTTGGATTTGGGTGGACGAAGTCAGAATGTTGCCTGACCTGCTGTGCTTTTCCAGCGCCATTCTAATTTAAACTCTGATCTCCAGCATCTGCAGTCCTCACTTTTGCCTAAAGTCAGAAGTCACACAGCGTCAGGTTATTGTCCAACAAATGTATTTGAAATCTCAAGCTTTTGGAGTACTGCTCCTTTGACTTCACCTGAAGAAGGGGCAGAGCTCTAAAAGTCTGTGATTTCAAATAAACCAATTGGACTCTAACCTGGTTTTGAATGACTACTGACTTTGGAAATCTATCTAATGCACTTCAAGACTTCCCTTGGAGATCCATAAAACGTGAAGATTAATTTTCTGTCTTCTTTTTCTTGTCATTTCTCACCTCACCCAATCCAAACTTAGGGCAGCACGGTGGCTCAGTGGTTAGCACTGCTGCGTCACAGCACCAGGGACCCAGGTTCAATTCCCACCTCAGGCGACCGTGTGGAGTTTGCACAGTCTCCTCATGTCTGTGTGGGTTTCTTCCGGGTGCTCCAGTTTCCTCCCAAAATCCAAAGACGTGCAGGTAGAAGTGAGGACTGGAGATTAAAGTCGAGGGTGGAAAAGTACAGCAGGTCAGGCAGCATCCAAGGAGCAGGAGAATCAATATTTCGGGCAAAAGCCCTTCATCAGGAATGTGCAAATCAGGTGAATTGGCCATGCTAAATTACCTGTAGCGTTAGGTGCATTAGTCAGGGGTAAATATAGGGTTGTGGAATGGATCTGGGTGGTTTGCTCTTTGGAGGGTCGGTATGGACTTGTTGGGCCAAATGGCCTGTTTCCTCACTGTAAGGATTCTAATTTAAAGGGTGGCATGGTGGCTCAGTGGTTAGCACTGCTGCCTCACAGCACCAGGGACCCAGGTTCAATTCCAGCCTCAGGCGACTGTCTGTGTGGAGCTTGCACATTCTCCCCGTGTCTGCGTGGGTTTCCTCCGGGTGCTCCGGTTTCCTCCCACAGTCCAAAGATGTGCAGGTTAAGTGAATTGGCCATGCTAAATTGCCCATGGTGTTAGGTGCATTAGTCAAAGGGAAATGGATCTGGGTGGGTTACTCTTCGGAGGGTCGGTGTGGACTGGTTGGGCCAAAGGGCCTGTTTCCATGTTGTAGGGAATCTAGTCTAATCTAATCTAAAACTTTCTTCCCATTTCTTTGCTGCTTTCTGTGGTGTTTGACATGGCGTTCACCAATTCGACTTCATCCACATTCTCAGTCCTTCCTTGATTTACCAGGATGGCGAATACCCTTGCCAACTTTTATAGGTGCACCATCGAGAGCATTCTGTCTGGATGTATCACTACCTGGTAATGGCCACTGTACCATTCAAGATCGGAGACAGTTACAGAGAGTGGTGACCTCAGCCCGGACAATCACAAAGGCCAACCTCCCACCTATAGGATCCATCTACCAGGCCCTCTGTCAAGGAAAGGCCACTAGCATTCTCAAAGATCCAGCCCACCCTGGCAATGCTTTTCTACAAACTATACCATCGGGGAGAAGTTACAGAAGTCTGAATACATGTACCAGCTGGTTTCGAAAGTTTCTACTCTACTGTTGTTAGAATACTGCATGGACTCACAAACTGTTAGCATTCGCCTGTACCTGTGTCTTTAATTTTGCCGCTATTTATCTATTATTTGCTTATCTATGCTATTTAACCATGTGATCTGCCTGTATTGCTTGCAAGACAAAGCTTTTCACTGTGCCTCGGTACACGTGACAATAAATTCAATTCAATTCAATTCAATTCGTTTTAATTCAATGTCCTTGGTTAAGGAGATAAAAACATTGTGCACCACATTTCCAGATGCCCCATTTCCTACTCTACGTCACTAATTCAACCACACTTACGTCAATTTTATGGGCAAACTTCCGCAGAGCTGAAGGGTGCAGGAAGACGTCTGACTAAGAGCCCAGTAAATCATTGTGTCGGTAATACAGATATTGGCAATCAGAGGTGTTAGAGAATGAATTGAAATTCCTTTCATGGTGACAACTTTTCTAGTTTAAAAATCAAAGACTATCAAAGTCATTGCTGTGAGCCTGGAATTAATGTGTCATTCGAGAACCCCAACATTGCAGAATTAACTGTGCAATTTCATACTTGCTTTTGAAAAAATACACTTGCCATTATAAATGTGAGTGACTGGCCAGTGACTCTGCATCAGGTCGCATATATCATGACTGGTTTGCGGATTTCGTAGTTTAATTTGCAAAATGGTCATTTCTATTCATGGCAGTCTGTGCTGTATACCTCTTTATTAATCATTCCTGCCCTACACAGGCCGGAATTGCTTTTGAGAGTTATGTTCACATCGCACCTTTGCCGAATAATTCATAAGAATGTTCCAACATCATCGTAAAACACAGGAGACAGATTACTTTTATGCTGCTTGACCTGCTTCTTGTTATTAAGTGGTTCCTGTACCATTTTCCTTCGTATCCCTAGTGAAGTGTCTGATGCCTGAGCCTGTAGTAGGTTTCATTGGCCAATCATTAATTAGCATTTTAGTTGAGTTTTGTAAATGCTACTTTGCTTTCTCAGGATCCTGTCCTGTGTGTCATACATAATACATTGTGTATTCATGAACCCTTTAAACTAGCCTTTCACCACTATTATATTTTTCACTGATCTCTTTGTTTGGTCCATTTTTTTCTCTCTACCTGCCGTGCTCCATCAGAGATGGTTTGTTCTCCAGCTATTTATTATAGAGATCGCTCCTGCTGAATTGCAATCATTGTACTGACTTAATGGCCCCAATGGGGCAAGCCATCATCGGGTTAAGAGAGGTCGAAGGGCTAGTTAATGGTTGAATAGTGAAATCAGATCCCAGCAGGGTAATATTCTATTGTAACAAATTCCCATCACAATTTCACTAATGTCAAATGTACCTGCAAGTTTTAGTAATGTGCTAAATTAAAATTTCTTCATCTATTCCTCATCGTAATCACCAGCTCATGCAACTTGTCAAAAAAAAGTTCAATTTAATACCTTATCAGATAACCAGTTTGCTCCACTTGTTTTCATTCACAGATTCTAGACAATTGTTTGCAACCTCTGCCTTCTCTTCTGCTAAAACATGACTGTGTTGTTTCAGCGATCTGCACGTTTACAGTGTTGTTCAAGTGCAGAACTAATGAGCCTCTGACGGGCTTCTCAAGGAAGTCAATCACTTGAAGACACAACAAAACAGCTGAATGGTCCTTGAGGTTGGGTCTGAACATTTGGAAGATGCACGAGTGCCATTGCCTCTTCGATCCTCAATTAGAGTCATAGAGTAATAGAGATGTTTCCTTGGAATGCCATAGAACTCTCTGCAAACACCTACTCTACAGCAGTGCCTCAATGTGTGCTAGGTTTCATTGGCTGGTCCCTAATTAGCATTTCAGATGAGTTTTCCAAATGCACAATCAGGCCATTTGTGCCACTTGCTCCCTGTCAGCATTGTTGCTTCGCGTGACCTTATACCCACTCCCCTTCTTCCAATCACATCAACAAACCTTTCTATTTATTTCTTCCTGTTCTGTTTATCTAGCTTCCCCATAAATGTACCTATGCCATTACTTTTATGTTCCAGATACTACTAACCATTGACTGCAGGAGTCTTCAGTACCGATTTAGGATCATTTACTCAAGCCTGTATTCGAGAGCTCGCCTGAATAACTGAGGAATACAAGAAAAAGCAGTATCTTTGTAGATATATTTTGCTATGTGTGCATCTCAATGTCCAAGTTCCAACCTTGCTTCACAAAAACAATGGAATTAGGTTTTATTGCCGCGTGTACTTAAATACAGGGGTCTAGAAGTGCAGTGAAAAGTGTACAAAGTCACCATTCTCAGGCATCATCTTAGGTACAAACCCTTAGGTATAAAGTGGAAAAATATGTTACTTTATTGACTTTGCCTTCTGTCTGTCAGCAAAGTGGTTTAATTTCAAACTGCCCCATGGACCTTCTTCCACGGGCTTTTATTTTTGATGACATTCATTGAAAGCAGGTTTGCATGGCAGTGCGGGTGGCGACGTTTCGGTCAGGGGACCAGTTAGCAAGTTTTATGAGGCGAAGGTTTGGCTATCAGTAAACTCGAAGTTCAGAGATAGAAAAATAAAGTCCAAGGCGAAATTGCTAACTGAAATTGATGAGTAATGAATAAAAAGGACCATTGTTATGACTCAGAAGCAGACAGCTGAGCCAGATCAGCCTCTGTATTTACAACACGGTAAAATTGAACCATCAAAGATTCCAAATCATCACTCCAATGATTCCTAACTAGAGTTTTGAATAGCTAATCCCAGCCTTTGCAAATAATTATTCCCAGACATTGGTTTTCTGTCTGAAACAAAATACTTAATAATTTATTAAATACACAATAGCTATAGCAGAGGAAAAAAAAACTACAAGGCATTTTAATTGATGTCTTTGTTTTAAAGCTGAAATGTTCATTTTCAGCCCCATTCGCATAAAGGACAACAGGCAGACAAACGTAGTTAAGGAATAAATAAAACAAATTAACAAACCTGGCTAATTACAACATTTAAAAAACATCTGGATTGGGACATGAATAGGAAGGGTTTAGAGAGGTACAGACCAAGTGCTGGCAAATGGGGCTAGGTTATTTTAGGGGTCAGCAGGGATGAGTTGGACCAAAGGGTCTGTTTTTATGCTGTACACTTCTATGATTCTATGCCTCTATGGTCACGTTAGTTAAATGGTTTTCAAGATGTGTTGTTACACAGGCATAGATATGGACTCCTCAGTTGCTTTTCTGGAAACATTGACTAGGTTCACCCTTTCAGTTCCCTCAGGTACAGGTAGGAACACCTCAAAGTCAGATTTCTACTCTTTTGGGTTCTGAAGATTAGGCTTTCAAATCTTCATTGGTAGTCAAACACATCTCCGCAGAAAACATAGATCAAAATAAAAACCTTGAACCTTGGTCCCTGCCTGATTGACTGAGGATCTTTTTCTGAGGCCTCAATTACCTTCGATATTTGCTGTCTGCTTGAACATATGGTTTCTTCCAAACTTGCCAGAACCAATTCCCAGGTACTGACCATGTTGATGGCCAACTTCGGCCAACTATTTAAAAACAATGCTCTTCCTGGAGTCTCTCAAATGCATTTAATCAAGACTCAGCCTGCAATTAACCTCCAGGCCTGGCCTTGCAAACAAATAAGACTTTTTTGGCTGTTCTTTTCCTTTTATCATAAACTGTTACCCAAAGTCAAAATGTCATCTTTAGCTCACAATTCCAGTTCAGAGATCTAAGCCAACGCTGATAAAAGATGAAAAATAAATAGCGAAAATCCACCGTTAAAAAGTGCCAAGCAGCAGAGCCAGATAACGTCATAGAATCCCTACAGTGTGGTACAGACCATTTGGCCCAACAAGTCCACACTAACCCTCCAAAGAGTAACCCAACCAGACCCATTCCCTACTACTGTACATTTACCCCTAACTAATGCACCAAACCTACACATCCCTGAACACTACGGGTAATTTAGCACGGCCAATTTGCCTAACCCGTACACCTTTGGTTTGTGGGAGGAAACCAGGGCACCTGGAGGAAACCCACGCAGACACGAGGAGAATGTGCAAACTATGAAAGCTTTTTTTGGCCACTTCAGTTCAGCAACAGTGTTTGAACTGAAACTGTTCTGGCTGTGAATATTAGGGAAGGGATGGGGATCAAACCTAAACCAAATTGGGTTGAAGTAACATTGATTTTGCGTTTGCCTTAGTTGGGGCACAGTCCATGCAGGATTCAGTTGGAATTCATATGCTGGGGGAGGGGAGGGGGCAGGGGGGTGCTGGTGTGGTGATCTAAAGTTGGTTCTGTTACATCTTAGGTTTCCCTCCACTGTGAGTCTGATTTATTGACAGGTTTTTGGAAAGAGAGAAGGAGGAGGAGGAGTGGGACAATGAATGTGTCACCAGCTCATTCTCAGTCTTAAGAGTCACACAGTTTCTGCCTCCCCCCATGCACATTGACACTCACTCACAGCATATCCCTCACTCACACGTTCACTTTTACTCAATTTCTGTCCGTCCATCAGTCAGAGTGAGGGATATGAGTGATCGAATGGTATTATTGCTGCATTATTAAGACCACAGAGCCGCATATTGATCCAGGGACCCTGGTTCAAATCCTGCCATGGTATATGGTGGAACATCAAAACAAATCTAAAATTAAACGTGTAATGATAACAGTGAAAGTGTTGTCAATTGTCAGGAAACACCTCCCTGTGCTCAAGAATGTGTCTTACAGAAAAGAAACTATCGTCGTACATGAGAGAAGAGGGGAGGACCCAAGGTTGTCATTCACATCACTGAGGGGAGTGGGTGATGTGATGACCCTAAGAGGGTGACGCAGTGTCACTGAGGGGAGTGGGTGAGGTGATGACCCTAAGAGGGTGACGCAGTGTCACTGAGGGGAGTGGGTGAGGTGATGATACTTTGAGGGGGAGGAATTGTCACTGAGGGGAGTGGGTGAGGTGATGACCCTATGAGGGGGAGGAAGTGTCACTGAGGGGAGTGGGTGAGGTGATGACTCTTTGAAGGGGAGGAAGTGCCACTGAGCGGAGTGGGTGAGGTGATGATGCTATGAGGGGAGGAATGTCACTGAGGGGAGTGAGTGAGGTGATGACGCTGTGAGGGTGAGGTAGTGTCACTGAGTGGAGTGAGTAAGGTGATGACCCTATGAGGGTGAGGCAGTGTCACTGAGCGGAGTGAGTGAGGTGATGACCCTATCGGGCGGAGCAAGTGTTACTGAAGGGAGTGGGTGAGGTCATGACACTATGAGAGTGTGGCAGTGTCACTGAGGGGAGTGGGTGAGGTGATGACTCTTTGAGGAGGAGGAAGTGTCACTGAGAGGTGTGAGTGAGGTGATGAAACTGTGAGAGTGAGGCAGTGTCACTGAGTGGAGAGAGTGAGGTGGTGAACCTATGAGGGGGAGGCAATGTCACTGAGCATAGTGGGTGAGTGATGACCCTATGGGGGGGAAGCAGTGTCACTGAGGGGAGTGGGTGAGGTGATGACGCTATGAGAGTGAGGCAGTGTCACTGAGGTGCGTGGGTGAGTGATGACCCTATGAAGGTGGGGCAGTGTCACTGAGGGGAGTGGGTGAGGTGATGACGCTATGAGAGTGAGGCAGTGTCACTGAGGTGCGTGGGTGAATGATGACCCTATGAGGGTGGGGCAGTGTCACTGAGGGGAGTGGGTGAGGTGATGACGCTATGAGGGTGAGGCAGTGTCACTGAGCGGAGTGGGTGAGGTGATTACACTATGAGAGTGCGGCAGGGTCACTGAGGGGAGTGGGTGAGGTGATGACGCTATGAAGGGGAAGCAGTGTCACTGAGGGGAGTGAGTGAGGTGATGACGCTATTTAGGGGAGGCAGTGTATCGGAGGGGAGTGGGTGAGGTGATGACACTTTGAGGGTGAGGTAGTGTCACTGAGTGGAGTGGGTGAGCTGATGACTCTATGAGGGGAAGGCAGTGTCACTGAGGGGAGTGGGTAAGGTGATTACACTATGAGAGTGAGGCAGTGTCAGTGAGGGGAGTGGGTGAGGTGATGACGCTATGAGGGGAAAGCTGTGTCACTGAGGGGACTGGTTGAGGTGATGTTCCTATGAGGGGGAGGCAGTGTATCTGAGGGGAGTTGGTGAGGTGATGACACTTTGAGGGTGAGGTAGTGTCACAGAGTGGAGTGGGTGAGCTGATGACTCTACGAGGGGGAGGCATTGTCACTGAGGGTAGTGGGAGAGCTGATGACTCAATGAGGGGGAGGCAGTGTCACTCAGGGGAGTGGGTGAGTGATGACTCTACGAAGGTGAGGCAGTGTCACTGAGGTGAGTGGGTGAGGTGATGATGCTATGAGGGTGAGGCAGTGTCACTGAGGGGACTGGGAGAGGTGATGACTTCTTGAGAGGGCGGGAGTGTCACTGAGGGGAGTGGGTGAGGTGATGACTCTAGGAGCGGGAGTCATTGTCACTGAGGGGAGTGGGTAAGGTGATGATTCTATGAGGGTGAGGCAGTACCATTGAGGGGAATGGGTGAGGTGATGACGTTATGAGACCGAGGCAGCGTCACTGAGGGGAGTGGGTGAGGTGATTACTCAATGAGAGTGAGGCAGTGTCACTGAGAGGTGTGGGTGAGTTAATGACGATATGAGGGGGAGGCAGTGTCACTGTGGGGAGTGGGTGATGTGATATCCCTATGAGGGTGAGGCAGTGTCACTGAGGGGAATGGGTGAGGTGATGACGCTATGAGGGGGAGGCAGTGCCACTGAGGAGAATGGGTGAGGTGATGACGCTATGAGGGGGAGGCAGTGCCACTGAGGAGAGTGGGTGAGGTGATGACGCTATGAGGGGAAGGCAGTGTCACTGAGGGGAGTGGGTGAGGTGATGACCTTATGAGGGTGAGGAAGTTTCACTGAGAGGAGTGGGTGAGGTGATGACGCTATGAGGGGGAAGCAGTGTATCTGAGGGGAGACAGTGAGGTGATGACGCTATTTGGGGGAGTCAGTGTCACTGAGGGGACTGGGTGAGGTGATGTCCCTATGAGGGTGAGGCAGTGTATCTGAGGGGAGTGGGTGAGGTGATGTCCCTATGATGGTGAGGCAGTGTATCTGAGGGGAGTGGGTGAGGTGATGACACTTTGAGGCTGAGGTAGTGTCACTGAGTGGAGTGGGTGAGCTGATGACTCTGAGGGTGAGGCAATGTCACTGAGGGGAGGGGGTGAGGTGATGATGCTATGAGGGGGAGGCACTGTCACTGAGTGGAGGGGGTGTGTTGATGACACTATGAGGGGAGGCAGTGTCAGTGAGGGGAGTGGGTGAGGTGATGACGCTATGAGGGGGAGGTAGTGTCACTGAAGGGAGTGGGTGAGGTGATGACTCTTTGAGGGTGTGGCAGTGTCAGTGAGGGGAGTCGGTGAGGTGATGACTCTATGAGGGGGAGGCAGAATCACTGAGCGGAGTGGGTGAGGTGATGACACTATGAGGGGGAGGCAGTGTCACTGAGGGGATTGAGTGAGGTGATGAATCTATGCGGGGATACAGTGTCACTGAGGGGATTGGGTGATGTGATGACGCTATGAAGGCGAGGCAGTGTCACTGAGTGGAGTGGGTGTGGTGATGACGCTATGAGGGGGATACAGTGTCACTGAGTGGAGTGGGTGTGGTGATGACTCTATGAGTGTAGGAAGTGTCACTGAGGGGAGTGGGTGAGGTGATGACTCTATGAGGGGTAGGCAGTGTCACTGAGGGGAGTGGGTGAGGTGATGACTCTATGAGGATGAGGTAGTGTCACTGAGGCAAGTAGGTGAGGTGATGACTCTTTAAGCAGGAGGAAGTGTCACTGAGGAGAGTGGGTGATTGATGACCCTATGTAGGTAGGAAGTTTCACTGAGGGGAGTAGGTGAGGTGATGACTCTTTGAGGGCGAGGCAGTGTCACTGAGGTGAGTGATTGAGGTGGTGACTCTTTGAGGGTGAGGCAGTGTCGCTGAGGGGAATGAGTGAGGTGATGACGCTATGAGGGGAGGCAGTGTCACTGAGGGGAGTGGGTGAGGTGATGACTCTTTGAGGGTGAGGCAATGTCGCTGAGCGGACTGGGTTAGGTGATGACCATTTTGGGGGTGAGGCAGTGTCACTGAGATGAGTGGGTGAGGTGATGACCCTATGAGGGGAGGCAGTGTCAGTGAGGGGAGTGGGTGAGGTGATGACTCTATGAGGGGGAGGCAGAGTCACTGAGCGGAGTGGGTGAGGTGATGAGTGTTTGAGGGGGAGGCAGTGTCACTGAGAGGAGTGGGTGAGGTGATGAGTCTTTGAGGGGGAGGCATTGTCACTGAGGGGAGTGGGTGAGGTGATGACTCTATGAGGGTGAGGTAGTGTCACTGAGGCAAGTAGGTGAGGTGATGACTCTTTAAGCAGGAGGAAGTGTCACTGAGGAGAGTGGGTGATTGATGACCCTATGTAGGTAGGAAGTTTCACTGAGGGGAGTGGGTGAGGTGAGCACTCTGTGGCAGGCAGTGTCACTGAGGTGAGTGGTTGAGGTGATGAGTCTTTGAGGGGGAGGCAGTGTCACTGAGGGGAGTGGGTGAGGTGATGAGTCTTTGAGGGGGAGGCAGTGTCACTGAGGGGAGTGGGTGAGGTGAGCACTCTGTGGCAGGCAGTTAGAGAGAGCCAGATTCACTGGACTGGATTGAAATTGGTTTTCGCTCTCCGACTGTGAAAAGGTTTGTTTGATCAATCTCTGGTAAGCCGGTAATGTATTTGCTTTTCTTACATTTCAGCAGGCTAAAGCATGGTAAATTTAGTAAAATGTAGAACACAACCTAAATAGATAATTAAACAACTAAACTTTATTCAGGATGCCCGTTTCGGTGATATGTCAAAACTGCAGCTTTTGGAAGTTTCTGGATATTGTTATGATCCAGAGGAAATTATACAGTGATCGGCAGGACCCTTCGGGGCATTGATATTCAGAGGGATCTTACGGTGCACGTCCATAGCTCCCTGGAAGTAGTAATGCAAATAGATAAGGCGATAAAGAATGCGTATAGCATGCATGCCTTCATCGGTTTGGTCACTGAGTACAAATGTTGGCAAGTCATGTTGCAGCTATATTACACTTTAGTTAGACCACATTTGGAATACTGTATGCATTTCGGGTCATATGGGAAATACATAGAGGCTTTGGAGAGGGTGCAAAAGTGAGTCACAACGTTGCCTGGATTGGAGTGTATTAACTATGACAGAAGGTTGGACAAACTTAGATTATTTTCACTGGAGTGTCAGAGGGTGAGGAGCAATCTGATAGAAGGATATAAAATGATGAGAAGTGTGCATAGGTTGGATAGTTGGAGTTTTTCTTCCAGGGTGGCAATTATTAAATACTAAGGGGCACAGGTTTAAGGTGAGAGGGGGGAAAGTTAAAAGGCAATGTTCTTACACAGAGGGTGGTGGGTGCCCGCAATATACTGCCTGGAGAGGTGGCAGAAACAGATAGGACAGCAACGTTTAAGAGGCATTTGGACAGACATGTCAACTGGTAAGGAATGGCAGGATACTGACCATGTGCAGGCAGATGGGGTTAGTTTATAATGGCCTCTTCCAGTGTTGTTGTAATCTATGTTCTCCGTTCAAACATAAGTCTTTGAAATTTGAGCAGCTTTAGCTCAGACGTTGCGAGCTCGAGGCTGAACTACAGACAGCACGACACATTAAGGAGAGGAAATGTGCCGGGAGACAAGGAGTTTGAAGGAAGTGAGGATAGAAATTGTGGGGAGACTGGTTATAATCTTTCAGTCTTCAGGGGCAGTGCCAGAAGTCTGGAGGGTTGCAAACATTACAGCCTTGTTTAAGAAAGGTTGTAAGGACAATCCCAGCTGTAACAGACCGGTTAATTTACCTCCAGTGTTGGAGAAGCTTCCAAACACATGTATTCAGTATAAAATTAGTAGTTGTGTGGAAAAACGTGGGATGATTTGCAAGAATCAGCATGGATTTTTAAAGCGGAAATTGCTTTTTTCTTGAGATTTTGAAGAGGTAATGGAAAGGGTTTTTTTTAAATTAATTCATGAGATGAACGTGTCACTGGCTGGGCCAATATTTATTGCCCATCCCAGAGGGCAGTTATGAGTGAACCACATTGCTGTGGGTCTGAAGTCACACTTAGGCCAGACCAGGTAAGCATGGCAGTTTCCCTTTCCAAAAGGCCTGATGGATTTTTCTGACAACGGTCAATGGTTTTGTGGTCATCATTAGAACTTTAGTTCCAGACTCCTTTTGAATTCAACTTCCACCATCTGACATTACCCTAGCCTTCATCGCTAGGCCATCATCACCTCCATCAGTGCCGATGTGGTCTATGTGGATTTCTAGAAGGTCTTTGACACATAACAGACGTGTGGGGGAGGTTATAGGTCATG
Source organism: Chiloscyllium plagiosum (assembly GCF_004010195.1). Lineage (NCBI taxonomy): Eukaryota > Metazoa > Chordata > Chondrichthyes > Orectolobiformes > Hemiscylliidae > Chiloscyllium > Chiloscyllium plagiosum. Next base: position 9,822,941 of record NC_057713.1, read on the forward strand.
GTATAAAAAAGATATCTGTGATGTGGGTACAAAATTGGTTGAGTGACAGGAAACAGAGATTAATGTTCAATGGATATTTTTTGTGCTGGAGGAAGGATTGTTTCACAGAATTCCCAAGGGATCAGCATTGGGACCCTTGATATATATTAATGATGTGGGCCTTGGTATGCAGATGACACTGAGATTGGAAACTGTGAGGACACCGATATGAAATTCCAGAAGCTCATTGACAAGTGGACAAAGTGGACAGATAAATTGCAGATGAGGTTCAATGTAGAAAAGTGTGATGTGATGCACTTTGATAAGAGGAACATTGAAAGACAATATAAAATGGAGGGTACAATTCTAAAAGGGGTGCAGGAGTAGAGGGACCTGGTCTTATATGTGTACAGATCATTGAAGATGGCAGAACAGGTGGAGAGAACAGTTAATAAAACACACAGAATCCTGGTCTTTATTAATTGAGGCGTAGAGTACAAGTGTATGATGATGATGTTGAACTTGTACAAGACATTTGATGGACCTCAGCTGGAGTATTGTGTAAAGTTGTGAGCACCACATTCTGGGTAAGGTGTGAATGTGCAGAATGGAGAGAGCGCAGAAGTGGTTTTCAAGAATGGCTCCAGGAATGAGAAATTTCAGTTATGATGAAATATTGAAGACGCTGAGACTGTTCTTCTTGGAGAGAAGGCTGAGAGGAGATTCGATCGAGGTTTTCAAAATCAAGAGCGGGGCTGGACAGAGTAAATTAGGAGAAACTGTTCCTGCTTATACAGGGAACAATGATGTAACAGCATGGACATGAGGTGATGTGCAAAAGAAGCCAAGGTGATGTGAGAATAAAACTCACTGAGTAGTTGGGTGTGGAATGCCGTGCCTGGAATTGTACTCAAGAACTCGTCAATTGAAAAGTCCAAAAGGGCATCGGATGGTTATTTGGATAGAAATCAAAGACATGGGGAAAAGATGAGAGATTGACACAAGTTAATGATGCTCATTTGAAGAGCTGGTATAGGTGCGATGGACTGATTGGCCTCCTTCTGCCCCATTCTGTGATTCTGTGAACTTCCGCATTTCCACATTTAGTTGAGTATCTACCAAATGCACAGATTTCAGTAGAATAATAACGGCAGATTCTGATGATGGCAAGCACAAATTTGGGACCAGAACATTTGCTCTTGCTGTTGTGAAAAACTAGCAATACTTTAATGTGGGTCTCATTTGGTCATTAGTGAGCTTTAACATTTTTTTTAAATGTGTGATTCTGAACCAATTTCCTTTGACATTCCTGAGGATAGAATGCAGCTGGTCTACTCTGAATCACCAATTTGGCTTTATTTTTATTTAAAAGACTTCCACCATCTCTTGCAAGAGATTTGTGTTCTCTGAAGTAATTGCAATAGCCTAAATTCAAATTTACTCAATGCATTAGCACGAGTTTTATAACATTAATTTCATTCTGACCTTGCAATTGCCACTGTACTCATCTTTTCCTCCTAATTTCATGGCCGTTTCATCTTCTTTGAGAGAGAAGCAGGTTGAAAATGTTACATGTGTCCATGCAATTATCTCACTCTTCAAAGGAATAGCATTTCCCTCTGAATGGGAACCTGCAGCTTTCATATATATTTCAGTGTTATATTCAAGACTCCAGCAAAGTTCCAGGAACATTTTCAGACATTTGAAGAGCTCTATATTATTTGTATATGGACTCATCCAGCGATAAAGGCTTTCTGGGTATTGTTATCTGCTGAAAGTCCAGGTAATAATATTGGTAGTGATGCATAGAGAGCTCACCTTTCTAGTGTATACAGTTAGTAAATGGCTCTCATTACAAACCATAGGGAAGCCTTTCTTTGCTGTCAAGAGACAATAGGTCTACTTATCCCATTCTGTTGAAGAAGGTAATTGCAGTCAATTTAACAGGACACTGAGACTGGCTGGCTCACAATTTCAAGTTTTCAGGCACAAAATTGGGCAAAGTACCATCATTGTGAAAGCTGAGGCAGCTGCAGAGATTAAACTTTAATACCAACATGTACCATGGACTCGATTTTGCTAGTACTATTTCTAAACTTTAGCTTTCGTTTGTAGTTTAGGTTATATCCAGGGGCTGTGACAAGAGTTATACCGATGTGTATTCTATTAGTTGGCCACACAGGCCTATCTGATATGTTGGCCCAGCAATAATATATATCTTTTGAAGACAGCTTCATTTAGGGGAGATAGTAATAAAGTGGCAATGTTACTAAACTAGCAATCCAGACCCCAGATTAATGTTCTGGGCACTTGGGGCTTAAATCCCACCATGGCAGATAGTGAGCATTGTATTTAATAAAAATTTGGAAAAAAATCTAATAACGACCTGTCAATTGGTTAAAACAAGCCTTCATCTGGTTGACTTTAAGGAAGGAAACTGTCCTCCTTACCTGGTCTGTCCAATGTGGTTGACTCTTAACTGTCCAATGGACCATTATGTGGAGGTACCAGTGTTGGATTGGGGTGGACAAGGTTAGAAGTCACGTGACACCAGGTTACAGTCCAACAGGTTTATTTGAAATCACAAGCTTTTATAGTGCTGCCCCTTTGTCAGGTGAAGTACTTCATCTGATGAAGGAGCAGTGCTCTGAAAGCTTGTGATTTCAAATAGAACTGTTGGACTATAACCTTGTGTCACGTGACTTCTAACCTTGTCCTATAGGCAACTAAGGTATGGGCAATAAATGCTGAACTGGCCAGTGACATTCACATCCCATGCATAAATATTAAAAAAAACTGTGTAAACATATGGGCACTGAGTGAGTGAAGGGGGTTTATTGAGTGGTTTAAGTGCAGAGTCGGACTGCTGCAGAAGTCATAGGTTGAGTTGGCTTGCTTTCATATGGATTGCTGAAAGTGTAAAGCATTTAAAAAAAATTAAATATCTTAAACATCCCCTAGGTGTCACCAAACATCAACTATCTGAACTGTGCATTTTTTCAAAAAAGTACAGCATGTATACTGCCAGAAGAAATTGTTTAGTTTATTTACTTACCACACTTACCACTTACCTGGTGTTACGTGACTTCTAACCTTGTCCACCCCAATCCAATACTGGTACCTCCACATAATGGTCCATTGGACAGTTAAGAGTCAACCACATTGGACAGACCAGGTTAGGAGGACAGTTTCCTTCCTTAAAGTCAACTAGATGAAGGTTTGTTTTAACCAATTGACAGGTCGTTATTAGATTTTTTTTTCCAATTTTTTATTAAATACAATGCACACTAGGCCTTATTGCATATGCCTTAAAATCTATCGATCTTTATCAAACCAAAAAATACATTGGAGGAGACACCATCAGTGATTGTGTTCATTAATATAAAAACAGGCACGTTTTGCTGCTAAACAAGACCAATTGAGAAGCATTGTGGAGAGATACCAGAAAAAAAGTCATAAAAGTCTAAGTTCAAAGTCACAACATAGCTGAATACCTTAAGAAGAAACCCTTAAAGACATCCATTTAACAAAGAGCTGCAAACTTTACAAGAAATATAAACCTCGCTTATGCTGCGAGTTAGATAAAAGATTGTTATCAGAAGCTGATTATTAGATAAAAGATCTTTATAAGAAGCTGTAGAGGATAATATGTTATCATGGAGGGAACGTTGTCTGACCTGTAGAAGCCAGAGAGTAGGCATAAATGGGTCTTTTACATTAGCTGGATATGAAAAGTCAGGTTCCATAGGAGTCTACGCTTAACTTCCTACAATTGATGTTAAAGACTTAGATGAGGGGACGGAAGGCACATTTTCTATATTTGCAGATGACACCAAGATAGGTAAGCAATAATGTTGTGAAAAATGATATATCCAGGAAGCAGGCTGATATACATAAGAACTATAATTGAGCAGGTGTGGTAAACTATAAAGTTGTTCACTTTGGTGAGAAGAATTACAAAGCAGAGTCTTGGTTAAATGGAGGATGACTGCAGAAGTCTGACCTGCAGAGGCATCTAGGTGATCATGTGTGTGAGTCACAATAAGTTAGTTCACAAGGTACCGCAAGGGAATACGAAGGTTAATGGGATGCTATCTTTTTTTAATGGGAGAAATTAAGTATTAAAAACAGATGTTCTGCTCCAGTTAGCTGAAGATGAAGCCGCGCTCCAAAAGCTAGTGTTTCCAATTAAACCTGTTGGACTATAACCTGGTGTTGTGTGATTTTTAACTTCGTCCACCCCAGTCCAACACCGGCACATCCACATCATGCTCCAGTTACACAGGGCATTAGTGCGATAATATCTTGAATATTGTGTGTAGTTTTGAACTCCTTATTAAAGAAAGGGCGTTACTGTGTCAGAGACTGTTCAGAGGAGGTTTACGACACAGATGCCTGAGACATGACCATTTGTTTGGAGATTATGCAATGTATTTCCAGGTAAACCGCTAGTACATGGTACAGCTGTGGGAATGACAAAATACTGTGCTGGATAGCAACATGTCCACCTCCTTGACTAATCACCACTGACAAGCTGCTTGGCTTTGTGTCTATGCTAAAGCTAAGTCAATATGGAAGTACTGTCAGATTTTAAGCTCTGGCTGAGGGGGAAAGCACAAAGCAGCGACGTAAGGCAGAGATGCTAAGAGTCTCCAAGTTGGTGCATAGTCACTGAGTGCAAAGAAGGTAAGCGAGAAATTCTAAGATGTTGCCTGGTTGAATCCCATGAGCTGGGTGCCTGTCCCTCTGCATACACTGTTCAAATAGCATCATTACAATGGAAGGTGCCCCAAAAGGTGTGCTCCAAAGTGCAACATTGAAAGAGAGAACTGTATAATGATATGTGTCATGAGTGTGAGGTGAGGTAAGTACATGCTTGATGCCAGCACCCATGGATGAGGTGTGCAGGCAGCTACTACCCATGGACCGTGCCCTGAGAGGATGGTTTTCTTATGTCCAACATGGAGGTCTGGGGAACAAGGGCGTCTGAAGGTACCCCCTCAGACTTTCACGTTGAGAGTTGCCACCATCTGGAAATGGCACATCGATGAGGAGAGGTTAGGAAAAAACAGCAGGCTAGTGGATCCAAATTGGCCTCTGTCCACTCACCAGCAAGACATTGTCTCACGATTCACAGCTCAGTTGGAAATTGGACTTTTCCCTCGACATTGTGAATCTTCTTACTGCTAATATCAACCTCTTTTTCCAACTTTCTCATAGATACTCATGCCATTTTGAGTTTGGAATGATTCTGCCCATACGTCTGACTCTAATCAGACCAGAAAATGTATTCTGAGCCTGGGGAGTTGTCCAAATAAATATCAAAGTCAGGAGCCTTCCCGGATAAAGCAGATCAGACAATGCACCCATTCTAAAGTGAACTGGGTCAACTTTCATTCAATGCCAACTGCTGTAAAGGCTTACGGGTCAGGCTAATTAGCAAGTGGATGAGTGTTGAGGCTAGGTCAGTGGTTGAGGTTGGGGAGGTGGTGAGTTGGTAGTTGTCATTCAAGGATAGATCAGTTGGATATGGGTGGGTTGTGGTCTTGGGGATGGGGGTAGGTTGGGTCAGGCCCACATTCGGAGCAGAGGAAGTCGGTAATCAAAGTGAGTCCGCAATGATGCTGGAGTCTGAAGCTGGAATGGGTGTTGCAAAAATGGGTCTGGCCAAGTTGGGAGTGAGCTGGAGCTGTTTTGTTGGGTCTGGCTGTGGCCATGATGGGAAGTTTATGTGTTTTTCTTTCATTCATTCATAGAACCTGGCATTGCTGGCTGAGAAGGTGGTGTTGAGTTGCCTTCTTGAACCGCTGCAATCCATGCACTGTAGGTAGGCATGCAATGCCATTAGGGAGGGAATTCCAGGATTTTGACCCAGCCACATTGAAGAAATGGTGATTAATTTCCTAGTCAGCTTGATGTGTGTCTTGAAGAGGAACACATTGATGGTGGTGTTCCTATGTATCTATTGCCTTTGCCTTCTAGATGGAAGTGGTTGTCAATTTGGAAGGTGCTGTAGTGACTTCCTGTTGTGCATCATGTAAATAGTACACTCTGCTGAGACTGACTGTTAGTGCTGCAAATAGTGGATATTTGTGGATTTGATGCTAATCAAGTGGGCTGCTTTATCTTGGATGTTATCAAGGTTTCTGAGTTTTGTTGGAGCTGCAATCATCCTGGCTTGTGCCTTGTCAAAGCCAGACCAGCTTTGAGCAAGTTGAACATATGAACCTATGAAAATGAACAAGTCTAGGCCACTAGGCCTTCGAACCTTGTCCACCATTCAATGAGATCCTGGCTGATCCTCAACTCTACATTCCTGCCTGTCCCTATAACCCTTGATTTGTTTACTTCTAACCTCGAGCACCCCCTGTGGTAAAGAATCCCACTGAAACACCACTCTCTGAGAGAGAAAACAAGCTTCCTCATCTCTATCTCAGGCGATAGTGAGGACTGCAGATGCTGGAGATCAGAGTCAAGAGTGTGGTGCTGGAAAAGCACAGCAGGTCAGGCAGCATCCGAGGAGCAATGAGGATTCCTGATGAAGGGCTTATGCCCGAAACGTTGATTCTCCTACTCCTCAGATGCTGCCTGATCAGCTGTGCTTTTCCAGCACTACGCTCTTGACTTTAATGGGACACACCTCATTCTGAGATAATTTCCTTTGGTTATAGGTTCTCCCACGAGGGGAAAAACAAGGTCTCTGCATTGACCTGATCAAGTCCCCTACAAATCTGTATGTTTCAATGAGGTCACTTCTCATTGTCATGAAGTTTTTATGCTTCTATGAAATATACATGAGCCTTGGAAGATGCACAGTGTAGACTCACCAATATAGTATCAGGCTTGAAGAGTTAAATAACGAAGGCAGTTGTGAAAGTCTGGCTTATTGTCCCCTGGGTTCAGTGCCACTATTCCAGGACAATAATTCAATTGCATGTGCAAGATGTAGAGAAAGATGTCAGTGGTGTTATATCTTCAACTATTGCACGAACATGTGCAGCCATACATATGAGAATATAATTCAAAATACATGGCATATTGCTTATCAGTAAACAATTTAATTTTATGAATTCAGGTTTCCCTTTTGGAAATGAAAGATTTGAAAGTCTAAACAGAGTTCCATTCAGAAGGTTACATGTATTTTACACACTGAATGAAAGGTAAATGTTTGAAATGGAGAATTAACAAACTGATAATGAGTTTTGTTATTTGTCATGGTAGTGTGATACAAGGATTTATCTAAGAGAGAATAAATCAGGTTCCAGCTCACTATAAATCATGTCACGTATAACGCTGGAAGTGTACTGTTAATCCCTGAGTAGGTCTTGGACAGGTTTCATAAAAGGGCAACTTGCATTTAATGACTGATCAAGACCTGAGGCTGAATTTCTGCTATCTTTATTAGCTCCTAGCAGTGGCAAGGAGTAATTATAAAGGCATTTGCTAGTTACTTACAAAGCAAGTGCACTTTTTTAAAGCTGGTAATGTTGTTTTAGTTCTAAAACTTAAGTAGAAAAGAGAGACGCAGCAAGCAAAGAGAACTTGTAAGACACAATAATGAACACTCCTCGACAATCTTTCCCAGCGTGATCATTTTTCTGTTTAGCTGTCCAATGACAACAGAAATGCATCATGATCATGGCACTATATTCCTAACAAAGGGCCTTGTAAATTCACCAAGTTTCAACTTATGATCTTGTTTTTTTTATCATATTGTCATTTAATTGTGTTTTCCAACCTCAACAATACTCAAGAAACTCAAGACAATCCAAGACAAAGCAGCCCATTTGATTGGCACCACATCCACAAACATTCTCACCCTCCACTGCCGATGGGCAGTGACAGAAACATGTTCCATGTTCAAAATGCACAGCAACAACTCACCAACTCTCCTCTGACAGTAACTTCCAACCTCTACTACCTGGAAGGATGAGGGCAGCAGATACATGGAAACACCATCATCTGCAAGTTCTCCTCCAAGCCACTCACCAGCCTGACTTGGTAGTATTTTGCTGTTCCTTCAGTGTCACTGGGTCAAAATCCTGGAACTCCCACCGTAAGGACAGTGCGAGTCTCTGTATAGCACATCAACTGTAACAGGCAGCTCACCACCACCTTCTCAAGGGAACCTAGGGATGGCAATAAGTGTTAGCTCAACCAGTGACTCCCACATCCCAATAAAAGATCAAAATAACTTTTATTTTATTGATTTTTCACATGCAACTTAGATCTAATTTGCCACACAAAGTTAGAATTTGTATTTTGTAGTGTTAATACTCAGATAATTTCTAATCATTCTGCTCAGCCATGGTATTGCATACCTCTGGAGTAGGTGGGACACGAACCTGGCCTTGCTGAGTCAAAGGTAGAGACATTTCACAGTGCCACAAGATCCCCATCAAAGTAATAACAGTGATGTGGACTTAATATCATATTTATTCTGTGATCCTTGCTACAACACCTTCTTATTGCTGTGAAATTTATTAATCTGTCTGACTTAGAAAAGAAATAATTTAATCTGGTCAATCTCATTTTTCAAAATTAGTACCAGCATGGATCTGTTGGGCTGAATGCTGCGTTTCTGTGCTGTGACGAATCTGTAGAATTATAATGAGGTGGATCACATTGAGTTCCCTGATTGGGGCTGTTAATCTGTTCCAATCAAAGAGCCCTGGCTGACAGATATAAACAGGAATGGTGTCTCTGGAGAAGGAGCACGCGGTCTCCACCAACACCCTTGAGCTGTTCAGGGAGAGGTGGGTGCCGCAGGGAGTGGAGTGCATTATTTCCCCCTCCAACTCTATTTTGATTTAGTCCCTGCCCTCCCCTTCACTGTTTGATCACACAGCATTGCCCTTTGATGTGAAGGGCACTGCTTGTCACTGGCCACTCGGATGTTTCCTTTCTTGCTCGTGGTGGAAACTGAATAAAGATTCGTGCACCTTGTGTCTTTCACTGCGTCTCACACCTGCACACACACAACATGGGTGCTGGGGAAAAAAATAAAAACATCAGACAGTCCAACACTCTGAGAGCTGGCTCTGAGGGAGCTGGATCACTGTCAAGGACTTTACATATGTAAATAAAGGGTGACTAGGTGACATGTCACCAGTCTCCGTGGATTTATTTCTGCAATATTTAATTTAATCATAGCTAATTTGTACCCTAACCCCACTTACTTGCATTGGCTCCCCAGGTACTCGTACACAATAAAAATATTAATAAGACAAGAACACAGTGGCTCAGGTGATACGGTGGCTCAGTGATTAGCACTGCTGCATCACTGTGCCAGGGAACAAAGAGAAAAAAAAGAAAAAAAAAGAAAATAAACAAGAGTGGTGTCTCTGGAGAAGGAGCACGCATTGTCTACCAACACACGAGTTGTTCAGGGAGAGGTGGGTGCCACAGGGAGTGGAGTGCATAATTCCCCCTCCAACTCTATTTTGATTTAATCCCTGCCCTCCCCTTCACTGTTTGATCACACAGCATTGCCCTTTGATGTGAAGGGCACTGCTTGTCGCTGGCCACTTGGGTGTTTCCTTACTTCCTGGTGGTGGAAAATGAATAAAGATTTACACACTTGTTGTTCTTCACTGTGTCCGACACCAACACACACACCACAAGAGGAATTAAAAAATAAACAGGATAAAAAAAGCCAGGAGTGTCAGAGGTTCTGCTCACTCTGAGAGCTGCCTCTGAGGGAGCTGGATCAGTGTGAGTGAAGGGCCCTGCCCTGTATTAAAGAGGAGAGGAGACTGCATCTGTTGGTGTCTTCAGGAGGAGTTTATATTAAAAAAAGGAGTGTCAGAGATACTGTTCACTCTGAGAGCTGGCTTTGACGGAGCTGGATCAGTGTCAAGGACTCTCCGTTTGTAAATAAAGGGGGACTCAGTAATGAGATACTGGTGTCTGTGGAGTTATTTCAATATTATATACATCTTAAAGAAGATTAAAGACTGCACCTATACAGCTGACAGTTATGTTTTACCTAGACAGCTCTTAAACATTTATTCAGAAAACACAACTTGAATTTATTCCACAGCATTAACATAAAGATACCCTAAAGTGCTTTTAAAAAAAAAATGAATGTATGTGGAACCAGCTGGAGACCAGGCAAGGAAAAGATTAAGAAAAACAACGAAAAGCTTAGACTAAAAGATAAATTTGTGAACGTTGTAAAGGTGGAGAAGGGAGAGAACTAGAGAAGATAAGATGGCACAGCGAACTGAGAGAGGTCTTTAAGGGGTTCAATAGAGTAAATGGTGAGAAGATGCTTGCATGTGTGACAGAGATCCAGATCACTCTGCATTATCCAAGAGAGCCATTCCATTCAAAGACAATAAGAGAATGGAATAAGAATATGTAAAAGAATACAGAAAATATAAGATGTCCCTGTAGAAGACACCTACACAAACCTGGCCCACCTCTCAGGTATATACTGCATGTCATCAACATTCATTGAATACCACACTCATGCAATGAGCAGATACCAAGAAGCTGTCTGCATCAGATGGAACAGCTACATGTTAATTATCCTGGACAGTTTTATTCTTCAATTAATATCTGTAAAACAGATGATCCTGCTATTTCTGTTTGTTGGCCCTGGCTCTTTATAGATTGGCTATTGGATATGTTTCATTGCAGTTAGGGCATCAGTACGGACCAGATTTGGAGTGCTGTTTGGATCTCCTTATTTAAGGAAGGAGATGTTTGTATTCTGAGAGTTCACCAGATTGATTTCTGGCCTGTGAAAATCCTCCTGAAGAAGGGCTAATGCCCGAAACGTCGATTCTCCTGTTCCCTAGATGCTGCCTGACCTGCTGCGCTTTTCCAGCAACACATTTCCATCTCTGATCTCCAGCATCTGCAGACCTCACTTTCTCCTATTGGATATCCCTGCATTAAGACAGTGATTATGTTTCAGGAAATAAACATATGTAATTGGATAATTGTTGGCTATGTAGGATGACCTTTGTATCCAAATATCTTTGGACCAATACTTTGAATCTCTGATGATCTCTAGTTCTCTGGAGTTGAGAAATTTAAAGATTCGCAAGTGTTTGACTCAAAATAATTCTCTTCACCTCAGAACTTAATGGCTGGCCCCTAGCTTGGAGAAATATCCTCTCAACATCGGTCATGTCAAATATGTTTCAATGAGACCTCCTCTCATCTTCCTAAACTCAAGGGAAGTTCTTCCTGAAAGTTTTCTCACTGGGAGACCATTTCATGACTTCAAAGGTTTTGTGACCATTCAGTGAGAAATGGGAGAGGTTTGTTTAGGGGGGTGGGGGATATGGAGGTGGCTGTGAGACCAAAGCTATTAGAGAAGGAGAACAGCTATTCCTGGTCACTCAGACCTCCACTCCAACCACTGCTGACTCAGAACCTGCAACCCCAACCGTTTAACCTGAGACACCACTTGGCATCCTAACCTGTACTTCTGAGATCCTGCTCCACAAACCCACTGAACATACTCGCTTCTCAAAGGAGGATTTTCACAGGCCAGAAATCAATCTGGTGAACTCTCAGAATACAAACATCTCCTTCCTTAAATAAGGAGATCCAAACAGCACTCCAAATCTGGTCCGTACTGAGGCCCTAACTGCAATGAAACTTGATTAGTCTTGTATTTCAATCCCTCTGTAATGAAGGCTAATATATCACTTGCTTTCCTAATTGTCTGCTGTACTTGCATGTCCGTGATTAATGTAAAACATCATCACATTTTATGCTTTCTGACCCAAAAGAACTAAATAATTAAAAAAATCTTTTTCTGAAATATTTCTCCTAAGTGCCTATGTGGGAGAATAGAGATGATCAGAGGTCTGCTGAGAGCATATGGAATGGGAAGGCCTCTGTGAATTGAGAAAAAAGATAGAGTGGCCTGTTTCCATGCTGAATGTTTTATAGGTATGAGGAGAAAGAGGAACAAGGGACTGAGTTGGATGGTCAACCATGATCCTGTTGAATGGTGGAGCAGGTTCAAAGGGTTGAATGGCCTGTTCCTGTTCCTATTTTCTCTGTTTCCACCTCTATTTTTCTATATTTGATGTATCTCTCCACTGGGCCTAATCTCACGCAACAGAGAGGTATCATCAGAGTTTGCAGTCCACCTATAATTCAGTTCATAAGTCAATGCTGTCCTGCTTCATCCATAGAGAATGGGCATAGAGTCACAGAGTCATATTGCACAGAAACAGTCCCTTTGGTCCAACTAGTCCCTGTTAACCATAATCACAAACTAAACTACTCCCACCTGCCTGCTCCTGGCCTGTATCCATCCAGACCTTCCCTATTCATGTATTTATCCAAATGTCTTTTAAACATTGCAATTGTACCCACATCCACCACTTCCTCTGGAAATTCTGCGAGCCACTCTCTGCCCCATGGTGACTTTTTGAAATCGCTCTCCTCTCGCCTGTAATCTTGACAATCCCCATCCTTGGGCAGAGACCCTACCATTAACCCTATCTACACCGCTCATCATTTTATGAACACCAAAAGGAACCCGAATCCTGCTGTTTAGATTAGATTAGATTACATTACAGTGTGGAAACAGGCCCTTCGGCCCAACAAGTCCACACCGGCCCGCTGTTGCTGGAGAAATTATATAAAAACAAAGAAAATGCTGGAGAAACGCAACCAGTCTGGCAGCATCCCGTGGAAAGAGACAGAGAGATAATGTTCCGAATCTGATAATGACTTCTTCAGACCTGAAGTGGGGTGGTAAAGTGATATGCTTTAGACTGTGGAATGCATTGGAAGCAGTTCAGAGAGGGCGTCCTGACCTAATTGATGAGTTGTCTTATGAGCAGATGTCCGGCAAGTTAGGCTTGTATCTGCTGCAGGTTCAAACAGCAAGAGGTGATTTGATTGAAACATTTAGGATTCTGTGGGGTCATGTCAGAATGAATGTGGAAAGAATGTTTCACCTTATGGGAGAATCTAGAACTAGAAATCACAGCTAAAAAACCAGGAGTCATCAACGAATCCCTACATTGTGGAAACAAGCTATTCTGCCAATTAGGTCCACATGGTCCTCTGAAGAGCACCCCATCCAATCCCTGCATATCACATGGTTAACCCACCTTGTCTGCACATTATTGGCCATTTATCATGGCCAATCCACCTAACCTACACATCTTTGGACTGCGGGAGAAAACGAGAGAAAACCCATGCAGACATGGGGAGAATGTACAACCTCCACACAGACAGTCACCTGAGGCTGGAATTGAGCCCACACATCCCTGGTGCTGTGAGACAGCAGTGCTATCCACTGAGCCCCATGAAACTTTGGAAACCTCTTTCCAAAAGTTGACATGGGAAGCGGGGTTCTTGAAGATATTCAAAGCAGAGAGAGATAGGTTTTTGATAGAAATGGAGGGAAAGTACCAGGGCATGACGCTGGTGAGCCGTGATCTTATTGAAGGTACACTCAGAACGAATTTCGGGAGGAACAACTGGAACAGAAGGGTGGGTCAGGCAAAGATGTCCCAGTACAAAAAGCAAGGGGAGTAATGGTGATAGAGCAGTGACATAGACCCAGATTAAGGTACATAACAGAACAGAGATCAGCATTTCTGAAAGTAAATTTATACTTGCAGATGACTGTGAGTGTGCGTGCATCTGTGCATGTACATGTCTGTGTGTGTACGTGTGTGTGTGTGTATGTGTGCATCCGTGTGTGTCTTTGTGTGTGTGCACTTGTGTGTGTACGTGTGTCTGTGCTTGTGTGTGTGTATGTGTGTGAATGCATGTGAATATGTGTGCATCTGTGTGCATGTTTCTTGCCTGGGGCAAGAGGTATAATCAAAAGTGGAAGGAAATAATAGAAAGGGTGATCAGTCCCTTGGTTAAAAAGGTGTATTTTCAAGCAGGAGAGCGAGTGTGGTCAAGAGGGAAACAGATTTAAGGAGGTATTTCCGAGCTGATACATAGCTTCCTATGGTAAAATAACGAAAATAGAGGATGCAGAATTGGACAAACACACATTGGAGGGTTGTGAGGCTGGAGGATATTACAGAGACAGGAGAGGGGAGAGACCATGGAGGAATATGAAAATGGGGATGAGAGTTGGAAAATCGAACTCTTGTTATCGTGAGAGTCAACCATTGGGCAGAGGCATGGTGTGAACTTGTTGTGAGTTGGGGACAGACATTACTCAGGAAGTATTTAATACACAACTATCACATGGAGTGAGATTACCATATATTGCTGCAGTGAGTGTAGGAGAGGTTCCTGGTCATGTATCTGACTGAAAGCAATGGCAAACCACTTCAATAGTTGCCCATGGGTGTGGACCAACCAATGGAAACCTTTGGCCTAACTATCAGAAATCAGGGCAGGAAAAATGATGGATGGGTAGTCATATGTGCTTTCTCATTTCCAGTCAAATTTATGAAACCAAATCAGCAATATTGTAAGCATCTGTATGTGAGGACAAATCATTTCCCTCAGAAGGTGATGGGAATCTGGGACTCACTGCCTGGAAGGATGATAGGGGTAGAAATCTTCATAATACTTTGGAAGTAACTAGCTGCAGGCTTGTGATGCTGAGGTATGCAGGACTATGTGCCAAGTGCTGGAAAATGGGATGAGAATAGTCAAGTGGCTGTTTTGGTTGGATGCAGATATTGCGGGCTGAAGGGGCTTTTTCTCTGCTGTAGTTCAAAATCACACAGCACCAGGTTATAGTCCAACAGGTTTATTTGGAAGCACTAGCCTTCAGGGTACTGCTCCTTCATCACAACTACCTGATGAAGGAGCAGCGCTCCGAAAGCTAGTGCTTCCAAATAAACCTGTTAGACCATAACCTGATGTTGTGAGATTTCTAACTTTGTCCATCCCAGTCCAACACCAGCACTTCCAAATCTTTCTCTGCTGTAGACCTCTTTGGCTCTGTGACTCTCATATTCTGTATCGTCTGACTGGTATTAAGATCCTCATACTGGATTTTTTTACTAGGAGCACTATTTATAAATAATGCTAACACAAGAAGGAATTATGCTTTCTATTAAACAGGAGTCAATAACATCTTGGTAGACTAAATTTAGTAAGAATGAATCCGTGGTTTGTTTGCACACAGATTTATGTTGTCAAGACAAAACGTTCTCATTCGTGCCACAAAATAAACAAGGAAACACACAACATTAGCTCCGTTAACATTTTAAACTCCCAGAAATTCTGGGGAATGAGGGACATTTTTCATGAGGCTCTAGAACAGGTCAGATCACCTGATTCAACTGAATCAGTGTAGTAAATGGACAAGGTTCAATCAAACGATTAAATGTTAAGGAATAAATCTGTTGCAAGACAGAACTCCCATTAAGGCAGGACAATTCTAATCATACATGATTATTATTCCAGGAGTAATTATCCCAGCACTTGTGATTGTACAACCAAGTGGAAGGAGTTTTACATACGTGGGTAAGTGCTCATCATTATTGCCTAATGAAAATAATAGCCCAGGTAACTATCTGCTACAGTCCAGTCAGTCAAAAGTATACAATATTCAGAAATGTACTGGGGGACAAACTGATGAGACGATGATGTGTGTTTATTCATCAAATCAGAGCACTATCAGGTTTTTTTTAACGTTATTCACAGGCCAGCATTTATTGCCCGACATTGGAGAAGGTGGTGATGAGTTGCCTTCTTGACTCACTGCAGTCCACAAAGTATAGTTACACCCACAGTGTTGTTAGGAAGGGATTTCTCCCATTGGCATTTGTAGGGTCGCACAGTGCAAAAAGACAACAGTCCGACCATCAGGACTGTGCTGGCTCTTTTGAAAATGTTAACAGGTTAGTCCTACTCATTCCCCTCCTTTCTCACTATAATTTCTTTCCCACCTTTCTAAGAATTCATCCAATTCACTTTTTCAGTAGTTACTGTTGAGTCCGCTTCTTGTAAGCAATGTATTCCATATCGTACAAACTTGTTACAGAAGAAAAACACACTTTTTATCTCATGATTCTTTTGTTGAGCATCTTAGACTTGTGCACTTTGGTCACCTACCTGTCCCTCAGTTGAAACAATTGCTTCTTAGCCGCCCTGTCATGCTCAAGAACGGCATATTTTTTGAGAGAAAGCAATTCAAAGCCTTGTGAATTCTGACATTTGTGTTCCTGTAAGCTTCGGCACCTTGAGTTAAACTCCACTTCTCTGTGCCAAAACAGTGTCTTATTATCCTGCATTTACGCCTAGAACAAATAAACAAACTCAGTAGCTGTCAGCCTGTAACCCAATGATGTAATAGAATTTGACCCATGTTCAGCTCCAGCATAATTAATTCTATTTTTTTAAAAGTTCATTTTGAAAGATGTGGGTGCCACTAGCTGGGCCAGCATTCATTGCCTGTCCTGAGCTGCCCCTTGAGAACATGGGGGTGAGCTGTATTCTTGAACCGCTGCAGTCCACTTGCAGTGGGTTGACCCACAATGCCCTCAGGGAGGGAATTCCAGGATTGTGACCCAGCAACAGTGGAGGAATGGCGATATATTTCCATGCCGGAATGGTGAGTGGCTTGGAGGGGAACTTGCAGGTATTCCCATGTATATGCTGTCCTCGTCCTTTCAGATGGAATTGGTCGTGCGTTTGGAAGCGCTGTCTGAGGATCTTTGGTGAATTTCTGCAGTACGTCACACATTAGTCTTCCCTTGCAATTCAGAGGAGGTTCATGAGATTAACTCCAGGGATGAAAAGCTTGTCTCATGAGGAGAGTTTGCACACTTTAGTCACTCGAGTCTGGAAGAATGAGAGGAGATTTATTTGAAGTGTATGAGATGCTAGAGACTAGGAATAAATGCTGACCAGCCAGCAGCACTCATGTCCCATGAGTGAAATTAAAAAAAAGGTTTGACAAAGTAAACATAGAGTGAATGTTTCCCCTTGTGGGGAAATCTGGTCATAGTTTTAGGATAAATAGTGGTAGGTTTCAAACAGAGCTGAGGAGACATGACTTCTCTCGAAAGGTTGTGAATCTGTGAAATTCACACCCCAGCATGCACTGGATGCCATAACACTGACTAAATTAAGGAGGAGACAGATTTTTAATTAGCAACCATGAAAGGGCTAGGGGGAGCAGGCAGGAAAGTAGAATTGAGGTTAAGATGGGATCAGCCATGACTGCATCAAACGATAGAAAAGACTGGAGGGGCTGAATTGCCTACTCCTGCTCCTTGCTCTTATGGTCCTTCACACAGAGGCAGTACACATTGCTGAAAATTGGGGGTCACTATTTCTTATGCGCAAACGTTCTTGTTGCTCATCATTATTTTGGGAAGGGGGAGAATTACGCAGCCCTTGTCCCAGCAGATTTAAACATTTTATCCATAGCTGCATGTCTGAACAGTTGCGTGGCTGTGATTCTCTCTACTCAAGCACCCCACCCCTCCCCTCCCGTGTCTCACCCTCACCCATCCCAAACCCACCTCCACCAATAGAAGACAGTTCCCTGCGAGCTGAAAATTTGGGTCAGGGACCGTCATGCTTGAAGGGTTGGTTAGAGAGATCGTAACTACAGCAGATCAAATATAGAAGTACAAAATCTCTGAGCTCAACGCTCATCTCTTCGGACGCATGCAAACTAAAACATATATCCCATCTTGATGTGTGCATTTGTGGTTGACTGTCTTTCCTCCTCAGAGTCACTGATCAACATTTGGTTCTGCTCTGACTGCGAACACTTTATGCGCCCTCCAAAGAGGAATGGGTGGAAAATAATGAGAGAAACCCTTGTATTTATTGAGCACCCTTCATTCTATCTGGACATCTCAAAGCTCCTTACAGCCAATGACGTGCTTTTGAACTGTAGCCAATGCTGTCAGGCAGCAAATGTGGGAGCTAATTCGCTCAAAGAGGTTTTTATTTTCCCTGAGAAAGAAATGAGGTCTGGTATCACAGCGATCAGCTCTTATTGCTCTGCTTTGCCCCTGGGAAAGAGACACTCGCTAGAGTGTGAAACCAGGGAAATTTGCTCAATTTAATCCATAAACAGTTGCGACATGTGAAATCCCAAATTGGCCATAGGGTGACTCTTAGCTTTAGTGATCATCATCAAGCCCTAAGAATCCTAATAGCCTCTGGCTTTTCGCTCATAATTGAACAGGAAACACATGAATTGTAAGTCACTCCAACCTTGCAAGAGAGCAACAAAGATGGAACTAAGTAGCAAAAATGAATTGTTAGCTTTCTCAGAGCGATCTCTGAAACGCACATGGCACCAGCTAGAGCGTGTTGAAGTGAACTGCTGAAGAAGTGAAGGAGCACTATACTCAGGCAACACAAAGATTTACCGTTTATTTTTATTGGTGGACTTCCCAGTGCATTTACACCAGATTTTCAATTGGGGCATTGGGAGGCAGCATGGTCGCTCAGTGGTTAGCACCAGGGACCCGGATTCAATTCCAGCCTTGGGCAACTGTCTGCGTGGAGTTTGCACATTCTCCCTGTGTCTGCGTGGGTTTCCTCGGGGTGCTCTTGTTTCCTCCCACAGTCCAAAGATGTGCAGTTTAGGTGAATTGGCCATGCTAAATTGCCCGTAGTGTTAGGTGCATTAGTCAGTGTGGGTTGCTCTTCAGAGGGTTGGTGTGGACTTGTTGGGCCAAAAGGCCTGTTTCTACACCGTAGGGAATCTAATCACCTCTTTTAAAACTGAATTTCTGTTGTATTTACTGCTCAGCATAAGTTTAATTTCAAAGTTATTACAGCAGTAATTTCTGATGAACAGCTTGTGCCCAAAATGTTGATTCTCCTGCTCCTCAGATGCTGCCTGACCTGCTGTGCCTTTCCAGCACCACACTCTCGACTCTGATCTCCAGCATCTGCAGTCCTCACTTTCTCCTTATTACAGCTGCACTTGACTTCCCAAAACTCCAGTATAGAAAGCAAGGGGAACAGTTACAAAAAAACATGAGGGTCATGATGTTCATTGTACAAGCATCAACAACATACCTGCTGCCAAACCGTGTTCATTTTGGAAGGGAGAATGGGGGAAAAAACAGCATATTAATTAAATGTAGAAAAGCTGCAACATAAAGAGACTTGGGGTTGCTTGTGCATGAATCACAGAAAGCTAGCGCAAAGGAGTAGCAGATAATCAGGAAAGCAAATGGAATGTTGTCCCTTATTACAAGGGGATTGGAGTATAAGATTAGATTAGATCCTTATTACAAGGGGATTGGAGTATAAGATTAGATTAGATTACTTACTGTGTGGAAACAGGCCCTTCGGCCCAACAAGTCCACACCGACCCGCCGAAGCGCAACCCACCCATACCCCTACATTTACCC
>NC_057713.1:9842303-9855165 GCF_004010195.1 Chiloscyllium plagiosum
CTGTGAGGCAGCAGTGCTAACCACTGTGCCACCGTGCCGCCCACAAGAGGAGAGAAGCCTTACTGCAACTGTACAAGGTGCTGGGGAGCCCACATCTGGCATGTAATGAGCAGTTTTTGTCCCTTATCTTACAAAATATATTATTTCACTGGAGGCAGTTCACTAGGATGATCCCTAGTCTGGAGGGATTGTCTTCCGAACAAAGGTTAAGCAGCTTGGAAATGTACTCATTACAGTTTAGAAGAATGACAGATGATCTCATTGAATTCTTAATGGGTTTGACAGAGTGAATGCTGACAGTTCTGAGGAAGGGTCACCAGACCCGAAACGTTAGCTTGATTTCTCTACCCAGATACTGCCAGACCTCTTGAGATTTTCCAGCAATCGGTGTTTTTGTTTTCAATTTCCAGCATCCTCAGTCCTTTCATTTTCTTAAAACATGCTGAGAGGCTGTTTCCCTTCATGGGAGAGTCCAGGACCAGAGGTCACAGTGTCAGAATAGAGAGGCACCAATTTAACACTGAGATAACGAGGAATTTTTTTTTTTTCAGAAGGTTGTTAGTCTTTGGAACTCCTTGATCGAGAGAACTATGGGTCAGGGTCCTTGTGTGTTTTTAGGGCTGAGATAGGTAGATTCTTGATCAGTCAGGGAATGAAGGGCTACGGGGACAGGACAGGTAAGAGGATATGAGGAGTGTCCGATTAATCATACATTGAATGTCAGTGTAGGCTCAAGGGGGGAAACAGCCTATTCCTATTCCTATTTCTTATGGTAATCAGCCCAAGGGAAGAACAAAATCCACTTGGCCTTGGGGGTACACTGAGCCTCTCCACTTCCTTCCAACAGAATGTCTCTGGGACTGATAATGTGCTCTCATTTGCCATGGAGGAGCAAATTACTGCAGATGCTGCAATCTGTACTGAAAGCAACAAATGCTGGAGATCACAGCGGGTCAGGGCAGCATCCATGGAGCGAGAGCAAGCTAATGTTTCAAATCGAGATGATTCTTCATTAAATATGTGGAGGTAATTATACTCCTGTTGTGCCCAGGTTTAGTATATTTCCTGTGTATAGGACTAGTTGATTCTTCTAAAGGTGGTGTTGCTTTTTGAGTAATGAGGATAATCGAAAAAAAAACTTCATAGATCTGGAAGCTTTCTTATGTATAGTTGATTTTCCAGTATAGTTATGCAATGTTTATGCACAAATGTTGTTTTGACAATGTGTCATTAATGATTGCATAAAGGGAGCTTTACATAGGCAAATCTAATTCCTTTTCTTTTCTTTTTGTTTGTTTTATGAAGTGAGCCTGTATTTAATCACAGCTTCAGCTCGTGAATAAACATTAAGGGCAAAGCTCAGCGTCTGTTAAAATCTTGTAAGAGTGAAATTGAATAGGAGCTTGTGTAGCTGTACCGGTATATTGGGAGTGATTGTATGTGAAAATATTGGAATGAGTGTGACTGTCTCGCCTGTGTTAAACTCCCAGAAGCTGCTGAACTGACTGTTCCTGCTAGATTAGAGTGGGGTGCTGGAAAAGCACAGCAGGTCAGGCAGCATCCGAGGAGCAGGAAAATCGACGTTCCTGCTCCTCGGATGCTGCCTTACCTGCTGTGCTTTTCTAGCACCACTCTAATCTAGACTCTGGTTTCCAGCATCTGCAGTCCTTGTTTTTACCTAGCTGACTTGTTCCTGCTGTTCAGGCCAGGCTCCTAACTTGAGTTTGGGTATCCACTCCATGTTTTTTTTTTGGAGTTGCAAAGTTCTGTTGGCTACAATTTTCCCTTTGCATGAAGTCATGGATAGCGAATTGGCACTATCTAAATTTAAAGCTACAAAAGGTAGATTACCCCATTTTATTAGTCTTCTGGTCTCTGAGTTCTAAGGTGTCCAAAGTATATGGTTAAATTAGGTTTGGTTATTGGCCTTTAGTGGAGGAAAGGCAAAGTTTGGATAGGGTTAAGGTGCTATAGTGGAGTTTTGATGGGAGAGTGATTGAATATCTAACTGAGGAAGTCTTCAGGGAAAGTTGAAATGAAAGGACGTGATCCAACAAGATATTTATAATTTATTGTAATGTAGTTGCGATGTTCACCAGAGGTGTAGTAGGACTCATTGTGGGTACTTGGTGATATGCACATCAAATTCCTACTTATAAGAAGGAACTAGAAACCTCTCAGGTGCAAGTTCATATTCTGCTTGCAGATCGAGAGGTTCCATGCATAGAGCTCCTTTCATGGTGTCTGCACCACAACAAATGTCTTCAAATGAAGAACATTTACATTGTTTTCACTGTTGAAAATAGTTGTAACCTGCAAGTGACCAAATGCATGTTGTTTGAGGGATGGAAAACATGCCTGCAGTTAGACTAGTGCTAGGAGACTACTTTTTTAAGCTTGCACTTCTGGGCAAATGGGGAGTCGTGTGTGTGCATTGGCACCCAACGAGGCAGGTGGGACTAGTTTAGTTTACGATTATATTTGGCATGGACTGATTGGACGGAAGGGTCTGTTTTCGTGCTGTATGACTCCACATCTATATCTATATCTAATGTGAAGTGTGGAGGGGGCAGCGTTTATGTAATAGTTTCAGGGGGTGGTGCTGCGGGTAGAGTGTGTAGGGTGCTGGGGGAGAAAAGGTGCTGATAGTTCAGATTACATGATCGGAATGTGAGAATGACAGAACAACGGTGTGTCTAACTGCCAGACTGAAAAGGACAGACAGTCCCACTGGGGGAGGGGAGTGGGGAAGAGGGGAGAGAGGACATGGTGACAAAATGTCAGAATGACTGTTATGTTCATAAGACCATAAGACCATAAGACATAGGAGCGGAAGTAAGGCCATTTGGCCCATCGAGTCCACTCCGCCATTTAATCATGGCTGATGGGCATTTCAACTCCACTTACCCGCATTCTCCCCGTAGCCCTTAATTCCTTGTGACATCAAGAACTTATCAATCCCTGCCTTGAAGACATTTAGCGTCCCGGCCTCCACTGCACACCGCGGCAATCCCTTTCCAGTCTAACAGTTAGACACAGCATTACTCTGCCATCCTCACATTCCGATCACTTACTCTGAACTATCAACATCGTTCCTCCCCCAACACTCGATCCCCTCCCCTTCATGGGCAGCTCTGATGAAGAGTCATCTCGCCTCGAAATGTTAGCTTGCCCTTTTTCCATGGATGCTGTCTGACCTGTTTTGGAGATGCCGGTGTTGGACTGGGGTGGACAAAGTTAAAAATCACACAACACCAGGTTACAGTCCAACAGGTTTGATTGGAAGCACACTAGCTTTCAGAGCGTCACTCTACCACCTGACGAAGGAGCGACGCTCCGAAAGCTAGTGTGCTTCCAATCAAACCTGTTGGACTATAACCTGGTGTTGTGTGATTTTTAACTTTGTCTGACCCGCTGTGATCTTCAGCATTTCTTATTTGCATCTGCCATGGGTTATTTATTTCCTTTCTTTGCCTATTTAACAAATGTACTGTATTTAAATTGCTGTTTCCTAATAAACCATCAAAACATTGGTGTAAGTTGTTGACTCATTACATTATGACCTCTAAAGACATGGATTATTCAGACCAATTGGTCAAATCAGTAGTTTATGCTCCATGTGAGCTTCAAACCACATCTTATTCATCTTACTCTGGTTATAACATGAGGTAAAATCCTCTGCTGATTTAAATCAGCGTCACAGGAAGGATTCAGCCTGCACTGTAACCTGTTAAAATTTGGGAGGCAAAGAACTATCCCAAAAACTGCTATTTAAAGTAAAAATTAACAACCTTTTTAAAAAAGTCTAAGACAGAATAATTTACTGACAAATATTTACAACTCTCTTCTCTAAGCCTATCTTTTACCGTCCCCTTTACTATATCAGTCTGATAAAAAAATCCCAATTATGATTTACAAAAACATATAATCATGTTTCAAAACCCGTCAGCTCTGCCGAGTGTCCTCTGTAGATCTTCCTCTGCTTCTTTTCTTCTTCTTTGGGATTCTGCTTCCCGGGTCGTTGATAGATAAAGGTACCTTTAAGAGAGTAGACATTTCTGTAAGCAGGCTCTCTGATTGTTCATGCTAGCTGCTTTTTGCCACTGGCTAACCGGTTAAAATTTCTGATATTTATACCCGAAAACAATGGATGACGTAATTGGTTTAGTGTTGTCAAAGGATTATTTTTTTTCAAATTCGATTGGTGCTTGGTAACTTGGGGCACAATTTAAACTGATTGGCTAAATTGGAACTTGTTTTTTGTATCCTGACAACACAGCTCTTAGCTGTTTTAGCCAAATGTTACATTGTTACCTTGTTCCAAACTTTCTGTGTATCCCTAAGTCCTTGCTAGCTTTTCAACTCTCTCAAAAGGTACAGTACCCCAACACCTTACCTGTCAAAAAAACTTTCTTTTCCTCTTATCCTAACAACTGTGTGTGGCTCAGTGGATAGCCCTGCTGCCTCACAGTACCAGGGACCTGGGGTTCAATTCCTGCCTCAGGCAACTTTGAGAAGTTTGCACATTCTCCTCATGCCTGTATGAGTTTCCTCCAGGCGTTCCGATTTCTTCCCACAGTCCAACAATGTGCAGGTGAGGTGGATTGGCTATTCTAGATTGTCCATAGTGTGTAGGTTAGGTGGGTTAGCCATGGGAAATGCAGGGTGAGTCTGGGTGGGATCCTCTTTGGAGGGTAGGTGTGGAATTGATGGGCTGAATATCCTGCTTCTGCATGTAGTGGTTTTCACTGGGGGAGAGTATCTTTGCAATGGATAGATTGCAAAGATCCCAGCCATTGGACTCATATCCGAACAGAATTCCCTGTCTTTAATCAATGGTACAATTGACATGTATCTTAACCAGAATATCCAAGATAGACACTTTGTAGAGAAAGTGTTTATGAAGATTGTGGAAAACTATAATTGAGGAAACACAGCAACCAATTTGAGCACAGCGAGCTCCCACAGACAGCAAATGACCAGGTGTAGTTTTCTTTTCAATGTTAATTGAGGGATATCTATTGGCCAGGAATTCCAAAAAGCACTATGGAATATTTGACAGCTACCTGAGAGGACCTCAGCTGGCTCTTTCATCTAAAGGACTGCTCCTCACACGAGGCAGCTCTAATTTTTAAATTTTTAATTTTTAAATTTTTAATTTTTAAATTAAAATTTTTAAAATTTGTTCACAGGATGAGGGCATCACTGGCTAGGCTAGCACTTACTGCCCTTCCCTCATTGCCCAGTGGGCAGACAAGTGCCACCACATCGCTGTGGGTCTGGGGTCACATGTAGGCCAGACCAGGTAAGGGTGACAGTTTCCTTCCCTAAAGGACATTTGTGACCAGATGGGTTTTTTTTTCTGAAAATCGACAACAGATTCGTGGTCTTCATTTGACTCTTAAACCCAGTTATGTATTGAATTTAAATTGCTGTAGCAGGATACAAAACTGGTCCCCCAGAACATCACCCAGGTCTGTGAATTAACAGTCCAGTGATAATACCAACAGGTCATGCCAACCTCCCCCCCCAACCCCCACCATGCAATTATAAAAAATGGAAAGAGACAATGAGGTGAGTGACAATTGCATTGGAAATAACTTTTGCTAAAGCTTTGCCAGTCATTGAAGAAGTGATATTCCAAAATTAAAAATCACACATTGTCAGGTTGTAGTCCAACAGGTTTAATCGGAAGCACTAGCTTTCGGAGCGCAGCTCCTTCATCAGGTGGTTGTGGAGCACACAATTGTAAGACACAGAATTTATAACAAAAGTTTACAGTATGGTGTAACTGAAATTATACATTGAAAAATACCTTGATTGTTTGTTAAGTCTCTCATCTGTTAGAATGACCATGTTTGTTTCGCTTCTTTCATATGTAAATCACAAAACTTTTTTTAAAAGCTACATTCTCAGGTTAACTGTAACAATTAGTGTCAGCCCAGACAAGATGTTAAGATGTTGAATGCGTTAGCCCCCTGTGTGCTGCTGTCTGTGCCATAATGTTTAGATTGATTCTAATCTAAAAAAATGAGTTAAATCTTACATGGATTCATGCAGTCTTTGGGCAAAGTACAATGTAACTCTGCAAGTACAAATTCACCCCATAATCGCGCGTGTCTGACGTAGGGGTTCTGAGTGTCTGTAGGAGTGTATGTGTGTGTGTGTGTGTGTGTCTGGGGTGGGGGGTTGTGGGTGTCTGTGAGAGGGAGTATATATGTGTGTGTGAGTGTAAAGTGCCCAAGTCTGTGAGAGAATGCATGCCCACTCCCACACTCACATATGCATCCTCTCACAGACATAGACCCCTTTACACTCACACACACAAACCCTCCTGCACACATACACATATACATTTATGGGGTGAATTTGTACTTGCAGAGTTACATTGTATTTTGCCCAAAGACTGCATGAATCCATGTAAGACTTAACTCATGTTTTTAGATTAGAATCAATCTAAATATTATGGCACAGACAGCAGCACACAGGGGGCTAACACCTTCAACATCTTAACACCTTGTCTGGGCTGACACTAATTGTTACAGTTAACCTGAGAATGTAACTTTTAAAAAAAGTTTTGTGATTTACATATGAAAGAAGTTAAACTATAATGGTCATTCTAACAAATGAGAGACTTAACAAACAATCAAGATATTTTTCAATGTATAATTTCAGTTATATCACACTGTAAACTTTCGCTATAAATTCTGTGTCTTACAATTGTGCCCTCCACAACCACCTGATGAAGGAGTGTCACTCCGAAAGCTAGTGCTTCCAATTAAACCTGTTGGACTATAACCTGGTGTTGGGTGATTTTTAACTTTGTACACTCCAGTCCAACACCGGCATCTCCAAATCGTATTCCAAAATGATTGTCACAGATGCTGTTGCTTCCTATTGATTGACTTGAGTGAGAAAACATCCTTACAAACTTGGGGTGCCGTGCTCTGGTAACAGATTAGGTGAAGGTGACTGGTGACTTCCCTGAATGAAAAAAGCAAACGCTGGACAAACCCAGCACCATACTCGAAACATTCAAACTTGACAGGAGTGTTAGACTGGAGCTCTGTGCTCTGATCATGACTATGAAGTCGAGGGTGTGGTGCTGGAAAGACACAGCAGGTCAGGCAGCATCTGAGGAGCGGGAGAATTGACGTTTTGGCATAAACCCTTTATCAGTAATCCTGATGAAGGGTTTCTGCCCGAAACATTGATTCTCCTGCTCCTTGGATGCTGCCTGACCTGTTGTATCTTTCCAACACCATACTCTCAACTCTGATCTCCAGCATCTGCATTCCTCACTTTTTCCCTATGAACCTTGAACCTTTAATTTGAAGTTGTCTATCACTTGATCCAGAAGCCTCAGTAAGAGTGAGCAAGTTGTTAAATGGTACCATTCTTTAGCTGGAATGTTAAACAAAGACATTTTCTGTCCTCTCAAAAATGTTCCAGTGTACTTCAGTTATCCCTGAATGGACATCATTTAAAGAGTTGAGCTGGTCATCATCACATTGCTATTTCCTGGGTTTTGTTGACTGACAATTACCTGCTGTGTTCCCTGCATTTCAATGATGCCGACTGTTCAAATCATACTGCATTGTTTGCAACGCACTCTGGAACAAGCTGAAGTCATCAAAGATGCTATATAAATGCAAGTTCCATCTTTCTTTACTAACAACATAAACCCTAAACATAACAAAGAAAGCGAAAGATTACTACTTTAATTCATTTTTAAATTGGCAACCTTAAAAAAAATGCTTCTGCTTACCAGGCTGATGAGAGACAGAAATAGAACATTAGTACAAAGTTAAAACATACAATTTTCAGGGCATTAACTGAGGCACCCTGTGGTGGACCTAATGGGATAGAAAATCAGTCCTCGCCTTCACATTTGAATAAATGATCATTGAATAATCAAAATGATTGTGGGAATGGTTTTTATTACCACACTCAAATAAATTATTACGTTGGGGTTAAGATTGAGAAGTTTTGATGATGCTGACAAACACAATTTTAAGTAAATTATGAAGTTGGCAAGACCTCAAAGTTGAGTCAATGTTACATTCACTGCCAGCGACTTCTGACTGCATATCAATCGCTCAATGCATTCAGTCAAATGGAAATGTACATGCTGCCATATCACACCGGGTAAAAGTGCCATAGTTCCAAAGGACCATAGGACTCCTCCCATCATTAGACACAGATGAGTGCCAATGGGTTTAAGCTGAGGGTTACCAGACCTCAGGAGAGGAGTGAGGTTGAGAATGTGATCTTCACAGTGACCTCAGCCACTTTGGGAATTCAGAGAATCTCTACAGTGTGGGGGCAGGCTATTCAGCCCATTGTGTCCACACCAACCCTCCGAAAAGCATCCCTCCCAGGCCCACTCCATCCCCAGTAACCCTGCATTCTCCAGGGTTAAGCCACCTAGATTGCAAATCCCTGAGTACTATGGGCGATTCAGCATGGCCAATCCACCTGACCTGCACATCTTTGAACTGTGGGAGGAAACTGGAGCCTCTGGAAGAAGCTCACCCAGACATGGAGAGAATGTGCAAACTCCATATACAGTCACCCAAGGCTGGAATCAAACCCAAGGCCCCTGGTCCTGTGAGACAGCATTGCTAACCACTGAGCCACCATGCCACCCAATGGATGATGGCGTCCCTCCACATTACATGCTAGCTGTCCAGCCAACTGAGCTAGCTGAATCCCTATTACTTAAGAAAACAGATTCAATTGGCCATTTTGAAAAGTGAATATAGAAATTTGATAACACTGTCATTGATGAGCATTGAGCGCCCATCTAAGTTTTCAATATCAGGTATTGAGCACATTCCCATTGGGTGGAATCTTCTGTCCTGCAGAGGTGGGTATGGAGACAGCATTAGGTGTGGAAATGTTATTTTTCAAGAAATGCTTCAGAGTGTCTCATCACTTGAGGGTTGATTGAGCAGGAACAGAATGTAAAAGGAGATAGGTTTAGTTCTAAGGCTAAAGGGATCAAAAGGTACCAGGCAAACCTGGGGACAGGGGACTGAGTTGGATGATCAGCCACGATCATATTGAATGGTGGAGCAAGCTCAAAGGGCAGAATGGCCTACACTGCTCTGAGAGTCATAGAGATGTTCAGCATGGAAATAGACCTTTGGTCCAACTCATCCATGCTGACCAGATATCCTAAATTAATCTAGACCTATTTGGCCTATAGCCCTCTAAACCCTTCCCATTCATATAGCCATCCAGATGCCTTTTAAGTATTGTAATTATCATTCTATGTTGCTGTAACCTGGTGTGGGAGGTGTTTTCTTACCATGGGGCACAGTGTCCAATCCAGAGAAGTGTATTTCATCAGGAGTTTTACGTAAATGCTCATGGAACTGGCTTCAAGGAGAACATCAATGTTAGTTCAGTGGCACTCCCACTGAGAAAGTGGCAGAGGTACTGCTGATGGAATTTATCTCATTCTCTTCTGTACTAATACACCATCCAGGTCCTACTGTAGTGCAAGGACATGAGACTGTGCTGTATACTTGGAATTTTGCAGAATTGCAGATGTCTTCATGATCAACACTCACTGCTGTAGATTGTAGGAGGCTGAGCCGGTGCAGGTGACCTGCTGTTGGATCTCCTCATCAGTGCTATCCAAAGAGTCGAGGCAAAAGTGAGGACAGCAGATGCTGGAGATTAGACTCAAGATTAGAGTGGTGCTGGAAAAGCACAGCAGGTCAGGCAGCATCCGAGGAGCAGGAAAATCGACTTTTCAGGCAGGAGCCCTTCATCAGGAGTCAGGAATCAAGAATCATCAAGAATCAGAATTCCTAATTCCTGATGAAGGGCTCCTGCCCGAAACATCAATTTTCCTGCTCCTCAGATGCAGCCTGACCTGCTGTGCTTTTCCAGCACCACTCTAATCTATCCAAAGAGTCACTTAGCCCACACGGCGATGTAACAGGGTCCACATGTCTCTAATTACAAATGTGTACCTGAAAATGACAAGGCCCTTTTTCATAGGTGTCAGCCCCTGTGCCATCATTGTTGGCTCGATTCTGGAGACTTGAGCATAGAATCCAGGCCAACACCGTGGCACAGTGCCAGAGGAGTGCTCCTCTGTCTTCAGTGCCGTCTTCACATGGGGACCTTAAACAGAAACAATTTCTACTCTGGCGGGTGGATGTAAATGATCATTTTGAAGATGGATTTAAAAGTTATCGCTGGTACGCCGATGCCACTAGACCTGATGACCTGGCTGTTAACCAGTTGTTTGCTTGGGAATTAGCTGTGCGCACATTTCTGCCATTACAAGAGTGATCAGACTTTGAAAACTACCTCATTGTCTGTAAAACAATTTGGGATACTCCCTAATTCATGAAAATCTCCATAAGAATTTAAATTTCTCTTTCTCCTTTGGTGATCTATCCAAGTAGAAAATCATTTGTCTTTTCTTCGCTTGTGAAACGGATTATCTTCAGAGGCTTAGCTGTTTGTTACTTTGTAGAAACACAATAAATTACAGGAAAAGTTCTGTAGCTCATTGGGCAGTGCCAGACACAAATACTGCTCAGCTACCAAGTACATATTCCATTTCCAGTGTACTATCTGCCTCCATTGCACCTATAGCATCCTGCTCCACATATTCGCCACCCTCTGATGGTACATTGAAGCCATCAACATAGCCATCAACTGTAGTAAAGTGCGACCATACTATGGTTTTGAGAAGAAGGTTGAGACAGAGGTGCAGAACAGGTTGCTCAAAGCCAATAGAGTAAACATTCTGTGAGCCCTTTGGTTTTTTTCTAATTTGGAACAATAGAAGCAGCCTGAATGGGTGGGGTCAGTCTCCCAAGACCAGGATTTTTAGTTTCAGCTTTCTGCAGCTGCTGGGGTCTTGAAGCTGGATGTGGAAAATCTTATTCCTCTTCCTGATGCAGCTAAAAGCTGGGGTTTCCTTCCTGCTACTAGAACTGCAAGTGAGACATTTCATTTTACTGAACCTACCTTCACCAAGGGTGTGTTTTTGGGATGTTACTATATCGGAACAGTTACTGTTTAGAAGTTAAATAATCTATTATTCTGTTAAGTTTTCCAACAGAGTTAGATTATTGCAATTCTTTCTTTTGTTACATTTCAACTATAGTATAAATCAAGTGTGTTCAGGACAAAATACATCTCGTAAAGCCATTGCATCAACACAAAAGAACAAAAATAAAAATATGGAGCAAGAGCGATAAATCTTATATCCTGGGCTATGCCATGCTGAGTTTGAGCTTTTTTCAGCCTTGATTGGAATTTTAAAGTTCTTTTTGAAAGTGTGTTTATGTGGTTTGGGTGTTGCTGGCTGGGCCAACATTTATTGCCCATAACTAACCCCACTGGGGGAGATGTCAGGGAGTAGCCTTCATAAGCCATTGCAGTGCTTGGGGTATTGGGACACCCACAGTGCTGACTGAAAGGGAATTCCAGGATTCTGGTCTGGGACCACTGGAAGAACGATGTATGTCCAAGTCAAAATGGTGAGTGGCTTGGAGGGGAACTTGCAGGTGGTGATGTTCCCATGTATCTGCTGCCTTAGTCCTTCTGGATAGTGGTGATTGCAAGTTTGCAAGGAGCTGTCAGAGGGTGCTTGGTGAGTTACTGCAGTATACTTGGTACCATGTTACACTACGTATTGTAACCATGCAGTTGGGACAACTGATTACTGGCAGGGCACAGAGAATGTCTCCTGTAATGATGTTGGGTATAATGTTCAGTTATTGATGGTATGAATCTCTTGATTATTGCTGCTTACTGTGCTCACTTAGTTAGGTCTTCCTTACAGAATCACAGAATTATTACAGTGCAGAAAGAGGCCATTTGGCCCATCGTGTCTGCATTTGTTCTATCGCCCAGTGCCAATCCCCTGCCTTTTCCCCATACTCCTGTACACCATTTTGATCCAACTAACCATCCAATGCCCCTCTAGGACGCCTCTATTGAACCTACCTCCAGCACATTCCACGTGGTTCATTCCATAACCTATCTACTTGCTAGAAGAAAAACGTTTCCCTCACCTTACCCTTGCTTCATTTCCTTTAAATCTATGTTTGCCCCGTTTTTTATTTTCTTTTATGAGCAGGAACAGCTTCTCCCTATCTACTTTGTTGAACCGTCTCATGATTTTGAAAACCACGATCAGATCTCCTCTCTGCCTTCTTCTCTCAAAGGAGAACACTCCTAACATCTTCCATCTATCCACATCGCGGAAGTTTCTCAGTGGAAGCTACAACTGGAAGCAATAAGCAAACATATTAAAGCATTGTCCATAAAGTATGTTACACAAATAAGATGCAAAGATAGATTAGATATATATAACACGGAGAGCAAAGTGACGAACAGGGAGGCATGGTGGCTCAATGGCTAGCACTGCCAGGGACCCAGGTTCAATCCCACCCCCCACCCCGTGCAACAGTCTGTGTGGACTTTGCACATTCTCCCTGTGTCTGTGTGTGTATTTCCTCTCAGTGCTCTGGTTTCCTCCCGCAGTCCAAAGATGTCCAGGTCAGGTGGATTGACCATGCTAAATTGCCCGTAGTGTTAGGTGCATTAGTCAGAGCTTAAAAATGTGTTGTTGGAAAAGCGCAGCAAGTCAGGCAGCATCAAAGGAGCAGGAGAATCGACGTTTCGGGCATACGCCTTTCTTCAGGAATGAGGAGGGTGTCCAAGCAGGCTAAGATAAAAGGTAGGGAGGAGGGACTTGGGGAGGGACATTGGGAATGCGATAGGTGGAAGGAGGTTAAGGTGAGGGGGATAGGCCGGAAAGGGGGTGGGCGCGGAGAGATCGGGAAGAAGATTGCAGGTCAAGAAGGCAGTGCTGAGTCTGAGG
>NC_057713.1:9855263-9908910 GCF_004010195.1 Chiloscyllium plagiosum
TTCTTGACCTGCAATCTTCTTCCCGACCTCTCCGCCCCCACCCCCTCTCCGGCCTATCACCCTCACCTTAACCTCCTTCCACCTATCGCATTCCCAGCGCCCGTCCCCCAAGTCCCTCCTCCCTACCTTTTATCTTAGCCTGCTTGGCACACCTTCCTCATTCCTGAAGAAGGGCTTATGCCCGAATTGTCGATTCTCCTGCTCCTTTGATGCTGCCTGACCTGCTGCGCTTTTCCAGCAACACATTTTTAAGCTCTGATCCCCAGCATCTGCAGTCTTCACTTTCTCCTAATTGCATTAGTCAGAGGTAAATATAGAGTAGGGGAATGGGTCTGGGTGGGTTACTCTTCAGAGGGTCAGTGTGGACTTCAGAGGGTCTGTTTCCATACTGTAGGGAATCTAATCTAATCTAAATTGACCATTGTGTCCAGGGATATGCAGGCTAGGTGGGTTAGCCACTAATTTGCCATGAGTGTGGTTACAGGAACGAGGTAGAGCTTTGGGTGGAATGCCCTTCAGTGGTTGGTGTGGACCTGATGAGCCAAATGGCTTCTTTCCACTCTGTCAGGATTCTATCTGAAGAGAATGAAACAGATGATGTTTGCATTAGAAAAGAAAGAGGTGCAATAACAGCTTGTTAACATTTTGAAGATTCTAAGAGTCTTAGCTGTAGTAAATCTTATATGTCAGACAACCATTGAGTCTGCAGCTCATGAGACAGAACAAAGCATCAAGAGACAGCTGTAAAGCTGATGGCTGAAAGGGAATTATCTATTGATTGGCTGCAATTGGCTCAGTGGTCTTAGCAAGTTCAGAAAATAATTGAATGTTAAATGTTCAGTCTGTCCAAAGGAATGGCAAATATTTTCATCTTTTTTGTGTCCTCATACAACTGAATTACAGTCTCACAGCAGAAAAAAAAGAGCACTCAGTGTATCATATCCATGCCAATGCTTTGAATGAGCTGTTCACTTCACCTGTCATCCAACACCTTTCTGCCGCATTTCTGTGCAAATTAGTTCTCTTCATGTACACGTACACTTGTCTTTTGAACGCTCCGTTAAAATCTGAATCCACCACCTTTTCTGACAATGTGCTTCAAACCACAGTAATGCTCTGTATGAAAATAATTCTCCTCAGTTTCTCTCTGGTTACTTTAATTACAGAACCTCCGGTGATCAACTCACTTGCCAGAGGAAGCAATTTCATTTTAATTGTTCTCGCAAAGTCTTGTCAAAGATTTGGAGACTTGAGTTATGACCCCATTAAGAGAACAATCACAGTTTATCCATTCACATCATGAGGGGCATAGATAAAGTGAATCATTAGATTAGATTAGATTCCTTACAGTGTGGAAACAGGCCCTTCAGCCCAACATGTCCACACCGACCCGCCGAAGAGTAACCCACCCAGACCCTTCTCCCTCTGACTAATGCACCTCACACTATGGGCAATTTTAGTACAGCTATTTCACTTGATCTGCACATCTTTGGACTGTGGGAGGAAGCCGGAGCACCCGGAGGAAACCGCACAGACACGGAGGAGAATGTGCAAACTCCACACAGACATTTGCCCGAGGCTGGAATTGAACTTGGGACCTTGGTGCTGTGAGGCAGCAGTGCTAACCACTGAGCCACCGATCGCAAAGGTTGTTCCCTAGGGTGGGGGAATTCAAAACTAAGGGGCATGTTTTTAAGGTGAGAGGACAAGGGACCTGAGGGGCAATGTTTTTATGTGATTCATATGTGGAATGAACTGCCAGAGGAAGTGGTGGATGTGCATAGACATACAACATTGAAAAGACATTTGGATAGATACATGAATAAGAAAGGTTTAGAGGGATATGGGCCAAATGCAGGCAGGTAGGACTAGTTTCGTTCGGGACTATGGTCAGCATAGATGAGTTGGACTGAACAGTCTATTTCCAAGCTGTATGACTCTGTGATAAAATCCCTTGCGCTCAGATCTTTCTGGGAACTGTCCACTTATCCATTCCAAGGCTCCTTTAATTATCTGAAGACCACAGTTGAACAAACTTTGTGTTGCTGTGGATCACAATCACCCACTGCAATGCAAGGGCAGGTCTAACTCTGAGAACCCTGTGACACCTCCTCACTCCCAGATACTGTCCACCATCCACCGGACACACGCCAGGAATGTGATGGAACACTTCCCACTTGCCTGAATGAATGCAGCCCCAACAACATTCAAGAAGCTCAGCTCCATTCAGGCCAAAGTAGCCTGCATGATGAACATTTCATCCACCACCATAAATAATCACACCATCCACCAACACATTGCGGCAATTTACTAATTGCACCAAAGTAATTACAGGAGGCATTTTTTGATTGCACCTTCTAAACTCACAATCTCTACTGTCTAGAATAGCAATGGCTTTGAAAGTGCCACCAGCTGATAGCTTCCCTTCAGCCATACATCATCCTGACTTGGAAACGTATTGTTGTTCCTGCATTGTGGTCAGGTCAAAATTCTGAACCTCCCTCCCTAACAACACTGTGGTGTTGCTAAATCCCAGTAACTGCTGCAGTACAGGCTCGTACCTCATCACCGCCCCTATGGAAAGGGAAATTAGGGATGGGCAATAAAAACTGGCCTAGCCAGTGACATCCACATTAGAAGAACATATGAAAAGGGAAGGTTTAGAGGGACATGGACTAAGTGCAGGCAAGTGGGGGTAGTTTAGTTTGGGAATCTTGGTCAGCATGGGTGAGTTGGATTGAAGGGTCTGTTTCCCTGCTGTCTGACTCTATAAAGTTAAACAAAAACTAACAACGTTCTGAGAGAAATGAACTTCATCTTAAATGGGGGGCCTCTTTTATTTTAAAACATGTCCCATTGTTGTAGTCTCTCTGTTAAAGAGAAACATCCTGTTAGAATCTATCTTTTCAAGTGATCTTAGGATCCTCAATGTTTCAGTTAGATTATCGAAATCATAGGAATAAGATCATAGCAAACTAGAAACTAGCAGCAGGAGTAGGCCATTCGGCCCTTCAAGCTTGTTCCACCATTCAATATGGTTACAGTTGATCTTCTAACTTTATAGCTAGTCCCTCATATCCTTTGATCCCTTTAGCCCCAAGTGCTATAGCCAACCCCTTCATGAAATCATACAAAGTGTTGGCCTTGACTGCTTTCTGTGATAGTAAATTCCACAGGGACTGGAGCACTCAGTGTCACCTCCAAACACAGTATGGAATCAATGCAGTGTGAAGACCCTCTCAATCCCACCTGTCCCAGCCTTCCTTCATGAACTAACCTTTTCGGTTCAAGTGTACAAGTGCCAAGGAAAGTGCTATTCAGAACTGCAGCCCCTCTTGCTGTTTCTTTCTCTACACTGAAGAAGAC
The DNA here is from genome assembly GCF_004010195.1 of Chiloscyllium plagiosum. Taxonomy (NCBI): domain Eukaryota; kingdom Metazoa; phylum Chordata; class Chondrichthyes; order Orectolobiformes; family Hemiscylliidae; genus Chiloscyllium; species Chiloscyllium plagiosum. The sequence continues at coordinate 9,858,630 of NC_057713.1, forward strand.
GAAGGAGGAAGAAACAAGCAGTCAGTTTATCAGCCTGATAATAAATGCCACAATATGCATAAGCACATCCATAAATGTTAATACCGCCATCAATCACAATGGCAAACTATTGGACAAGACATCTCAGTTACAACCTTTCGCCACAAGATAGATGATGGATCAGATATAGCATTCAGTCCTTTAATAATTTATTGGTTGGTGAGTTATGATTGCACCCGATTAAAAATTATTAAATTGTTTGCACCTCAGGCAAAACTAGAATGGCTGAAATTAAATAGATTCCACAAACACATTAGAAGTTCCATTTATTTTGTACAGAATATGAGACATAATGCATGATATATGGTTGATTAGCACTTACAGTCAGGAGATCTATGGCATTTGCAGTTCCAGAAAAAAAAGCATATACAGCAAGCCTGTCTCTATTTTGTTTAAACAGATCTTGACCCAGTTTCCCTCCTGCAGTGCATTCTGAGGACAAACTGATACAGGGGTCTATATTCAGTTGATGCATGAGATGAGAAAGCGAATTGTATCGAATTGCTCTGTAAAATGTGATCTGTATGGTCACAAATCTCAGTTTAACATTGCACTTTTAAATACAGCAGGGATAGATCAAAATCAAAAAGCTAACCTTTCTCTTACATCCATAATACAAACATACAAAGACAATAATAATGGTAAGAACATAGAGTCACAGGAAACAAACGAGGCCATTTAGTCCATCGAGTCTGTCCCCATTAATACAATCATGGCTGATTAGTCACATAGAAACAAAGAGCAGGTATAGCACATTCGGCCCTTCAAGCCTGCTGTGTTATTCATCATGATCATTGCTGATTCCCTGTCTCAATATTAAGATCCCATTTTCTCTCCATACCTCTTCAGCCTTTACATTTACTTCCTGAATATATTCAGCGACTTGGCCTCCACAGCCTCCTGTGGTAGAGAACTCAAAATCCAATGCCTTCTGAACATCTCATCCCCGAACTCCATACTGCCCTGGTAATCAGAAATCCGTCAACCTCTATCTTAAATGTACTTATAGTCTGAGGCTTCACAGCCCTCTGTGGGAGAGAATTACCATGGTTCACAATCCTCTGAGTGAAAACAATTCCCCTCAACTCGGATCAAAGCGGTGTCACTCCACCAGCCCCAATATGAGATTTCAAAACCAAGAGAAACACATTACCTGCATCTGCCCCATCTATCCCTTTACATATTCTCTACCTTTCAGAGAGATCAGCTTCATTCTTCAAAACTGTAGAGAATACAGACCCACTTTGCTGAATTTCTTTTCAAAGGACAGTCATAGTGGCCTCCCGGTGTGGAGTTGTGACCTCCCGGCCTCCCATAGCAGCCTTGCGGCTGCCCATAGTGGCTTCCTGGCCTCACACAGCGTCTTCCCATAGCAGCCTCCCAGTCTTGCATAGCGACCTTCTGGCCTCCCATTGTGGTCTCCTGGCCTCCCATAGCAGCCTCGGAGCCTCCCATAGCAGTCTCCTGGCCTTGCATAGTGATCTCCCAGCCTCCCATAACGGTCTCCCGGCCTCCCATAGCAGTCTCCCGGCCTCCCATAGAAGCCTCGGAGCCTCCCATAGCAGTCTCCCGGCCTCCCATAGCGGCCTCCTGGCCTCACATAGTGGCCTCCCGGCCTCCCATAACAGTCTCCCGGCCTCCCATAACAGTCTCCCGGCCACCCATAGCAGTCTCCCAGCCTCACATAGTGATCTCCCGGCCTTGCATAGCGGTCTCCCGGCCTTGCATAGCGGTCTCCCGGCCTCCCATAACAGCCTCCCATAACGGTCTCCCGGCCTCCCATAACAGTCTCCCGGCCTCCCATAACGGTCTTCCGGCCTCCCATAACGGTCTCCCGGCCTCCCATAGCGGTCTTCTGGCCTCCCATAGTGGCCTTTTGGTGTGACGTGTGTGCAGCACAGTGTGGAGCCAGGGTCAAGTGTTGCCAGTGTGCACTGAAGTTATTGGTGTATTGCTGAATGCTTCCATTCTGTATTGTCTAAAATCTTGTAATGTAAGAGAATGTGTCCTAGTACTTTTGTACCTAAGTTAACACTATAATTGGAGATGTATAGACTTTTCACTGTACTCATTGAGTAAATGTGACAACAATAATACAATAATAGTAATAATAATAATCTTTTCTGTTCATAGAATCAGTCCAACTTGTCCATGCCGACCAGATATCCAAAATTAATCTAGCTCCATTTACCAGCCCTTGGCCCATATCCCTCTAAACCCTTCCTATTCATATATCAATCCAGAAAACTCTGAAATTTGTAATTGTATCAACTTCCACCACTTCCTCTGGCAACTCATTCCATACATGCATCACCTTCTGTGTGAAAAAGTTGGCCCTTAGGTCCCTTTTAAATCTTTATCCTCTTACCCCTAACCTATGCCCTCTAGTTTAGAATCCTCTTACCCCTAACCTATGCCCTCTAGTTTAGAACTCCACCTCATGATTTTATAAACCTCTATAAAGTCACTCCTCAGCCTCCGATGCTCCAGGGAAAACAGCCCCAGCCTATTCCACCTCTCCCTCCAACCCCGGCAACATCCTTGTAGATCTTTTCTGAACTCTTTTAGGTTTCACAAAATCCCTCCTAAAGCAGGGAGACCAGAATTGAATGCAGTATTCCAAAAGTGGCCTAACTCTGCCATCCTAGCCTGGTGAGGCTTCACTGCACTCCTTCTATCGCAGTAATATTGCTCTTGTAATGAGCAATAGTGGTGGACCAGTGGTATCGTTGCTGGATTTATTAATCGAGAGACCCAAGAAATGGTCTGGTGCACCTGGGTAAGACTCCTGCTCTGAAAGATGGTGAATTTGATTTTGATTTTTTAAAAAACTCTGGAGTTAAGAGTTGAATGGTGACTACAACTGTCGATTGTTTGGAAAATCCCATCTGTTTCAGTATTGGAGAGGAAACTATTATCCTTGCCTGGTCTGGCTGACATGTGACTCCAGGCCCACAGCAATGTGGTTGACTCTTAACTGCCCTCTGGGCACTTAGGGATGGGCAATAAATGTTGGCCTAGCCAATGAGTGAGATTTTAGAAATTTCAGGAGACAAAAATTGCCCCAGGTGCAGCCTAACCCAGCTCTTAAACAATTGAAGCAAGACTGCACTAATCTTGTATTCAAATCCTCAAAATTACAAAGTCTTCTGTTGGTTCAACTCACGTGCTCAACCACTCACTGTCTAATTTGATTTTGGCTCATGTCTGATGCTAAAACAAATCCCGATTAGCAGATCTGCTCTGCCCAGGTCTGTAAGAAACTACAGAGAGTTGTGAACACAGCCCATGCCATCACACAAGCCAATCTTCCAACCACTGACTCCATCTATACTTCTCACCGCCTCAGGAAGGTAGCCAACATCATCGAAGATCCCTCACACCCCGGCTATAATCTCTTCCAACCTCTTCTGTCAGGCAGAAGATACAAAAGCTTAAACACATGGACCAACAGATTCAAAAACAGTTTCTTCTCTGCTGTTATTAGATTGCTGACCATTTAACTTTTAAACTTAAATGTTGATCTCACTCTTTGATCACCTTGTCCGCAGATGTAACATTGTATTCCTCGCTCGGTTCTATTACCCTAATGCACTTTGCACAGTACGATCTGTCTGTACTGCATGCAAAACAAAACTTTTCACTGTGCCTAGGTACATGTAACAATAATAAATCAAATCAAACCTAAAGTCTGATTGGACAGAATCTGTTTGCATGTGAAGTCACTAGTTGCAGCCTGTTCATACATCCAAGGTAACTGAATCTGCACTCCTCAAATATTGCATTCTCTTCAGGAGATTTCTCCACTTCTTAGAGCATAGCTCATCTCTGGTTTAAGATGTTCCAAAATCTTCTAACTTTTTGTTTGGACTTTGTGTCATTTTGACCTGCTCAGGCTTCAATATACATACCCTGGTTCTGCCAATTTTATTTCTAATTATGTACCAAGCAGCATTGCTTATTTGTTTTACCCAGACACTACTGACATATGATGTATTTTCTTTCTAAAATTGCACTAGTTGGAATGCCTCCATTCTTCTGTTCATATAATTCACAGCATTTTCTATTATAGTGAGAATCATCTTTCTCAAACAATATTTATTTTACCCTCATAAAAAGCTATATTATCAAATTGGATTGTACAAAAACAATTTGCATTTATGCAGAGCCCTTTATGATCTCAGGCTCTTTGCAGCCAATGACAGTCCTTCATATTTCAGACAGCACAATATAAGAAAATGGGGTCAGTCAATTTGCTTTCAGGAAGCTCCCACAAACAGCTTTGTAATGATGACCATATAATTGGGTCCACTGATGTTGAATGCAGCTTTAATACAGTCATTTTATCCTAATAGCGTTTTGGAATCATTTACACCATTCCGGATGACAGGTGGGGATTCTGTTCAAGGAATTGCTGGAAAAACAACTAAGAACATAAGGTCATAAGAAATATGACCATTCAGCCCCTTGAGTCTGCAACACCATTCAACAGGATCATGGCTGATCTGACATTCCTCACGTCCACAGTCCTGCCCCTTCCCCATAAACCTTAACTCCCTGACTGATCAAGAATCTATGTTTCTCAGCCTGAAATATACACAAGGACTCTGCCACCAACGCTCTCTGTGGCAAGGAGTTCTCAAGACTCACAACCCTCAGAGAGAATAAACTCCTCCTCATCTCAGTCTTCCATTTACACCCCTTTAATCTGAGACTATGCCCTTTGATCCTAGACTCTTCCATGAGGGGAAACATCCCTCAATCCTGTCAAAGCTCTTAAGAATCTGAAATGTTTCAATGAGATCACCTCTCATTGTCTAAACCCAAGCAAATATTAACCCCAATTTACTCAGCTTCTTAGTTAGGAACTTGCTCACTTGAAAAAGATTTTTTTTTCATGTGAATTGTTCACTCTGCTTGGAAAACTCTTTGAAAAAAAAAGATGTCTGTTGTATTTTATAAAAGAATGTTCTGGCCAATTATTAGCATTGAGTTGCATCTCACCATCACTGTGGTTCCGAGTGCTATATTTCTCTTCTAATGATTTCCTGTCTCTCTTACCAACAACCTTTCTAAATTTAGCCACTTCACTGCCTCTTCTTTATGCTCCCCCTCTGCAAAAGACTGTCCTTAAATATTTCTACCCGACAGTGACTGTTTCTCAAGGGATTATGTCTCTTCCTATCCGTGTTATAATTGTCTGTTGAATTCACAAAGGAATTATGCATCTTCTTTTTCTCCTCCTGAACAGCATTTTGTTTCTCAGCAATAGCATCGAGAGGCAAAAACATCTCTTCCAACCAGCCACATTTTGTCTATTTATTCTGCTGTTGTCATGTGGGTTTTGTGGATATTCGCAATGCATTGAGATTTTTCCAGAGTCTGAGAACTTTTCAAAGTAACTCTCTTCACATCATGCTAACTATAAGAAGTCTGAGTGGGTGACACAGTGGCTAGCACTGCTACCTCCCAGTACTGGGGGCCTGGGTTCGACTTCACCATCAGTTGACTTCTTTGTGTGGAGTTTGCACATTCTCCCTGTGTCTGCATGGGTTTCCTCCGGGTGCTCTGGTTCCCTCTCACAATCCAAAGGTGTTCAGGTTAAGTAGCTTGGCCATACTACATCTTCCATAGTGTGCAGGGATGTATAAGTTAGGTAGGTTAGCCATGGGGAATGTAGGGGTCCTGGAGATGGGTCTGGATGGAATGGTCTTTGAAGGGATGGGTGAGAACTCATTTGGCCAAGTGGCCTGTTTCCATACTGTAGGGATTCTATGCAGTAGGCTCACAGACTCTTTGATGTTTACAGCACAGACAGATGCCATTCAGCCTGTTGTTTCCAGGTTCTAACCATATTAATCCCACCTTTCTTCTCTAGGTGCATCGTCCTGGAGGATATGGCAACACAAATGAGTATCCAAACATCGTGGATCTATTGCGAGAGTTTCCAACTCCATCATTGTTTCAGACTCGTCCAACCACCCTCTCAGCAAAAACATTTCTTTTAAACTCTCCTCTTATTTTACTACCTTTAATCTTCGATCTGTGCCTCCTGGTTATTGACCCCTCTGCTAAGGGACAAAAATGTCTTCTTAATTCATTGTCACAAAAGGCTGTGGAGGCTAGGTCATTGAGTATATTTAAGATGGAGATAGATAGGTTTTTGAGTATCAAGGGTTATGGGGAGAAAGCAGGAGAATGGGGTTGAGAAACTTATCAGCCATGATTGGATAGTGGGGCAGACTCAATGGGCTGAATGGCCTCATTTCTGCTCCTATGCCTTATGGTCTCATCCACACCCTTCAATTTTATACATGTCTACCAGGTCTCCTCTCAACCATGGCTGTTTCTAGGAAAACAACCCCGACCTATGTGACCTCTCCTCCAAGCTCAAGCCTCCAGCTGAGGCAGCATGCTGGTAAATCTCCTCTGCACCCTCTTCAGTGCAATCACACTCCTCATATAATATTGTGACCAGAGCTGCACACAATACTGTGTTGTGGCCTAACCAAAGTTTTATACAGTTGCAGGATAACTTCCCTACATTTGTCCTCCATACCTCAGCTAATATCAGCAAGTAATCCATCTGCTTTACCAGTATGGAGGCGATGACATATTGGTGTTATTGCTGGATCGTTAATCCAGAGACCCATGTAATGTGCTGGTGACCCAGGTTGGAATCCAGCCATGATAGAGAGTGAAATTTGAATCCAATAAAAATCTGGAAGCAAGAGTCTAATGATGACCACAAAACCATTGTGTATTGTTGGAAAAGCCCATCTCGTTCACTAATGTCCTTTAGGGAAGGAAACTGCCATCCTTACCTTGTCTGGCCTACATGTGACTCCAGACTCACAGCGATGTAGTTGACGCTTAACTGCCCTCTGAGCAATTAGGGATGGGCAATAAATGCTAGTCTAGCTAGAGACGTCTACATCCCATGAATGAATAAAGGATTTCCCTGTTTTGCCACCTGCAGAGTATTCGTGGACATGCAAATCAAGTTTCCTCCGTGATCTTCTTCAGGTATGAAGAAAGAACTATTTAAAGGGGATTCGGAAAATAGATTAAGGGGAAGGTCAGCAGATGTGCAATGGCAGATGTTGAAGTAGTAATTTCATAATGCTCATCAATTCTGGCTTGTGAGACCAATTGAAAGGGCAGTTAACAGACAACTACGTTGTTCTGGATCTAGAACCTTTTTTGTAAACTGTCACATTTTTACAGCAATTCTGTTCTTTAAAATAATTATCAGGAATAGTAGCACTTTATTCCAAATTTATTTGTTGAACTTGAATTCCATAGATGATAGGATTTCAAAAGTATGAGCTGGAAGGTTCATTTTCAGACATTTTGTCACCTTACTAAGTAACATCATAGTGAGCCTCTAATGAAGTGCTGGTATTATGTCCCATTTTCCATTTATGCGTTTAGGTTTCCTTGGGTTGGTGATGTCATTACTAGTATTAAGGTCAGAATAGATGAACATCAACTGGCCACAAAAAGATATGACCCACTCTCACTAGTATCCTTACATACAGATGAGGAAGGACACCACTTCGACTGGGACAACACATCCATCCGAGGACAAGCCAAACAGAGACACGCACAAGAATTCCTAGAAGCATGGCCTTCCAACCAGAACTCTTACCAACAAACACATCGGCTTGGACCCCAACTACAACCCACTGAGAAAAATAAAATGAAATGACATCACCAACACTAGAAATGACAATAACACAGGAAATAACATCACCATCCCAAGGAAACATAAACACATAAATAGAAAGTGCGACAGAACACCAGCACTTCACCAGAGGCTCACTGATGATGTTACCTAGTGTGGTGACGAAATGTCTGAATATAAGCCTTCCAGCTCAGTGAGCAAACTTACATCCAGAACCTCAACCTGAGCTACAAATCTTCTCAGTATATCTTCAGTTTCTGAAGCACTAGTTTATTAACGATATCACGATGGTAACATCTCCCTGTCCATGTGCTTTGAAAACCTTGAGCTGGGACCTTCTATTTTATTCTTTATGACTGAATTCTAAAGGGCCATATCCTAAGTAATGACAAGGTCTGTTGATGTTTTAGAATCAGGATCTTATGTTGGACTCCAACTAAGTGTATTCTTACTATTAATAGCATCACATCAAGGTCTGTATGAATGAAGTATTCAGCAGCTGTTAGAAACCAGAGTAAATGTCACATTCTGTAGGTTAAAACATGATGAAGCTGTGTCATAGAATTAGCTTTGACTCACTTAAAAATGTCATCTTCGTGTGTCTGATTTGCAGAAGTATAATTATATTCATTAGAGTGGGAGGATTCTGGTTGCCTGGTGAAGTCAGAGAGGGAATTATTTCACCTACAATTTTACTGCTTGTCATGACTAATTAAATAAAAATATAATATTGCTGAAAAAGGTGACACATCGAGGGTGCTGGTGGTGTCTCATGCAAACCAGTGGAAACATTGTTTTTTGATAGAATCCCCACATTGTGGGAACACACTATTCAGCCAACAACTCTACGCCTACCTTCCAAAGAATATCCCACCCAGACCCATCCCCCTACCCCATCCCTGTAACCCTTCATTTCTCGTGACTAATGCACTTAACCCAGTTAAAAACCACAAACACCAGGTTATAGTCCAATAGGTTTATTTGGAAGTCCTAGCTTTCAGAGCACTGTTCCTTTAAATAACTAATGGGGCAGGATCATAAAACACAGAATTTATAGCAAAAGATCATAGTGTCATGCACCTGATACAACACATTGAACAAACCTTGATTGTTGTTAAGTCTTTCATCTTTTAGAATGTTTGGTACCCATTAGGGTGCCCTTAACCAGGGCCTTGGGTTCATGTCATGTGACGAGTAACCCCACTACATTATATACTCTCAAACACACACACACACAAGCACACATGCACATACACTCTTATATGCTCACGCACTCACACAGATCTTCTCTCATACACACGCTTTCTCTCAGGCACACACACATACACTCCACACACTCTCACGTACACACTCTACAAAGCACACACACACTCACACACACACATGCATGCTCACGTTCTCTCTCTCTCTCCTTCACATGCACACACATGTAAGTCTATGGGGTGAATTTGTATTTGCAGAATTAGATACATTCTATTTTGTTCAAAAAGTGCACAATCTATAGGCAGTCAATCCATGTAATATTTTAGAAATTCCTACTTTGGAAATACAGTCAGTCTGACTCAAAGATGGAATACAGACAAACTCAAACCGTACACCTTAAATGCACTGAGCTGAGATGTCACCTTTTTTTTAATAAAACCTTAAGTTATCTTGGGAATGTGACTTGAAAAGAGTTCTGGGATTTACATATTAATGATTTGATACCTGTAACCCATTCTAAAAGATGTAAAACTTAACAGCAATCTAGGTTTATTCAATATATCGTATCAGTTGCATGACACTATGATCTTTTGTTATGAATTCTGTGTCTTATGATCCTGCCCACTAGTTACCTGATGAAGGAGCAGCGCTTTGAAAGCTAGTGCCTCCAAATAAACCTGTTGGACTATAACCTGATGTTGTGTGATTTTCAACTTTGTCCACCCCAGCCCAGCACCTAACCTACTCATCCCTGCACATTTTGTGTAATTTAGTACGGCCAATCCACCTAACTTGCATATCTTTGCTGGTAATGTCATTGGGCTTACCATCCAGTATAAGACGTGTTGGGCTTTCCCAACTATTTTTGTTTGTGTTTCTGACTTCCAGCAGTTCATAGTTCCTTGAAAGTTGAGTCACAGATAGACAGGATAATGAAGAAGGAGTTTGGTATGCTTGCCTGTATTGGTCAGCATATTGAATAAAGGAGCTGGGATGTCATATTGTGCCTCTACAGGACATTGGAATACTGCGTGCAATTCTGGTCTCTCTGCTACAGGAAGGATGTTGTGAAACTTGAAGAAAAGATTTACAAGGATGTTCCTGGGATTGGAGGGTTTGAGCTATATGAGGCTGTATAGGCTGGGGCTGTTTTCCCTGGAGTGTCGGAGGCTGAGGGGTAACCTTATAGAGGTTTATAAAATGATGAGGGGCATGGATAGAGTGAATAGCTAAGGTCTTTTTCCCAGGATAGAGGATGCAGGTTTAAGGTGAGAGAGGGAAGATTCAAAAGAGACCTGAGGAACAATTGTTTTTTCACACAGCTGGTGGTGCTAATATAGAATGATCTTCCAAAAGGGGTGGTGGAGGCCAGTACAATTAATCATTTAAAAGACATCTGGATGGATCCATGAATACGAAGAGTTTAGAGGGATATGGGCCAAATACTGGCAATAGGGACGAGATTAATTTAGGATATCTGGCCACCATGCACAAGTTGGACTAAAGGGTCTGTTTCCATGCTGCATAGCTCTATGACTCTATAACTCTTTGATTCTAAAATACTCTGGGGGTATCCCAAGATTGCAGTTAGTGAAATATGAGTTTAACAAAGGAATTCTGGGGGTGGAATTGAACTATCCTAACAGTGATTGAATGTCATCACTGTCAATTGCTTTAAAAACCCATCTGGTTCACAAATTCTCTTTAAGGAAGAAAATCTGCCACTCATACCTGGTCTGGCCTACATGTGATTCCAGACCTACAGCAATGTGTTTGGCTCCTGATAGTCCTATGGGCAATGAGGGATAGGCAATAAATGCTGCACTAACCAGATAGAAACAATACAAATGGCATGTAACACAAAAATGAAATTGTTAAATAGTTTATTGAGATAATGTTGCTACATTTTAAAGACGCTATCTCCAAAACTTCAACAGACTTTACCATGACTTGGTGTGGATAATTAGCAAGTAGTGGGTGTGGATTTGAAATTACAATGTAATCAGCTTCAATCTTATGAAATGGTGGAGTAGATTCATGTTGACTGCAACATAGAAATGTAAAAAATAAGAACAGGCATAGGCCATTTGGCTCTTCAAGCCTGCTTCACCATTCAACATGGTCATGATTGATCATGCAACTCATTCCCCTGTTCCTGCTTTGCCCCAAACCATTTGAACCCTTTCGCCTTAGAACTGTACCTAACTCCTTCTTGTAAACATTCAATGCTTTGTCCTCAATCGCTTTCTGTGATAATAAATTCCACAGGCTCCACACTCTCAGAGTGTAGAAATTCCTCCTCATCTTAGTCCTCAATGGCCTACCCTGTTTGCTAAGAATGCCGACTGATCATTGCTCATTAGCAAGTTATGCAGACCCAGCAGGTTGAAACGAAATCAGTTTGTGGTCTGGGACTTACGGATTTGGATGTGTATAGAGTGGAACGGACGTGGTGAGGGATATATACAGCTTTGTGCAGCCCCTTCCTACCCCATGTCAGATTGTTCAATTGAGTGCAGGCAGTCAATTATTGGCAATCTGGTTGGAAGGCAACCAACAAGAGATTGGGGGTTGAGGTGGAGGTCCTCGCAGCCAATTTCGACATGCGCAGGGATGGCAAAGAGGTTGGCATGGTGGCTCAGTAGTTAGCACTGCTGCCTCACAATGCCAGGCACCTGGGTTCGATTCCATCCTCAGGTGATTGTCTGTGTGGAGTTTGCACATTTTCCCTGTGTCTATGTGGGTTTCCTCTGGGTGCTCCGGTTTCCTTCCACAATCCAGTGATGTGCAGGTTAGGGGGATTGGTCATGCTAAATTGCCCATGGTGTTCAGGGATGTGCAGGCTGCAAATGGGAAATGTAGAGTCACAGGGATAGGGAGGGGTGGGTTTGGGTGTGATGATCTTTGGAGGGGATGGGGCAGCATGGACTCAATGGGCTGAATGGCCTGCTCTCACACTGCAGGCATTCTACAATCTGATGTTGTAAACAGGAAGGCTGTCGCAGCTAGAATTGTCAAAGCCTCCTGTTCTCGGAACAAGTGTGTATTTTGTTTGATTGAGGGCTCAGACATCATCATTAATGCTGCGACCCTCCCTAATCCCACTCTCCCAACCATGTACCGCTTCCTCTTATCTCCCGTGAGGCACCCACAAACATAGGTCGCTAACGAGCTGAAGAGCTTGTCGGTGGGCAAATCCAAACTGGTGTGCAGGCTGCCAGTTCCCACGGCCGCTTGGGTCCTGTGATTTGGGAGACGGCCATGCTTATGTTATATTGTTAACCCAATGCCACCCTGGCCCGTACAGCTGAAGGAATGGGGAAGTGGGAGTGGTGTAGTTGTGAAACCCATCCCTGCTATTCCACCATTCTACCTTTAGATATCAGTGTAGCTTTATGCTGTCGCCTTTTGAAAATAACTTGTCAAGGCCAAAATTAATTTAACTTCCAGCATTACAAGACCTTTACTTCATTGATCGATTGAAGTGTGTACTCTGGGTGCCCATGAATTTACATTTCTCTTGGCGTCGTTCTAAGCTTTAAACACTTTTGAGCATTAAAAATTCCCCTCACACATGGCAACCTCTAAATGAAGCATATACATCAATTTGATCATGAAGTCAAATTGGAAAATAATGCTTGATGAAGCACAGAAAAAAAAGAGGTTCAGAGTTGAGAGATCGCTCAATAATTGGTTAAACAGTTTCACAAGAGCTATAACTTTGATGTTGTTCTGGAAGCTGGTCAATGCTCAGTTTTTAAAAGGCTGTGGGTTCGACACAAGAATATTGAGCACATAATCTTAGCTGATGCTCGAGGGCTTTCTGCACTGACAGAGATGCCACCTTATTGATTAGATATTAAACAGAGGACCCTTCCGTTCTCTCCCGGTGAACTCAAAAGAACTGATGATACCAATTTGAAGATGGCTGTTTTGAGTATATCCCCATGTCATGGTCAACATTTATTCCTGAGCCAAAATAACTGAAAGACGTTGTTAGGTGTGGGACCTTGCTGTGCTGAATATGGCTGCCACATTTCCTTCCTTACATCTGTTACTACACTTCAAAGATGCTTCATTGCCTGCTAAATGCTTTGGGAGACCTGTGACATGAAAATTGTGATCTGAATGCCAGTTTGTTTTGCCTTTCTCTTTAGAAATGGAAGTCTATCAAAAAAGAAAGTACCATCAATCAGACCAGATCTTCCCATGATATTCACATCCACATCAGGATACAGGCCTCAGGGAGTAGGAGCAAGCCTGACACTTCAGTCCTATGGATGGTGAACACATTGAGACCCTACCCCACACCCTTGCCTATAACTAGAAGATCAACAGAGATTTGTAAACCTTCTCTGATGCACTTCGTTTTACTGTGTAAACTCATTGACCCATTAAAGGAACATTTGTCACACAAGTTGAATTAATATTAATTCAGTCCACTGTTGCTCTTAGCATGCATACATTGATGACTGAAGATCAGTGATGTGTGGTTTAGACCATGCTACAATGGCATCTTGAGCTGCTTGCAGTCTTGTTTTTCATTCATGGGACGTGGACTTCGCTGACTAGATCAACATTTATTGCCCATCCCTAGCTGCCATTGAGAAGGTGGTGGTGAGCTGCCTTCATGTCTATTTGCTGTAGGTAGACCCACAATGCCATTAGGGAGAGGGTTTCGAGATTTCAACCCAGCGACACTGAAGGAACGGCAATATACTTTCAAGTCACAATGATGAGTGGCATGAGGGGAACTTGATGTTCCCATGTATCTGTTGCCCTTGTCCTTCTAGGTGATAGAGTTCATGAGGTTGGAGCCTTGGTGAACTTCTGCAGTGCATCGTGTAGATGGCACACCCTGCTGCTATTGAGCACCAGCGATGGAGGGAGTGGATATTTGTGGATGTGGAGAAAGTGAGGTCTGCAGATGCTGAAGATCAAAGTTGAAACTTTATTGCTGGAACAGCACAGCAGGTCAGGCAGCATCCAGGGAACAGGAGATTCGACGTTTCGGGCACAGGCCCTTCTTCAGGAAGAAGGGCCTGTGCCCGAAACGTCGAATCTCCTGTTCCCTGGATGCTGCCTGACCGGCTGTGCTGTTCCAGCAATAAAGTTTCATATTTGTGGATGTTCTGGGTATTGGTAAGCCTCTTGAGTGTTGTTAGAAATGCACTCTTCAAAGGCAATTGGGGTGTATTTCATCCTACTTCTGACTTGTGTTGTAAAGATGGTGGACAGGCTTTGGGGAGTCAGGAGATAACTGGATTTGATTTGATTTGATTTATTATTGTAAGTACAGTGAAAATTTTCTTTTGCATGCAGTACAGCAGATCATAACAAATAAAAACACGAAGATCAGTAGGGTGATTGACCAGAGTGAGGAACACATTGTTACAGCTGTAAAGAAGGTGTACAAAAAGCAAAATCAATTTTCAATTTGAATTTGGAGAAGTCCATTCAGATGTTTAATAACAGTAGGGAAGAAGCTGTTCTTGAACCTGCTAGAACCTGTGTTTAAGCTTTTGTATCTTCTATCTGATAGAAGAGGTTTGAAGAGACTGTATTTGGGGTGGGAGGAGTCTTTGATGATGCTGGCAGCCTTCCTGAGGCATCGAGAAGTGTAGATGGAGCCAATGAATTGAAGGTTGGCTTCCATGATGGACTGGGCTGCGTTCACAACTCTCTGCAGTTTCTTACAGTCCTGGGCAGAGCAGTTGCAGTAACAAGCTGGGTTGCATCCGGATAGAATGCTTTGTATGGTGTACCTGTAAAAAGTGGTGAAGGTAGTTATTGGCGTGCTGAATTTCCTTTGCCTCCTGAGGAAGAAGAGGCATTGCTGTGCCTCTTTGACACTTGCATCAATGGAAGTGGTCCAGGGCAGATTGTCAGTGATCGTCACTCCTGGGAACCTGATGCTCTCAATCGTCTCCACCTCAACTCCATTAATGTAGATAGGGGCGTGTCCCTATGAGTATTCCCAGCCTCTAACTTGCGCTTGTAGCCTCCATTTTTATAAGGCTTGACCAGTTCAGGATTGTATTCAATGGCAACACCCTAAGATCTTTACTCTTTCATGGGATGTGGGCATCACTTTTTTTCTCAATCCCTAAGAGCCTTGAACTGCATGGCTCACGGGGCCATGTCAGGAGGCAGCTATGGTGCTGGGACCTGGGCTCACAAGCATGCCAGACCAAGTAAGCATAGCATATTTCCTCCCCTAATTCATGAACCATTTGGATTTTTACAGCAATCAATGATAGTGTCATAGCCACCAAAACTGAAATTTCAAATTAATTTGAATTCTACCAGTCGCCATGTTAAGTTCAGAACATTAACTTGAGCCATTGATGACCAGTCAAGTGGTAATACAACTTCAACCATGTCTCCCCTTATCTCCCTGTGATTGGGCTGGACTGAGGGTAACCACACCCTCACCCTCTCCAATGTAGGAAGGGGAGCTGATCCATGATCCCACCAGCTACTCTGCAGCTCCAGCCAAGAGCAGCATTCATTGTGTTAAAGGTGAGACCTCTGCCCTTCCTTCCATCGGACCCTTCCTTTTAGAACACAGCAGGGCAATCTAACTGACCAGCTACTCTGCGGACCAGCAGTGCCAACCAGTAACAGTGCCTATGTTGGGCTAACCATGAGGCAGAGGAGCAGAGTTCAGTCATTCAGCCATCGGCTCTGCTTCCCTACTCATTAACATTATGGCTGACCTGATAATCCTCAACTCCACTTCCTTATTTTACCCCATTACTCCAGTGATTCCCTCACTGATTAAAGATCTATTTGTCTAAGTCTTGAACATACTTAATGCCCCAGACTGTCTAACCCCTGGCAGTAATGAATTCCACAGATTCACCACCCTCTGACAGACAGAATTCCTCCTCAACTCTCTCTTAAATGGGCAGCCACTTGCTCTGAGATGATGCCCGATGGTACTAGACTTTCCCACAAGGGGAGACAACCTTTCCACATCTATCCAGTCTAGTCCCCAACGAATTTTGTATGTTTCAATAAAGTCAACACTCATTCTTCTTAAAGCCAATAAATACAGGCCTAACCTTCTCAACCTGTCTTTGTAAGGACAGTCCCTCCATAGCTGATAACCACCTATGAACCTTTTCTGGATTGCCTCCAATGTCAGTACCCTTTTCTCAGATAAAGGGCCCAAAACAGTACACAGCACTCCAACTGTAATATGGCTTGTGCCTAGTATAATTTTAACAAAATCTCCCTATTTTTGCATCCCATTTCTCTAAAATGAAGGATAAAGTTCCATTTGCCTTCCGTATTACCTGCAGCAGTTGGATGCTAGTTTTAGTGATTTATGGCTGAAAATGTGTTGCTGGAAAAGCGCAGCAGGTCAGGCAGCATCCAAGGAGCAGGAGATTCGACGTTTCAGGCATGAGCCCTTCTTCAGGAAATCCTGAAATGTCGATTGTCCTGCTCCTTGGATGCTGCCTGACCTGCTGCGCTGTTCCAGCAACACATTTTTCAGCTCTGATCTCCAGCATCTGCAGTCCTCACTTTCTCCTTAGTGATTTATGGACATGGACCCCCAAATCCCTCAGTTCTGGAATGTTCTGCAGTCTTTCTCCATTTAAATAATGCTCAACTCCTCTATTCGTCCTGCCAGGGATGCAAGATTTCCTATCAAATTGGGGAGCCCAGCTATTTTGGTGTCAGGGTCCTGGTAAAGGGGCTGAGGAGAGTAGAAACTGAGTTTACGAGGTCAGTGGAAATGATTAAAAGGAAAGAATGGCATTGGAAGTAGGGAATGTGTGCGCTGCATGAGTCAAAGAGGTTTACCCCAATCCTTTCTGATCCAGCCATCCATTCAAATGTTCCTAAGAACCTGAATCATTGGCTAAGCTTATAGTCACCTACTTTCACATCTCCTCATGTAGCTTAGTGTCAACTGTTGCCTGTTTTATGTTTTAATACAGTGAAGAGTTATATAAGTTGCAAGTTGACAGTTGGAAGAAGGTGGGGAGGGTTTCATACCACAACATAGACAAAGGTGATAATCAGGAGACAGTGAGGGTTTTGGGTTGAGGGTTGAGGGAGATGAGAGTTTCCCAAAAAGCACAGCAGGTCAGGCAGCATCTGAGGAGCAGGAAAATCGACATTTCGGGCAGGAGCCCTTCATGAGGAATTCCTGATGAAGGGCTCCTGCCTGGAACTTCGATTTTCCTGCTGCTCTGATGCTGCCTGACCTGTTGTGCTTTTCCAGCAACATACTCTCAAAAGTGACAATCGACTGAACAAGGCTAAGCAGCGTACTGTACCATCCTCTGGAGAAGGTGAAAGTGGAAGAGCCTGGAAGAATAAGTGGCTTTTTCTTATTCATTCATGGGATGACAGCATCACTGGCTAGGCCAGCACTTATTGCCCTTCCCCAATTGCTCAGGGGGAAGTTAAGGGTCAACCACATTGCCATGGGTCTGGAGTCACAGTTAGACTAGCTTAGGGAACCAGATGGGCTTTCCTGACAACAGATTCATGGTCATCGTCGGATTCTTAATTCCAGCATTTTTTTGTTCGCATTGAATTCAAATTCCACCATCTGCTATGGCTGGATTTGAACCCAGGGCCTCCAGAACATTACCTGGGTTTCTGGGCTAACAGTCCAACAATGACACCACTAGGCCATCACCAGCAATGTCAAGTTGCGCTCTTCAAGGAGCTGTGTGCAGTGTTGGCAGCATGCTGTTGTCACTAACAATCATGATAATCCACTTCCTTTCCCTCTTTGAAATTCTTGGTGTTAAATCAAACGCTTGACTATTTAGCTAGACTGCCAGTTGTCGGATACTGAAACCTTCAGCAATTCAAGTTATTAGCTTGTCAACAATATTCAGAATAAGTCTGCCTCGGAGTCTCGCCGATGCGCTTGTAAGGATTTAATATCTGTTTGAATTGATTTGCCAAATTTTCTTTTGTGTATACTGTCCATTCTTGTAAAGAAAATATTGGTCATTATAAAACAAACATCCATAACCTTTATCGCATTTTATTAAGATGATATGTTGTCAAAGTATTTATAGTCCTATTCAAGTACAGTTGAATAACGCTGAAAAATACCGAGAGCAGAATAAGAAATAGAAAGAAATACTCAAACTATACTGAGCAGGCAGCTTCCTTGCTGTTATATATGCCCATCTATTAGTTTGCTATCCATTTTTATTTTTACAGGACTGAGGCATATACAGCACAATTTATCACAGAGCTCTTTTCTGTTTCTCTTTTCTACATGCACGATAGAAGAACCACAAACCAAAACAGGATTTATTGCCATTGGTTAGACCTCCAGCATTGACATCTTCAATACTGATGCTCAGTCTCAAGGACAATAACAGCAAATTCACTGAACACAGTAACACAGGAGCAGCTGGAAACCAAATAGTCCCTTGAGCCTATTCTGCTATTCAGTGAGATCACGGCTGACCGGTGTCCTCCTATCTCTGTGTACGCATTCAGAGTATAATCAGGTCTGACTGAATCTGGGCAAAGTGGAGTTAGGCAGCATTTAAGGAGTCTACCAGATTTAATTTTGATTTTCTCTGTGACAATATACAGTTAACTGCAACAGGCAGATAAATGCTGTGGCTAACACAGTGGGTCATGATCTGGGAGGTCACCTCATGGCTCCCTAGAACATGGTCAGAACTCATATGACACCAGGTTATAGCTCAACAGATTTATTTATGATTTGGAGATGCCGGTGTTGGACTGGGGTGCACAAAGTTAAAAATCACACAACACCAGGTTATAGTCCAACAGGTTTGATTGGAAGCACTAGCTTTCAGAGCACTCCTCCTTCATCAGGTAGCTAGTGGGGCAGAAACATAGGACACAGAATTTACAGTAAAAGATCAGAGTGTTATACAACTGATGCAATGTATTGAACAAAGCTAGACTGCTGTTCAATATTTAATCACTCAGAACGTGTTGCAGGTTTTGATTCATTAGTATGTAAATCCCAGAACTTCTTTCAAGTCACATTCCTGACATAACTTATAGTTTCATAGAAAAAGCTGACACCTCAGCTCAGACAATGCATCAAAGGTGCACTCTCTCCCTATTTAAGCTTTCAGAGCACTGCTGCTTTGTCAGGTGAAGTGGAGGGAAGCACACAGGCACAGATTATATAGGCGAAGAGATAATTGCAAGATAATTCCAGGTAATTAAGAGTGTCAACAGATAAGTACAAACAGTGTGAGTGGAGCGTCAACAGGTCTTCACAGGTGATCAAAAGACTCAAATGGTGTCAGTGAAATGTCAATGGCTGTTGACACTCTTAATTAACTGGAATTATCTTGCCTTTATCTACCAAAGTTTGTGATTTAAAATTAAACCTGTTGGACTATAACCTGGTGTTGTGTGACTTCTGACTTTGTCTACCCCATTCAACACTGACCACCTCCACATCATCTCCCAAAAATGTCCAAAATCTACGTGACACAAGTCAGCCTCACTACTTGAGGGGATTGACTAGGTTCACCAAAACCTGAGTGGACTAGATAGAGAGAGAAAAACTGCTGCTTGATTTTCCTAATCAAATTGTGTAGAGATGTTGCTATAACCGTAGAGCAAGTGGGTTTTGGACTTGGATCTCCCAGCTCAGCAGTAGTGTTTTTAAATTTTTTTTTCATATCCGATTGTAAATTGAATTTAAAGATTGAATTTTAAACAGCAAATTATTTTAAAAAACAAGAGATAAAGGTAGATCTGTGCTGTTGGGAACTAGCCTCAAAACTAACCCAACTTATCCATTTTTGATCTAAGGATGGATAGGATAAATAGACAAAGCCTTTGAACTCGAGGGCAAAGGCTTAGGCTGGGAGGGGGAAAGATATAAAAGGGACCTAAGGGGCAACTTTTTCACACAGAGAGTGGGTACGTGTATGGAGTGAGCTGCCGGAGGAAGTGATGGAGCTGGTACAATTGCAACATTTAAGAGGCATTTGGATGTATATATGAATAGGAAAGGTTTGGAGGGATATGGGCTGGGTGCTGGCAGGTGGGACTAGATTGGATTGGGATATTTGGTCGGCATGAACGGGTTGGACCGAAGAGCCTGTTTTTGTGCTGTACATCCCTATGACTATGACACTATAGATGAAGCAGCATGGAGTGATTGGTATGCCCAGGGCTGGAAGCTAGTTGGATGTTGAGTTGGTTAATCATAGCAGAACCAGTATCAACCATCCAATCACAGAGAATGTTGATTGCAAAGATGAAAAACTGGTTCTGACTGTGTTTTTGGCAGGTGTGTGATTTGGGGAGCTCCTGAAGTCTGCTGTTATGTTTTGCTCTTTCTCTAGTTTTTCTGCTGACTTATCAAATTTTTGACTGTTCCGAGAAAAAGAATCCCAGTATGCAAAACAAAAAGTAAACAATTCTCAAAGTCTGCTGAAATTGTTCCCATTGACCGGTGACTTCAGATTTAAAGGCAAAATATACAGTTCTACTCGTACATGAACAGCTTACAGTCCAAAAACTTCATGGTGGTATGCATTATTTGAAAGTGCTTAACAAACTGGCAGACTATTCTTCTTTTACTTTCCTATCAGTTTATGTCATAACTCTGTCCATCTAACTGTGTGAGTGGGCATTAAGATCAAAGGGCTTTGGAGGCAATTAGACAACTTGTTATTTATCTCTGTTCAGATAAATGTACACTGCTAAATATAAATTGTTTAATTTTGATTAAACTTTATTTATAAAGTCTGTTTAGGAACCAATTTGGAGGGTCATTGAATATTTTAATTTCACTGCAAATTGCAAATCCAGTGATGGTGAGGCTGATTTGGTTTGGCTTGCTATTCCTGTGTCATAATAAATGGCCACAAGACAACACAGGCGGAAGTGGGTACGGCAGATGCTGGAGATTAGAGTCAAGAGTGTGGCGCTGGAGAAGCACAGCAGGTCAGGCAGCATCTGAGGAGCAGGAAAATCAATGTTTCAGGCAAAAGCCCTTCATCAGACAACACAACCTGCTGGAGATGGTAAAAAAGATCACCAACCAGAGTGCAAAGGTTTAAAATTATTTGAAAAGAAGCATTTTTTTTTTCGCACAGCGGGTACTGCAGGTATGGAATGCACTAGCTACCTTCAGTTTGGGGAAGTGTTATTGGTCTGAAATGTTAACTCTGATTTCTCTCCACAGATGCTGCCAGACCTGCTGAGATTTTCCAGCAATTGCTGTTTTTGTTGTATGAAATGCACTGTCTGGAGATGTGGTGGAGACGGTTGGTCATTTTTAAACCCTTCAAGAGACTATAGTTCTTGCTTTAGTGTCATGACCTGGGTAAAGACAATACAAAACAATTATTTATTTAATACTTCAGCTCTGGTGTTTGCCCTCCCAAGTGTAAATTTTCTTTGTGGCCATCATCTGTTTACCTTTCGTAAACCAGTTGAGAACGTTGGGATTCCCTTTTAGGATAGCTGTCAGTTTCAATTCATACTCACTGTTTACACAGAAACACAGACAATAGGGACAGGAGTAGGCCATTCAACCTTTTGAGTCTGCATTCCTCTTACGTATGTCAGTCTTGCTATCCTAAGAATCAGGAGAAAGCGAGGACTGCAGATGCTGGAGATCAGAGTCGAGAGTGTGGTGCTAGAAAAGCGCAGCCACTCAGGGCAGCACCCGAGGAGCAGGAGACTCGGCATTTTGAGCATAAACCCTTCATAAGCCTGATGAAGGGCTTATGCCCGAAACGTCGATTCTCCCACTAGCGACCTTTGAGAAGATTTGTTGCTCAGGTTGATGACGAGTATGTAAGTTGGCTCGCTGAGCTTCAAGGTTTGTTTTCAGATGTTTTGTCACCATACTAGATAGCATCATCAGTGACATCTCTGGTGAAGCGCTGGTGGTATGTCCCACCTCTCTAGTTATACGTCTTGGTTTCTTTAGTTGGGTGATGTCATTTCCCTTTTCTTTTCAAGAGAAGGTAGATGGGATCTAAATGGATATGTTTCTTGATGGAATTCCGGTTAGAATGCCATGTCTTTAAGAATTCCCATGCATGTCTTTGTTTCACCTGTCCTACGATGTCTGTGTTGTCCTAGTCAAAGTGGTGTCCTCCTTTGCCTGTGATAGTAGGTCATGTCTTTTGGTGGCCAGTTGGTGTTCATGTAACCTGGTGGCAAGTTTCCTGCCAGTTTGTCCGATGTAGTGTTTTTTACAGTTCTTGTATGGTATCTTGTAAATGATGTTAGGTTTGCTGGTGGTATCTATTGGATCCTTTAGGTTCATTAGTCACTGTTTAAGTGTGTTGTTAGATTTGTGAGCTACCATGATACCAAGGGGTCTGAGTAGTCTGATATGTCTTTGATGTATGGTAATGTGGCTATAGTTTTTGGTTGCGTTGTGCTTGATGGGGTTTGTTTCTGAGG
This sequence comes from Chiloscyllium plagiosum, assembly GCF_004010195.1. Classification (NCBI taxonomy): domain Eukaryota; kingdom Metazoa; phylum Chordata; class Chondrichthyes; order Orectolobiformes; family Hemiscylliidae; genus Chiloscyllium; species Chiloscyllium plagiosum. The sequence goes on from NC_057713.1 coordinate 9,880,972, forward strand.
AATTGGCGGATTGTGTTTATTGGGTACCCATTTTTCTTGAAAACGTTGTATAGATATTTTTCTTCTGCTTTTTGTAGTTCTTGGGTGCTGCAGTGTGATGTAGCTCGTTGAAATAATGTCTTGAGGTAGCTCCGTTTGTGGGTGTTGGGATGATTGCTTCTGAAGTATTTGATCTAAGTGTTTTAAAACAACATACACGGATCAAATAAACCTAACTTAACAAGCAAGAACCAGGATACATGAACACCAACTGGTCCCCAAAAGACACGACCCACTATCACTAGTTTCTATATATACAGGCAAAGAAGGACACCACTTTGATGGGGACAACACAGACATTCCAGGACAGATGAAACAAAGACATACATGAGAATTCTTAGAGGCATGGCAGTCTTACCAGAAATCCATCAATAAACACATTGATTTAGACCTTATCTACCTTCCCTTGAAAAAAATCAGAAATGACATCACACATCTTAATAAATCAAGACCTATAAATAGAGAGGTAGGACATATCACCAGTGCTTCACTGGAGACTCTAACTGATATTATCTAGTACGGTGACGAAATGTCTGAAAACAAACCTTCCAGCTCAGCGAGCTAGCTTCCACACTGATTCTCCTGCTCCTTGGGTGCTGCCTGACCTGCTGTGCTTTTTCAGCACCACACTCATATTCTAAGAAACAGTCTGGTAAATCTTTGCACTCTCTCCATAGCCAGAACATGTTTCTTCCGAAAGCTGACCAAACCAGTGTTCCCAGTGACCTGTATAATTGCAGCAAGACATCTCTGCTCCTGTACCCGAACACTCTCATTTTGAAGGCCAACATACCATTTGCCTTCTTCTTTGTTTCTCTTACTTGCTTTTTTACTCAGAATCTGCTAACACAGAGGCCGGAGCGTTACCAGGTGCCAGAGCTGATATTGTTATTGTGTACAATCTAGTCCTTGAGTCATACAGCATGGAAACAGACCCTTTGGTCCAACCAGTCTATGCCGCCCATAATCCCAAACTAAACTCGTCCCACCTGCCTGCATTTGGTTCATGTTCCCCCAAATGTTCTTATTCATTTACTTATCCAAATGTCATTCAAACATTGCAACTGTTTCCACATGCGCCACTTCCTCTGGACGTTCAATCCACGTGTGAACCATTCTTTAAAAAACGAAGTTGCCCCCCATGTCTTCTTAAACGTTTCTCCTCTCATCTTAAAAATATGCCCCCTGAGTTGAAATCCCCGCCTTAGGGAAAAGACACCCGTTATTCACCATATAGATAACCCTCATGATTTTATAAACCTCTATAAGGTCACCCCCTCAATCTCCTGTGCCCCATTGAAAAAAGTCCCAGCCTCTCCAGGCTCCTTTTAGAACTCAAAAGCTCCATTTCTGGCGGCATCCTGGTAAATCGTTTCTGAACCCACTCTCGCTTAATAATATCCTTTCTAAAACAGGGTGACCAGAGCTGGACACAGCACTCCAAAAGTGAACCACTCCTTAGCACTAATATCCTTCCTATGTTAGCATGACTTTCACTGAACTTGACCAAATCTAAAACTTAGACAGACACATTAAGACCTCGCTTTTTTTAAGGTCAATATGCCGACTTGTAAAACCCAGCTGCTTTTGTTTTACGGCTCTGTCAATCTGTCCTTTCACTTTGAAAGATTTGTGCATCTGAACTCTGAAGTCTCCTTCACTGATTGTTTTTTGTTTGACTTTGTAGCATCGCTAACTTTAATTGGACACCACTGTGTGCCAGGACTGACTAAACAGATGTTTTTATTCACTGACATCAAGATTTACTATTGTGCTAAAGCTACATTGAAACTTCCAAATTGGCACAAACATTGCCCCAACAAAAATCGATATCTAAACTGCCCATTATCAATGCAGTGTAGCAATAATAATGGCTCCTTGTTAAAGTCTTTCCCCTTCCCAATGCCTCTTGCAGCGATACTTGAATATTAAAGAAAACCTCATCCACACAGGCATAGAGCAAAATGGTCACTTATTTTGACATTTATTGCCTGTGAATGTTGGCGCCTTCAATGTATTTTAACTTGAGGCCACAATTTGGAAGCTAATTGGAATTTGTCAGTGTGGCAGAAAGGCTTGATGGATGCTGGCTATAGGGTCTACAGTGTGATTATTCACAAGTGTATATTTAAGCAGGGCATTGCCCCCTTTCTGCCATAATTTACATAAGGCATCTCGAGAGTATTCTGACAAATGAATCTTGGTTGCACAAATGTAAGTCGGTATTTACAATATGAATTATGGTGTCTCTGCACGCTGTGGTAATCGCTGTGCTTACTTAATGCTTACAACTTTAGTGCACAAGTCAATGGGATTTTGGACTTCTCCAGCTCAGAGGACTGCAGAAGCTCAGTCAGTAAGTCAGTTCAAACCTAAATTTAAAAGGGCGGCACTGTGGCTCAGTGGTTAGTACTGCTGCCTCACAGTGCCAGAGGTCCAGGTTCGATTCCAGCCTCAGGCGATTGTCTATGTTCAGTTTGCATATTGTGTCTGTGTGTACTTTTTCTCACAGTCCAAGGCTATGTAGGTTAGGTGGATTGGCTATGGAAAACAAATGGCTCTTGGGGCGGGGTGCTCTTTGGAGGGTTGGTGTTGACTCAGTAGGCCAAATGGCTTCCTTCTACACTGTAGGGATTCTAATCTTTATAGTTATAAATGATGTCAAGGGATATGAGGATTGCATGGGGAGGTATTGTTGAGATGGATAACCATCAATAGTCTAGCAGCAGGGCTGAATGGTGTACTGTTGCTCCTATGTTCCCATCTATCTCCCGATGAATTGGAAAATTACTTACTTCTCATATAAACTGGGCTTTTATCCTGGCACTTCTTTTGACTAATGTCTTTTAGGGAAGGAAACTGTTCTCCTTACCTGGTCTGGCCTACACATGACTCCAGACCCACGGCAATGTGGTTAACTCCTAACTGTCTCCTGGGCAATGAGGGAAAGGCAATAAATACTGGCCTGGTCAGTGATGCCCTCATCCCATGAATGAATACAAAACAATTCTGCTTTGAAAGGTTCACCCATACATAAGATGTTTCCAGCATCAATGATTCCAATGTTCTACCATTGTGTATTCTCTGTAAATTCTCCAGGGTGGGGAACAGTTTAGTGAGCCAACTCCCAATGGGTTTGCAGGACAGCTAACCCACTGCCTTCCTGCCTGAACTCTGTTACTGTCGTATTGGGGTGTACGCTGGTCCTCCCTTAGGCTTATAAAGGGCATTGGCTGGCAAATTCATCTCATATAGAGTCACAGAGATGGACAGCACAGAAACAGACCCTTCGGTCCAACTTGTCCATGCTGACCAGATATCCCAACCTCATCTAATCCCATTTACCTGCACTTGGCCCATATCCCTCTAACTCCTTCCTATCCATATACCCATGCAGATGCCTTTTAAATGTTGCAATTGTACCAGCCTCTACCACTTCCTCTGGCAGCTCATTCCATACACGTACCACCCTCTGAGTGAAAGGTTGTCCCTTGGATCGCTTTTAAATCTTTTCCTGCTCACCCTGAAACTATATCCTCTAGTTTAGGATTCCACCACCCCAGGGAAAAGATCTTGTCTATCTTACCCTATCCATACCCTTCATGATTTTATAAGGTCACCCCTCAGCCTCCGACGCTCCAGGGAAAACAGCCCCAGCCTGTTCAGCCTCCCCCTATAGCTCAAATCCTCCAACCCTGGCAACATCCTTGTAAATCTTTTCTGAATCCTTTCAAGTTTCACAACATCCTTACACTAGGATGGAGACCAGAATTGCATGCAGTATTCCAAAAGTGGCCTAACCAATGTCCTGTACAGCCGCAACATGACCTCCCAACTTCTACACTCAATGCTCTGACCAATTAAGGAAAGCATATGAAATGACTTCTTCACTATTTTATTGACCTATGACTCTATTTTCAAGGAACTATGAACCTGCACTCCAAGATCTCTTTGTTCAACAACACTCCCCAGGACCTTACCATTAAATGTATAAGTCCTGCTCTGATTTTCTTTTCCAAAATTAGCCCCTCATATTTATTTTAATTAAACTTCATCTGCCACTCCTCTACCCATTTGATAAAGATCCCGTTGTAAAGTGAAAACTGCTACTACTCCAACCCAATATTCAAAACTGAACAACTGGGGAAAAACATAGAAGATTGGCACAGAGGTCGCGCATTCAACTCCTCGAGCCCGCTCCACCATTCAATTTCCAAAATTCACAGGACTCTGGGGCAGTCCCAGCAGATTAGAAAACAGCAAATGTGACACCACTGTTTGAAAAGGAAGATAGATAAAAGATGGGGAATTATTGACCGGTTCGCTTAACCTCTGCAGCGGAAAGGATGCTTGAGTCTATTATCACGGAAGAAATGGCAAGGCAACTCAATAGAAATTGGGTGTCCTCTTAGGCAGAGGGCAGACACAGCATGGTTACATGAAGCTGAAAATGTGTTGCTGGAAAAGCGCAGCAGGTCAGGCAGCATCCAAGGAGCAGGAGAATCGACGTTTCGGGCATGAGCCCTTCTTCAGGAATGAGGAAAGTGTGCCCAGCAGGCTAAGATAAAAGGTAGGGAACACTTTCTTCATTCCTGAAGAAGGGCTCATGCCCGAAACGTTGATTCTCCTGCTCCTTGGATGCTGCCTGACCTGCTGCGCTTTTCCAGCAACACATTTTCAGCTCTGATCTCCAGCATCTTCAGTCCTCACTTTCTCCTAAATGGTTTCATGAAGGACAGGTCACGCTTAACAAATCTTTTGGATCTCTATGAAGACATTACGAGAACAGTGGACAACGGGTACCCAGTGGATGTAGGGTACTGAGATTTCCAAAAGCCCTTCAACAAGGCACCGCACAAGAGGCTGCTGCATAGGATAAGGATGCATGGTATTACGGGTAAAGTATTAGCATGGATAGAGGATTGATTGACTAACAGGAAGCAAAGAGTGTGGATAAGTGAGTGCTATGCTGGCTGGTAATCAGTGACTAGTGGTGTGCCTCAGGGATCAGTGTTGGGACTGCAATTATTTACAATTTATATAGATGATTTGGAGTTGTGGACCATGTGTAGGGTGTCAAAGTTTGCAGATGACACTATGATGAGTGTCAGAGCAAAGTGTGTAGTGGACTGTGAAACTTTGCAGAGGAACATAGATACTTTGATTGGGCAAAGGTCTGGCAGATGGAATGCAATGTTAATCAATGTGAAGTCATCCATCTTGGTAGGAGTAACAGTAAAAAAGATTATTACCTGAATGGTAAAAAGTTGCAGCATGCTGCTGTGCAGAGGGACCTGGGTGTCCTTGTGCATGAATCACAGAAGGCAGGTGCAACAAGTAATTAGGAAGGCAAATGGAATTTTGTCCTTCATTGTTAAAGGGAGTGAGTTTAAAAGCAGGGAGGTTATGTTGCAGCTGTGCAGGGTGCTGATGAAGCACATGTGGAGTGATGTGTGCAGTTTTGGTCTCCTTACTTGAGAAAGGATGTATGTTCACTGTGCTGTGAGGGAAGGAGTTCCAGAATTGTGACCCAGCAACAATGAAGGAACAACAATTACATTCAAGTCAGGATTTTATATGGGTTGGATGTCGCCTGCAGGTGATGGCAGTCTTCCCATGTATCTGCTGCCCTGTCCCTCTGGATGATAAGTGGTTTAAACAGTGCTGCCTAGGAAGTCAAAATAGGATCTTGCAGTGAATCTTGTGGATGGTACAAATTGCTGCTACTGTGTATTGACGGTGGACAGACTGAATGTTGAAGGTGATGAATGTGGTGTCACAGGATGTCATTGACTTCCTTGAGTGTTGTTGGAGTTTCAGCCATCTAAGCTAGAGGTGACTATTCCATTGCGCCCATGATGTGTGTCTTACTGACGAAAAAATTCCCAATATCCAAAGGGTGCTGAGGGTGGAAACGGTATTCTTCTGTAGAAGGTATGATGGTGCTGTAAACTGTGCAATCATCAGTGAACATCCCCACTTCTGATCTTATGATGGAGGGAAAGTCATTGATAAAGCAGCTGAAGATGGTTGGGCCTCGGACACTACCCTGAGGAACTCCTGCAGAAATGTTCTGGAGCTGAGATGATTGACCTTCAATCTTTGTTACAGGTATGGCTCCAATCAATGGAGAACTTTCTCCTTGATTCTCATTGACTCCAGTTTTGTTTTGGCCAGCTTGACACCACAATCATGATGATAATGATCAATTCCTTGATAATATCAAGGAATTTTTTTTTTTTGACCATGTTTGAATCAAGGCTAGAATGAGGTCAGGAGCTATGTAGCCCTGGTGGAACCTAAACTGACAGTCAAGGAGCTATCAACATTCTTCAATAGTCTTCCATGACTCTGCTGATGATCAAGAGTGGACTGAAAGCATGATTATTGCTTTTCCTATTTATCTTGTAAGGATACCTGGGCAATTTTCCACATTGTAAAGTACATGCCAGTGTTACACTGGAACAGTGTGCTTATCAGTACAGTTAGATCTGGAGCACAATATTTTAGTATTATTGTTGGAATGTTGCCATGAATACTGGCATGCGTGAAGCTGGGGACCTCAGAAAGAGGCTGAGATGGATCATAGACTTGGCACTTCTGGTTGAATTTGGGCCCCCTCTTTTGACACTCTTGTCCACCAAAACCTGATCTTTCCACAACTAGTAACTCCAGTGACTCCCCAAACAAAAGTCCTAAGATGTTTTTGTAAGTCTGGTCTCCATGGATCTGTGCCTCATGTCTCCCTGGAGATGAGCAACAGCCAGCACTGAGTCCTGGTGTTGCTTACCACAACTTACAGCCCTCATTAAATTCACCTCAACATCATCCAACATGTGATGGTTCGTACTCCTTGCTCTACATTAGCCATTCCATTGACATCTCAGTTTTATGGTTCACATCTCTGTTTTTAATTCTCTCTGTCGCCTCACGTCTCCCTCTCTCTGGGACTGTCACCAGGTCTACAGCCCTCTGATGTCTCTGCTTCTGTAATCCTGACTTGCTGTGTATTTCCAATTGTAATCACTCCATCACTGATGGTCATCTCTGTAACTACACCCTGAGCTCTAGACGTCCCTCACAAAACCTCTCTTCCTCTCGGGCTTTAAAAAATGCTGTTTTTGGTCAAGTATTTTTTGCTGTATGTCCCAAGATGTCAAACATTACCAGTTGTGGTTAGGGTACTTTTCTGCAAACATCCTCATTTTGTAAGTAAGGGTCCCAGTTGGCTTACAGTGCTAAAGGAAAAGCTCCTTGGATGCTGCCTGAACTGCTGTGCTCTTCCAGCACCACAAATCCAGAATAAAGGAAAACTACTTGTAAATCAATGTATCCTGAGGTGTCATTTAATGTATGACAACAATCAAGTGCTAGTTGCATATTAGACATTGTCCGTATGAATCTTCCTCGACCTGTGCATTTAGGATTTCATCATCAAAATTCTGATCTTTTCTGCCCTCCGCCACTGAGAGACCTGGATAGAATGGACATGGAGACAGAGGAGTAGGAGAGACTAGCTCCCAAGGGCACAGCCTCAGAGTGAAGGGACAATGCGTTAGAACTGAGATGAGGAGGAGTTTCTTCAGCCAGAGGCTGGTGATTCTGTGAAACTCATTTCTGCAGAAGGCTGTGGAGGACAGTTCATTGAGTGTATTTAAGACAGAAGTAGACAGGTTCTTGATTACGGAAAACAAGAGTTATAGGGAGAAGGCAGGAGAATGGGGTTGAGAAACATATCAGCCATGATCGAATGGTGGACAGACAGGAGGTTGGAATAACACAGCAAGCCAGGCAGCATCAGGAGGGATGCAGAGGTCAACGTTTCAGGTGTAACCCTTCTTCAGGAAGGGTACACCTGAAACATAGACTTCTGTATCTCCTGATGCTGCTTGGCTTGCTGTGTTATTCCAACCTCCTGTCTGTCCACTTTGAATTCCAGCATCTGCAGTTTTTTTTTGTCTCTAACCATGATCAAATGGTGGAGCAGACTCGATGGGCCAAACAGTCTAATTCTGCTCTGATGGCTTTTAGTCATATGGTCTCATGTCATTATGACCTCAATTATGGTCATTGAGTCATAGAGATCTACAGCACAGAGAAACAGCCTTTGGCCCATTGCACTTGTGCCAATCAAAATCCACCAGCTAACTACTCTGATCCTATTGTCCAGCACAAGACCCATTACCTAGCATGTCTTAGCATTGGAAGTGTACATCTGAATACTCCTCAAATGTCCTGAAGGTTTCTACTGTATCACCTTTGCAGACAGTAACACTACTCCTAAGTGAAAAAGATTTTCCTCACAATTACTCTAAACTTGCTGCCCTTACCTTAAGTCTATTGATAAAGTATTCGAGAAATAATAACTGAAACACTTCAATTTGTGAGTCTCCATTTTGAAATAATAACTTGACTTTTAAAATGGCTAAGCTCAGTGACCATAGGAACGGAATAAGGAATGCACGAATTTCGTAAAGGCTAGCATTTATCTCTTTCTCATGACATTTGCTACAACAAAATGGCTACAATACAGATTGTAACATAGGCATTAATCTATAACTGATGTGAATAATGCCTCAAATGTCTTTTGTTTAACCTATGTGAAACTATTCTGAAAGCAATAATTATCTGGTTCATATGCAGTGACTCAAATAAAAGCACGTCAGCAGCTTGGTTTAACAATACTAAATTTATGAATTATCTAATGAGAACCTAATTAATAAAGAAACATTATATGGCAAGAATTGGAGAAAATGAGATAATCACGCACCGTAAGAGTATAAGTAACGCTGCAACCTTAATAGAATATAGAGATCTTTTATTATATTGAGGGATATCTATGATTGCTGCTCTGGATTATTGACTATTGATCTCTCACTGGCTTACTTACAATAAAATGTGGTTTTTTATAACGTACATGTTGTCCGAGAATTTCTGAGTTAACATTTTGGTACCGTTACTCGGACCCCAACATAGGGAACGTTTCTCTGGGCTGATTAAGCGACTGAAGGTTGGTGTCACACTCAACACTGTGGCAGGGGCGCCCTTCTATTGTTTTACCTAATGACCACTCTTTGTGTCCGAACTGACAGTCTGCCTCTCACCTATTGAAACATGTACCTTAAAGGGATCAAATGAACCACTTGGACATGTCAGTTTAAAGTAAATTTCAGTCTCTTCTGTTTTTGTTTAATATGGTCAGTAGGAATTTGATACTTTTTGTTTAATATAACTGTTTGAAATTTGATATTTCTTGTTTAATACAGTGAGTTGAAATGTCTCTTTTGTTTACTGTGGGGTGACCTTGACTTTTCTGTACTCGGCGTAGAGAGCTGACTCCTTCGGGCATGGCCAGTTGAACTTATTAGATTATAGAAAAAGGAGGACAGTCTCCATAAATTTCTCACTCTGTCCTTTTTGGCTGCTTTAATGTTGTTTATTGTAGATCAAAGAGTCATAAAATGCAATGGGATAGTCCCTCGATGTTAATGGAAAGGCTTCCTTTCAGACTATGTGTGAAGGAATACCTGATCAGGAAAATGATTTATCATGTTTAGAGGTCCCTCAGATAAACTGGACATTTTGTTAAATCCTTTGTGTGATCTGGGCAACTTGTTAAATTTTAGTTTATGTTTTAAAGGACATCCTATTTGAATTATTAAATGATTGTGATGGTGTGTGTGAGACAGAGAGAGAGAGAGAGAGAGACAGATGGCTTTCAATAGAATGGTGAACTGATTCCAAAATTATGACTTTGTCAAAAAAAACATGGGTGACATGGACAGAAATAACTGAGAAGCCACTTCCGCATGATGGCACATTTAATTGCGATCTCATAAAACAATTGGCAGAAATTTTGACAACTTCAAATAGGCAAAGGTAACAGAAAAAGGCAGAGAGAGAGAGAGAGAGAATGGCTGGCTGCTTTCACTGATCGAAGTGTTAACTCTGTCTTCTGTTTTGAATATACTTTTGTTCATTGGTTATATGTTGCCCTAAGTAATCTTTGTTTTTGTTTTGGTCCCCCTGAACTCGAGATCTGGGAACTTTTTGATTTAAATCTGCATTTTGGATACCCATGGTGATTTTATAGTGTTGTCTGTGCCTTTTATTAGTTTAGATCCTGCATGGTTATTGCTATTTCCTTCTGAGGGGCTCTCTGTACTAATTTGTATCGGCATTAGCCAGCAAGGGTACATTTAAAAATAAATGGGCTGTAAAGATTGGTTAAATTTATCTCTTGGAGTTTGAATTTATCACATTTGGAATTTCATTTTCTGGCCAGAGTGAATTTCCAAATAGGATAAACCAATCTTTTATTTCTGGGAATGCAATCCCTTTGAACTAGGTTTTGGTAAAATTTTCAAAGATCTGAGAAAACTGATCTAGATGTGGGGGTGACATTTAATGCTATTCGAGTTTGGAGAGAGATGCAGGGATACCTGCCCTTGTATGTGCTGTTGTAGATCAAAAATCAGTTATGTCATAATAAACATCTCTTTAGGCTATTCTTAAAGTAAAACTCTCCCTTCTCTGGAAATAAAAGGCAGTCGTCTGCTGTGGTATTGAGATGTAGGCATTTCAGCCAGTATTCATGGATATATGTCATGATTTGGAGATGCGGGTGTTGGACTGGGGTGTACAAAGTTAAAAATCACACAACTCCAGGTTATAGTCCAACAGGTTTAATTGGAAGCACACTATGTCGCTCCAAAAGCTAGTGTGCTTCCAATTAAACCTATTGGACTATAACCTGGTGTTGTGTGATTTTTAACTTCGTGGATATAGATTTTTTTTTAACTTCTTCCATTTCAGACTTGACCATTTCAGATAGTTTAACATGAAAATATGTCATTTACTCTAAATATTTAATTATGATGACTATAGTAGCCATTGAAGCATTTTTAAAAAAGTTTTATTGGTATATCTATACATTAAAATAACTGAAGTGGACAAATTGACCTTATATTTCTAATCATAATCTGTTTAGTCACTGAGTTAGTCGGAGTTAAAATGTATTCGATAAAATGTATTTCTTCTCAGCTTTGACTTTTTCCTTTTTTTAAAAAACAGACATGATTAACTGATTATCTCTAAGATTATAAATTAGTATGTTTGTTCTCACATACATTAAAATATTAATTTCCTATGTGGCCTTTACCATTTTAATTTGTATTTCTGGGTTTGGTGCCTTTTAAAATCGGTGGGATTAATGAGAGTTAAATTTGAATTTCAGTACTGTAAATCAGACCGACAACACCTACAGCATTTCAGCATGCTTTAACTTTCTTTGAGTTTTTTTTTAAATGCAGTGGCAAAGGACATTTTGGGTGCTGATTGTTTAATTTGTTTCAACTCTGCTTCGTGCACTGTCCAGTTTCATCCAATATATGTTATGTAGTTTAATTAACTAACTTGTCTTATTTATCCACAGGAGGTACTGCACAAGCTTTTCTGATTACTTGTAACTTGTATTACGTTTTTTGAAAAAAAATGTGTTTTATCTAATAGCTGAGTGGAATTTGAGTTATTTTGATGCAGACTAAATGTTGTTCAGTATTCAGTTATTAGGACAATTGTTATACAATTTTTTGAATACAACCGTAATCGTATTTCATTCAGTTTGGGATATTTAAGTCTGTTTGTTATTCTTAATTGACAGTGCAATTCCTCAGCCACTTGTTCAAAACCCACCTCTCCATGATTGAATACTATTTTAGTATTTTTTTCACCATTTGTATCAGTTCTGAATTACGAAATCTGAATTAATTGGCAAGTTCGATTGGTTTTTATACAAATTAATCATTGTACATGCCATTGGCAATAGAAGTTATAGCAATATGAGGGAAAATTCAGTAGCATAGTAAAAGAAGAAACGTTAAGAGAGAGTGAGACTTTGTGTCTTCCTCATTCAAAGCACTGGCACTGAAACAACAGGTTTGAATAAACTTCTGTGCTGTAGTCATTTTGATTTTTATTACATGATATTCTTTCCTAAGAGTAGGACATTTTTTTGGAGGGGGATTATGAACACTGCTATCTCTCGGTTACTCTTGGGGAAATTGCATCATTGGGCATTAACAAACAGACCAACAGCCAAACTAGCAAAGGCTGTGCGAAACTGAGGACTGCAGATGCTGGAGATCAGAGTTTAGATTAGAGTGGCCCCTCCCCCCCACCTTACCCCAGTTCCAACCTTCCAGCTCAGCACCATCCCCATGACCTGTCCTACCTGCCATTCTTCCTTTTCACCTACCCGCTCCACCCTCCTCTCCGACTTATCACCTCTATCCCCACCCCCATTCACCTATTGTACTCTTTGCTACCTTCTCCCCAGTCCCAAACCCGCCTCCCATTTATCTCTTCACTTTGGAGCTCCCAGCCTCATTCCTGATGAAGGGCTTTTGCCCAAAATGTCGATTTTCCTGCTTCTCGGATGCTGCCTGACCTGCTGTGCTTTTCCAGCACCATTCTAATCTAGTAGAAGCTGTGAGTACATTGAAACTTTTATGACATAACAATACTTTATGAACTTATTTTAGATTTTTGTTAATTTAAAATGGACGTGCTAGATATGTTACTTATGACTGTACTTTGTTTATTTGAACACTATTATACGATGTATATCTTGAATCTGTACCCTCTGTATACATCAGGAAAGTCGGGACCTGGGATGTGGCCTCTTGTTAAAAGCAGTAAACCTAATTTGAAATAAAAGTTGTGAGTAATAGTGTTAATTATTAATTAAAGAATGGAGGATAGTGCCAATATTAAATGGAAATATACCTTGCTGACCATTTGGAGGAATAATGCATGTGATGGGGGATAGAGGTATGTCTAACTGATAGAACTCCCAAATGCTGGGAGATGTGAAGAGCTGAGTGTGAATGGGTAGACAGAGAGATACATTATAGGGCACTAAGGCTTAGGAGTTAAAAAAAGGGTTGAAGCAATAACACTATAAATATAATCTAAGCTCTACTCAGGATCCTGAGTACCAACACTATTTGAGGGAGCGGATGACATTGATAAGGATGAGAAATGGGAAATTTATCCCAGGTTACCCACTGAGCCCCAAACATCTCCTGACAGTCCCTGCACACCCCTGACTCTAAATCCCCCCTTACTCTGAAGATGAAGGGTCCGATATCGGTCGCTGGTTTCATAGCTGGCATCATGGGGATGAGTGGCCTGACCATCCTCAACCAAGGGACATTCCGGGAAACAGAGTAATGATAAAGAACCTTCCCCTGCCACTGCAGGAATTGCAAAACCTGTGCCCACACCTCCTCCCTCACCTTCATCCAAGGCCCTAAAGGAGCCTTCCACATCCATCAAAGTTTTACCTGCACATCCACTAATATCATTTATTGCATCCGTTGCTCCCGATGTGGTCTCCTCTACATTGGGGAGACTGGACCCCCAACCTCACCCTAGTTCCAAACTTCCAGCTCAGCACTGTCCCCATGACTTGTCCTTCCTGCCTATCTTCTTTTCCACCTATCCACTCCATCCTCCTCCCTGACCTATCACCTTCACCCCCTCCCCCACTCAACTATTGTACTCTATGCTACTTTCTCCCCATCCCCACCCTCCTCTCACTTATCTCTCCACCCTTCAGGCTCTCTGCCTGTATTCCTGATGAAGGGCTTTTGCCCGAAGCATCGATTTTACAGCTCCTCAGATGCTGCCTGAACTGCTGTGCTTTTCCAGCACCACTCTAATCTAGACTCTGGTTTCCAGCACCTGCAGTCATTGTTTTTACCTAATGATAAAGAACCAAGCCCCTGACCACGAGGAGAAACCGGCCCAATTACATCAATATGTCTGAAGACAATATAGGTGTATAATTAACTTCCACAGGACAGCCTTTCAGTAATGCTTTTTTTTCTCTCATGACCTCTTGTAAGTTTTACAATTACCAGCCAGTCTGGTGGTTCGGCTCACACTGCTGTTATGGTGACAGTCTTTTCAAGCAATGAGTGGGTAGACACTGATGCCAAGCAGGCAGCCTTACACCCCAAACTTCTCATCCTGTTGGGTTCCCTGCAAAACCTGGTTACAAACAATTTAAGGATGTGTATGGCACAGCACTGTGGCTCAGTGGTTAACACTGCTGCCTCACAGCACCAGGGATCCGGGTTCGATTCCAACCTCGGACGACTGCCTGGGTGGAGTTTGCGCATTCTCACCGTGTCTATGTGGGATTTCTCTGGGTGCTCCAGTTTCTTCCCACGATCCAAAGATATGCAGGTTAGGTGAATTGGCCATACTAAATTGCCCATAATGTTAGGTGCATTAGATTACTTACAGTATGGAAACAGGCCCTTCGATTAGTCACGGATAAATGTAGAGAAATAAGGGAATAGGTCAGGGTGGGTTACTCTTCCGAGGGTTGGTGTGGACTTGCTGGGCTGAAGGGCCTGTTTACACACTGTAGTGATTCTAATTATGCCAGACCTGAGTGAGGTCCAGGATGAAGCTCCTGCTGAGGAGCACAAACTATGGACTCAACTGAAGTCTTCCCTCAATACTCACACCAAGCTATGGCTTACCCATGTGGGACAAATCTGTGCTTCTTCTTTGCTCCTACCTATCTTAATTGATTATGTATATAATTGTACACACTTGGGCAAGGAGGGGATAGTTAGTAATTTATTACAAACCTGGGGGCACCCAGATTTTCAGAAGGCAGCTGAGAAGAGAGCTGAAGCATCTTTGATTTGTTAAGAGATGGATGAGAGATGCCCTGTGGTTCTGGAATCATCCCCTTGCCTGGTGGGCCTTTTACTTGCCTACAACTTGATTTTATAGAATTACTTAGAGTACATTATTATAAATAATGCTTAGTAATAGTAGATGTATTTAGTAGATGGATCGAAGCCATCCTAACAACTGATAATCCTGCTACAATAATGGTGAAAAAGTGGGAAAATATCTGCATAAATTAATCGAAACTCTTCAAAGTTTACATTCACAGGTACACTGAGCCTATCATTATAGAGAGACTACCCTACTGTTGAACCTGGAGATTATGTCCTGATTAATAACTGGGACCAGGGAAAATTGGAGCCAAGATGGAAAAGACCATTTCGGGTGTTGCTAACCACCCCACAGCTGTGAAAGTGCAAGGATAACTCTGCTGATTCATCGAGCCGACTGTAAATGACTCAGTGAAGGAACAGACAAGGACTAAGAAAAAATGTGTTGGATACTGGTGACTTTGATGACTTTGGGAGGATTTGCTTTGGGGGAAAAAGGCTTTCTTGCCTGGGAGGGCGACTAAGACGATCTATACATCATATTACCTTGTTGTATTTGGCTTCTCAAAGTGCCCAAATAATGGGAAAGTAACTGGTTATTGGGCATGTGCTCATTGTTGGCCAATTCCCAGGGGACTATCCCTCTGTGGCCAGTCTCCTTTAGCTGGCCCAAGGTGGCCAAAGGTTAGTACACCAAAACTCTTCTGGTGATTCTGATAAAATGAAGGAAATATAGGAATGGCAGTCAGCAGGGTCTAAAATGACCCTATTCAGGGATTGCTACCAACCTGGTTACAACAGATCCCATATACCCCCTTTCCCCATTACTCCATAATAATACAATTAATGGCACTATTTGTTTTAGTAAAGACAGGAATTTCTCCAGTGACTTATATATGGGGGCAAGTTGACGTTCCTTCACTATCCCATAGATTGAACCAAGCCAAAATTTGACTAAATTTGTTTTTTTTTTGTTTGATTTGTCCTCAGTCCTTAACATAACATCAGGATCCGTTTGGAAGAGCTCTGTTTCCAGGGCATGGAAAGATGGATACTTGAGCTTAACTGCCCAGAACGGCACCTATTTTGTTTGCAGACTCAAGGCCTATCAATGGCTCCCTCCAGACTGGTAGGGATCATGTTATATAGAGAATGTTGCTCCTCTTACGGGGGTGTTAGACAGGTTGCCTTCATCCACGAGGACCAAGAGGTACCTCTTTGCTCTGTTTTCATTTATTGGAATGGCTTCTCCTCCTATTGGCTTTCATTTATAGGGCTCTGAATTAAGCAAATTAAGAACAATACTGGAGATTGTACAGCTAATATCAATGCAGAAATGGTTGCAATCAGGACAGTAGCCCTTCAGAATTAGATTAGATTACATACAGTGTGGAAACAGGCCCTTCAACTCAACAAGTCCACACCGACCCTCCGAAGAGTAACCCACCCAGATCCATTTCCCTCTAATTGTTTGGCCTTGAACTTTTTATTGGCTAAGGAGGGTGGGACCTGTGCCATTGTAGGAAAGGAATGCTGTACCTACATTCCTAACCAACTCTCCAACATCACTGATCTCTCAAGGCACATGACCCTGGAAGTTCAGAAACTAAAAAAATATAGGTTATAGTGAGGTAGGTAATCTTATGGGATGGTGGCCAGTTAAGAGTTTCTTTGGAAATATTGGGAACATTATTTTTTATTTGGCACTATTATTCTTACTGTAATTATCTGCATTGTCTTATTCAAATGTTTAAGGTCTCTGATGTCAAGATGCATTTGTTGTAACCTGTAGGAATGGCCTGATTGATCACAAAATGATCGAAAGGATGGAATGATAAAGTATTGGAGAAATAATAACTAAGTCCTCCATTTTGTGAGTCTCCATTTTGAAATAATAACTTGACTTTTAAAATGGCTAAGCTCAGTGACCATAGGAATGTAAAAAGGAATGCACGAATTTTGGTAAAGGCTAGCATTTACCTCTTTCTTATGACATTTGTTACAACAAAATGGCTACAATACAGATTGTAACATAGGCATTAATCTATAACTGATGTAAATAATGCCACATAAAATATAACCCATGTGAAACTATTCTGGAAGCATTAATTATCTGGTTCAAATGCAGTGATATAACTAAAAGGACATCAGCAGCTTGGTTTAACAATACTAAATTTATGAATTATCTAATGAGAACCTAATTAATAAAGAAACATTATATAGTGAGAATTAGAGAAAATGAGATACTCACGCCTTAAGAGTATAAATTATGCTGCAACCTTAATGGAATGTAGAGATCTTTAATAGCATATTGAGAGATATCTATGATTGCTACTCTGGATTATTGAGTATTGATCTCTCGCCGGTTTAATTACAATAAACTGTGTTTTTTTGTGTAATTTACGTGGGGTCCGAGAATTTCTGAGGTAACACTATAACCCCCCCCCTCATTGATTCCCTCCAACAAGAGGAAATGTTTCTTCCTGTTTACCCTATGTCCCTTATAATTTCATATATCCCAATCATGTCCCCCCTCAGTCTTCTCTGCTCTGTGGAAGGCATCTCCTTCTACTCAATCTTTCTCAAGAACTAATCCTCTCAAACTCAGGCAGCATCCCGGTCTATCTCCACTGCACCCTCTCCAGTGCAGTCACATCCCTCCTATACTGTGGATTCCAGAACTGCATGCAGTACTCGAGCTGTGGTCTAACTGACTTTTTCAGCAGTTCCAGCCTAACCTCCCTGTGTTTAAACTCTAGAGCTTGGCTAAAAAAACGCAAGTATCCTATAAGTCTTCTCATATCCACCTGTCCCACTACCTTTAAGGGATTGTTGAATATATACACACCAAGGCCTGTCTGATCCTCAGAGCTTCCCACGGTCCTGCTGTTCATCGTAGATTCCCACGTCTTGTTTGCCATGTTCAAGTGCATCACCTCATGCTTATCCAGCTTGAATTTGATTTGCCATTGATCAGCCCACCTCACCAGCCCAGCTCTATCCTCCTGTAATCTAAGGCTGCCCTCTTCAGTATTTACACCAATGTTTGTATCATTTGGGAACTTACTGACCAACCCTCTTACATGCAAGTCTAAATCTTTTATACATACCAAGAGATTCAGTGGTGAACCCTGCAGAACTCACTGGACATAGGCTTCCAGTGACATAAAAAACACCCATCAACCGTCACCTTCTGCTTTCAGCTGCTCAGCCGATTCTGTATCCAAATTGCCAAATTTCCTTGAATCCCATAGGCTCTTACCTTCACTATCAGTCTCCCATTGGGACTTTATGAAAAGCCTTGATGAATTCCAAGTAGACTGCATCAACTCGATTGAGTGGAGCTTAATGCAGCTCCAACATTAACTCTTTCTGAATTTTATTATTGTTCTACAGAGATGCCAACATCTAAAATTGCAGCAGATGCCACTAAAACTCCTGAATCAATTTATTTCATGTGGTTAGATTCATTCTTTGAGTCAAAGCATTACTTAGTGTAACAAGGAACCAGGAGCTGGAGCAAGAAAGGAATGGGATGTGAGCGTCATTGATGAATGGTTTCGGGTTTATCCTTGGAATTGGCTCAGTTTGTAAGGGCTGTACCACCTCTTGCAGGTAGAAGTACTGAGACTGCAGTGTCCTTTTTACCCAAAGGATACCTACAACCTTGAGAAGCATCTCCATAATCAAATGACAACTTTTAAAATAACCACTGCCAGTTCAATTAAGTGAACGAGTACGGGAAACAAATTGACTGCAGGTTTTATGACAAAGGGAAGCTCCTAATTGAATCATCATAAAACTGTCACAATCAGTCTGATCAAAGTGACAAAAACAACGTGTTTAATTGCTCCTTGCTCCATTACATAAGGTATGTACATCAGTCATGTGAATCGGTCCTTTTGACAATTAATGCTTGAGTGATTTTCTTATTCATTTAATCATTTACAGTAGAACACTATCAATGGATGAGAGCTCCTTTACACAAAGACCTATTCTTCACAATATTGTCCCTTTTTGAAAATATATTCCCTCATGATGAATTTAAGCACAGAGAGTTTTTATATTCAGATTATGCAAATTAACTACCATTGTATTAATCGGTAATTACTTTTGTAATCAGCAAGTCGTTCATTCGGAGGGCTAATTTCTGCCATTGGCATTGACACACAAAAGCGCTGCTAACATTTTAATGAGTTGAAGGACTCGTAGTCTTGAGACTTGGGGTAACTGAGTAAAGGTCAGAGGGCATTTCTCCATGAGTGAGGATGGTGGAAGCTTACGACCCCTTCTGCAAGCAACAAGTGATGTAAGATTGATTGCTCATGTCTGCCTGCGATCAGTAGATTCTTGCAAACCAAAGTATTGGGGATTGTGGAGAAAAAAAGAGCAAATATGGCGTAGATCATTGCTGTTTTCATTGCATGACAGAGAAGACTCAAGGGGCTGAATGGCCTAATCCTGCACTTCTTATCTTCCTCAAGTACGCAAAGCTTTATGGTACAATTAATGAAATACAATGAAATACTGTTGTAAAGAGGGAAAGGGAGAGCCAATTTGCACACAGTAACCTCCCACAAGCTGCAATGCGATAAAGTCCAGTTAATCTGGGTTAAAAGTTTGATGTTATTCAATGACAGCTGTAAAGCTCTAGAATGACAATATATCCAGGCAAATCGAGACAGGCAGCATTAAGTGTGTCACTGACTTGTTGTCAGTGGGGTTCCAATAATAGCACATGCATCAGGTTTGATTCCACCTTTGAGTGAATGGCTGTGTGCACTTTGCACATTCTCCCCATGGGTTTCCTCCGGGTGCTCTGGTTTCCTTCCACAGGCCAAAGGTGTGCAGGCCAGGTGGATTGGCCATAGTATCCAGGGATGTGTAACTTAGGTGGGTTAGCCATGGGGATGAAGTGGGATGCTTTTCAGAGGTTTGGTGTGGATTTAATGGGCCGAATGGTTTGCTTCCACAGTGTAGGGATTCTTTTGTGAAACCCCTGTAACCTCACATTTCTCATAGCTAATCAACCTGGCCTGCACATCTCTTGACACTAGGTGCAATTGAGCATGGCTAATTCGCCAAACCTGCACTTCTTTGGACTGTGGAAGGAAACCAGAGCACCAAGAGGAAACCCTTGTATACGTGGAGAATAACACCATAAAGCATAGGAGCAGAAATTAGACCATTCAGCCCATCGAGTCTGCTCTGCCATTCAACCATGGCTGACAAGTTTGTTAATCCCATTCTCCCGCTTTCTCCCTGTAACTGCTGATCCCCTTTGCAATCAAGAATCTATCTATTCCAGTCTTAAATATATTCAAAGACCTGGCCTCCACAGCCTTCTGTGGCAATGAATTCCCTAGATTCACCACTGTCTGGCTGAAGATGTTTCTCCTTATCTCCGTTCTAAAGAATCTTCCCTTTACTCCAAGGCTATGCCCTTGGATCCTAATCTCTCCTACCAATTGAAACATCTTCCCAACATCCACTCTGTACATACCATTCAGTATTTTGTATGTTACAATTAGATATTCCCTCATTCTTTTAAACTCCATCAAGTATAAACCCAGAGTCCTCAAACGTTCTTCATATGTTAAGCTTTTCATTCCTGGGACCACACTCGTGAATCTCCTCTGAACAAACTCCAGGGTCAGTACATCTTTCCTGAGATATGGGGCCCAAAACAGCACACAATACTCCAAATGTGGTCTGACCAGAGCCTTATAGAGCCTCAGAAGTACATCCCTGCTTTTATATTCAAATCCTCTCAAAATAAATGCCATCATTGCATTTGCCTTCCTAACCACTGACTCAACCTGCAAGTTTACCTTGAGAGAATCCTGGAGTAAAACTCCCAAGAGCCTTTGCAGTTCAGACTTGTGAATTTTCTCCCCATTTAGAAAACAGTCCAGGCCTCTATTCTTCTTATGGAAGTGCATGACCTCACACTTTCCCACATTGTACTCCATCTACCACTTCTTTGCCATTCTCCTAACCTGTCAAATCCTTCTGCAGTCTCTCCAACTCCTCAATGTTACCTGTCCCTCTACTTGTTTTTGTAACATCTGCAAACTTAGCCAGAATGCCCTCAGTTCCTTCATCTAGATCGTTAATGTATATGTTAATGTGCAAACTCCACACAGACAGTCACCCAAGGTTGGAATTGAACCCAGGTCTCTGGTGCTGTGAGGCAGCAGTGCTAAAACGAAGCTACTGTGCTTCCCCAAACTGATCTAGTCCCATTTGCCAGCTCTCTAAACCCTTCCTATTCATGTCTCCATCCAGATTGTTATGGTCCAGACCAGACCCGATCCCATCAATATATAAAAGTAAATGTGAAGTACTATGTTCCAGGTGCAATTTGATTGGTCAAATACTCAATGTTAAACAAAACACAGTTTATTCAAAGACTATGGTTAATATACAACAATAGAAAGAGGAACCTGGAATAACTTAACTCTTTTGGAAAACTTAACAGAATAATAAATTATTTTACTACTAAACAGTAATAGTTCCAATGTGGTAACGACCCATAAACACACTTTTGGCAAAGGCAAATTTAGAAAACAGATTGTCTTACATGCAACTCCAGCAGACCAGGGGGAAAACCATCCAGTGAAAATGCAGAAGAGAGTGTGTAGCAGCCCAGAGAGAGTCACTGCTCTCCAACCCTGCTGAGGCCCCAGGAATAACTGCTGCTGAAAACAAACTAAAAATCCTGGGTGTATGTAAGACCTCAACCACACCAAATCACGTGCTTCTATTCTTCCTGACCTGAAAAAAAATACCCCAAGGCCTCAGAAGCTGTTTAATTTACTGGCTTTTCAACTAGACAGATCGTCACCTCTGTCTTAAAGTCTTTCTTTAAAAAGAAGAACAAAATAACGTCCTTAAGCAGCAGCAGCATCGTCACAAGATGCCTTTTAAATGTCGTAATTGTACCAGCCTCCACCACCTCCTATTCCGTACACTGACTACTCTTTGTGTGAAAATGTTGCTCTTCAGGGCCCTTTGCAGTATTTCCCCTCTCACCTGAAACCCATGCCTTCTAGTTTTGGACTCCCTACTCTGGGGAAAAGAGCTCGGCTATTCATCCTGCCTGCGTCCCTCATGATTTTGTAAACCTCTATAAGGTCACCCCTTTAACACTTGAGAGAAAAAAAGCCCCAGCGTATTCAGCCTCCCCGGTAGCTGGAACCCTCCAGAACTGGCAGCATCCTTGTAAATGTTTTCTGCACCCTCTCAAGTTGAACAATATCCTTCCTATAGCAGGGCGACCAGAATTGAACACAGGATTCTAAAAGTGGCCTAAATCAGTGTCCTGTACAGCCACCACATGACCTCCCAACTCCTACACTCAATGCACTGACCAATAAAGGCAAACATGCTCAACACCTTCTTCACTATCCTGTTTAGGTGGGACTCCACTTTCAAGGAACAGTGCATCTGCATCCTTAGGTCTCTTTGTTCAGCAACACTCCCTCGGGCTCTACCATTCACTGTATACATCCTGCCTTTGTTTGCCTTACCTTGTCATAGTACAACACCTCACGTTTATCTAAATTAAATTCCATTTGCCTCTCTTCGGCCTGTTGGTTCATCTGATCACAGTGCCATTGTACTCTGAGGTAACCTTCTTCACTGTCCACTACATCACCTATTTTGGTGTCATCTGCAAACTTACTAACCATACTGCCTATATTCACATCCAAATCATGTGTATAAGTGACAAAAAGCAGTGGACCCAGCACTGATCCTTGCCGCACAATGTTGGTCACAGGCCTCCAGTCTGAAAAACAACCTTCGGTGTCACAACCATCATTGTGTCCAACAGTGTGCGGCAAAGATCAGTGCTGGGTCCACTGCTTTTCATCCTTTATACACATGATTTGGATACGAATATAAGAGGTATGGTTAGTAAGTTTGCAGATGACACCAAAATAGGTGATGCAGCGGTCAGTGAAGAAACTAATTTTGAGCCAACTGAGCTAACTAATCTGTGATATTAAGGAGCCCTTGAAACTCAAGTTATTAGGAATCAGGTGGAAAAATCCTCTGCTATTTCGATTTCATACCTAGTACAGAGAAAAATGGTTGTGCTGATGAGGTCGGTTATCTCCATAAAACATAGGATCAGGAGTAGTCTTTTCAATCCCTCCAGCCTGCTATGCCACTCAGTAAGACCACGGTTATTTTGACATTCCGCATATGTATTCTCCTGAAGTTTTACCCGTAACCCTTGATACCCACCTGATCAAGAAACAGTCTATCCCTGCCTTAAATATACACAAGGACTCTGCCCTACTGCTTTCTGTGGCAAGAAGTTTAGCA
Source organism: Chiloscyllium plagiosum (assembly GCF_004010195.1). NCBI lineage: Eukaryota > Metazoa > Chordata > Chondrichthyes > Orectolobiformes > Hemiscylliidae > Chiloscyllium > Chiloscyllium plagiosum. Next base: position 9,904,107 of record NC_057713.1, read on the forward strand.
AAGATTCATAACCGTATGAAAGAAGAAATTCCTCTTCATCTCAGTCTTAAATGAGTGCCTCTTTATTCTGAAACTATGCCCTATGGTCCATGATCCTGGCATGAGGGGAAGCATCCTCTCAGCATTGACCCTGACAAGCCCCCTAACAATCTGATATATTTCAGTGAGATCATCTCACCTGTAAAGCTACTTCCTCGTCCAAGTTTTCGGTCGTGTATCCCACTCTCCCAGACAGAGTGGCATGGTGGCTTAGTGGCTTAGTGGCTAAAGAGCTTGGTTCGATTCTACTCTCAGATGAGCGTGTGTGTGTGTGGATTTTGCACGTTGGCCCCGTGTCTGCGTGGGTTTCCTCCGGGTGCTCCGGTTTCCACCCACAGTCCAACGTTGTGCAGGTTAGGGTGGATTGTCCATCGTGTTCAAGGATGGATAGGCTAGGCGTGTTAGTCATATGAAGTGTGAGGTTACACACATAGGTTAGAGGGGTGGGTCTGGGTGGGATGCTTTTCAGAGAGTCAGTGTGAATGCGATGGGCTGCATGGCCTGGTTCTGCACTGTAGGGATTCTATTCTATTCATGGTATTAAAGGCACTGTATTGAGTTCCTGAAGGAAAATCACACTGGACTCAAGATGTTAAATCCAATTCCCCCTGCTTGACTTGCCAGATTCTCCAGAATTTTCTTTTTTTATTACATAAATTGAAGCTGTAGCTGCTGTCTCATAGTTTTTTTGTGTGTGATGAAAATGAGAATGAGATTGAGCAGGCTTTATATAGGTTCACTAACTGTACTTTAAAACAGCAATAGCCAGCTGTGTCTCTGGGATGCTTTTAATGAAATTATCTTTCTTTTGTGACAAAGCCTGTTGGTGGCCAGTCTCGATGGCTGGCTGTTATGCAAATAACCTTCGTTGCTTTTAGATTGATTCCAAACCCTTGGTTGTTCTGTCAATTGAATTCATCAAGCTGCCTTATTGTCAACGTATTCTTGATATAAATGCATTTTGATCAACGTTTTTTGAACCAAATCTGGCTCCCCAAAACGCACCTCATAATTTGCTTCCATAGAAACCTCCACAGGCCGCCTCACGCGAATCATTCTGATAATGGCTTTCTAATTTCCAACTGTTTTCCTGTGATCAAGGCAGGCTAATTGAAACATGTGAGAGGAGAGACAGGATTTCCAATCCATCATCTTGTCATTTACTGAGATGTCAAGCTGGCGTAGCAAAGTTCTAAAGGGCTAAAAGAAAAATAAAATCCAAAGAATACTCCACATTCATGGTCGATGAAACTGAAATGCAAACCTTATTATTTGGACACAGCTCCAGCTGGAGGTCTCACCTTCAAGTGCATCCGGAATATTCTGTAATGCCAACAGACCATAGGCAAATTTCAGTGACGGGATGATAGATGTTGCTTAATGTCATGATTAGATTCAATCATCTGAAAATTGCATCAACGTTTCTGATGTAATTCTTTGTATTGTTTCCTACTCTGTCAGCTGTGCCTGATTGATTGCAATCATAGCGCAGAATCCATAGCTTGACCAAGCAAAGAAATCAAGGCTGATTTTGCAGCACAGTACTGACGGAGCTCTGAACTGTCAAGGGTTGCTGTCCTTCAAAGATGAGAGTTTAAAACGAGGTCGCATCTGCCGGCTCAGGAGGGTTGGAAAGATCCCATGGTTCTGTTATGAAGAAGAGCAGTGTGTAACACACCGTCCCAGTGTCCTGATCAATATTAAAGCAAAAGCTATACCTGGTCACTTTCACATTACTGGCTGTCGAAGATTATAGAATCATACATTACGGAAGAGGCACTTTGGCCCGTCGCAACTGTACCACCACAAATTTACGACCCAAACTAATCTTGTTTTCCCACACTAGGCCCAGAATGTTATGACATTTCAAGGGCTCATTGAAGTACTTTTTAAAGGTTGCGAGGTTTCACATCTCACTACCTTCCCAGGCAATGCATTCCAGCTCCCTACCACACTCTAGGTGAATATGTTTTCATATCCCCTCTAAACCTCTTCGTTGTGCGTAAAGGGAGGTGATGGCCTAATGACATTGTCATTAGACTAGTGATCTGGAGACCCAGGTAATTTCCTGGGGACCTGGGTTTGAATCCAACCGTGACAGAGGGTGGAAATAGAATTTAATAAAAATCTGGAATTAAAAGTTTAATAATGACCATGAAACAATTGTCAGGGGAAAGACCTATCTGGTTCACTCATGTTCTTTCGGGGAGGAAGCTGCTGTCCTTACTTGGTCTGGTCTACATGTGACTCCAGACCCACAGCAATGTGGCTAACTCTCAACTGGCCAATGGTTACTGATAGAGATGCCCACATCCTATGAACGAATTTTAAAAAAATAACTCTGACTTTCTAACATGATGTCAGTGATTCTGCTTCAAAAGTGCTCATTGTCTGTAAAGGACTGTTGACGTTGCTCATACTTTTATTTTCACACAGGTTGATGTCCTTATGGGTTACTACGTGTTAGCCCACAGAAAGTCAACTGCAAAGAGGTAGGTTTGTATTGAGTCAGATATCAAGCTATATCTGATAACTTAGCTGCATATACTTTTAGAATTAGAATCCCAACAGTGTGGAAACAGGCCCTTCACCCCAACAAGTCCACATTGACCCTTGGAAGAGTATCCCACCCAAACCCATTCCCCTACGTTTACCCCTGACTAATGCATGTAAACATACACATCCCTGGACACAATGGGGTAATTTAGTTAGGCCAATCCACCTAACCTGCATATCTTTGGAAGTTGGGAGGAAACCAGAGCACCTGGAGGAAACCCACTCAGACACGGGGAGAATATACAAACTCCAAACAGACAGTCGCCCGAGGCTGGAATTGAACCCACGTCCCTAGTGCTGTGAGGCAGCAGAGCTAACCATTGAGCCACCGTACCACCCAAACTATCTGGGTTTGATGTTTTAGATTGCTATTACAGTAGAAATACATTGATTGGCTGACTATCTGGCTGTTTGCCAACAGACTAACTGGCCAAAAGAATGGGAAGTAAAATGGAAACCTTTTATTCTACAGCATCATATATTCTGATGTGATGTAGCCACCTTAAAGGGTTAGTGCCTTCCTGAGATGAATAATGCAACATCCCCCTTTTTCCTTCTGAAGTCTGGGAAACCTGTGCTGATAAGTAATGATGTTACCTTCATACATTAATATAATGCCTTGGTTGATGTACAGCATATAGAGTCCTGATATAATAATCAGCCCTGAGCTGCATGGCTTCACTCTGTGGTACAATATATATCATTGTGGACTAATGGGTATTATGTGATATCTGATTACTGCCTGCGCTCATACTTCCAGTATCAAAGTCAACCTCTTGTACAATGGATTGTTCATGGACAACTCATATGTTGCTGTGGTTCTGTTCGCCGAGCTGGAAGTTTTTGTTGCAAACGTTTCGTCCCCTGTCTAGGTGACATCCTCAGTGCTTGGGAGCCTCCTGTGAAGCGCTTCTGTGCTGTTTCCTCCGGCATTTATATTGGCCTGTCCCTGCCGCTTCCGGTTGTCAGTTTCAGCTGTCCGCTGTAGTGGCCAGTATATTGGGTCCAGATCGATGTGTTTGTTGATGGAGTTTGTGGATGAGTGCCATGCTTCTAGGAATTCCCTGGCTGTTCTTTGTTTGGCTTGCCCTATAATGGTAGTGTTGTCCCAGTCGAATTCATGTTGCTTGTCGCCTGCGTGTGTGGCTACTAGGTCGAGCTACAAATCTTCTCACAAACTTTGAACTCATATGTCCCATCTGTTTCATCATTGAAATTGACCACTGTTTATGACTACTTCATATGGTGTGAGCCGTACATAATGTTGTAGAATATTTTAATGGGCACATGTGTTCATAGGAAGATCTTCGATTCTGATTTTTTGCCCTGATTTGCGTTGGGATTAACTGTTTGCAAGCTCATTGGTCATGCTCTTGCAACGGTTTCTAATGTCTTTCCGACAATGCACATATACATTATGGTTGGTTGGTAAGAGTGTGTGAGGGGAGGACTGTATTGAGAGCTACCAGGGAGACATTGCACTGATGAGTAATCTTCAAGATGTTGATCGTGGGGATTCAGTGATTGTCATGCTATTGAATATCAAGGGTGATTCTTTCCTCTCTCTGGATACAGATGGTTACTCCCTGACATGTTGTTTGACACTTGTTAACTTAAGCCTGGATATTGTCCAAGTCTTTCTGCATTTGGACATGGATTACTTCAGTATCTGAGGAATCTCAAATGATGCTGAACATTGTGCAAGGAGAAAGTGAGGTCTGCAGATGCTGGAGATCAAAGTTGAAACTTTATTGCTGGAACAGCACAGCAGGTCAGGCAGCATCCAGGGAACAGGAGATTCGACGTTTCGGGCACAGGCCCTTCTTCAGGAATGAGCAGAGAGTGTTCAGCAGGAGAAGATAAAAGGTAGGGAGGAGGGACTTGGAGGAGGGGCGTTGGAAATGTGATAGGTGGAAAGAGGTCAAGGTGAGGGTGATAGGTCAGAGTAGGATGGAGGCGGAGAGGTCAACAAGAAGACTGCAGGTCAGGAAGGCGGAGCCGGGCTGGAGGGATTCGGCTGAGACAAGGTGGGGGGAGGGGGGATGAAGAAACTGGTGAAGTCCAAGTTCATCCCCTGTGGTTGGAGGGTTCCCAGTCGGAAGATAAGACGCTCCTCCTCCGACCGTCACGTTGTTGTGGTTTGGCGGTGGATGAGTCCAATGACCTGCATATCCTCGGTGGAGTGGGAGGGGGAGTGGAAATGCTGTGC
>NC_057713.1:9909493-9913319 GCF_004010195.1 Chiloscyllium plagiosum
GTGTTGATTCGGTCGTCTGGGATAGAAACAGAAAGGTCTAGGAAGGGGAGGGAGGAGTCCGAGACTGTCCAGGTGAATTTGTGGTTGGGGTGGAAGGTGTTAGTGTAGTGGATGAACTGTTCAACCTCCTCGTGGGAGCACGAGGTAGTGCCGATACAGTCATCAATGTAGCGGAGGAAAAGATGGGGGGTGGGGCCAGTGTAGTTGCGGAAGATGGATTGTTCCACATACCCTACGAAGAGGCAGGCATAGCTGGGGCCCATGCGGGTGCCCATGGCTACTCCTTTTGTTTGGAGAAAGTGGGAGGATTGGAAAGAAAAGTTGTTCAGGGTGAGGACCAGTTCGGTCAGTCGAAGGAGGGTGTCGGTGGAAGGGTACTGGGTGGTACGGCGGGAAAGGAAGAAGCGGAGTGCTTTGAGTCCTTCGTGATGGGGGATGGAGAACATTGTGCAATCATTGGTGAGCATCCCCACTTCTGACTTTTTGATGGAGGGGAGGTCATTGACGAAGCAGCTAAAGATGGTTAGGCCTAGGACACTACCCTGGGGAACTCCCCAAGAGATGTTGCTGGGACTGGAGGGTTTGAGTTAAAAAGATAGGCGGGATAGGCTGGGATTTTTTTCAGTGGAGCGTAGGAAGTTGAGGGGTGACTTTACAGGGGTTCATAAAATCATGAGATATATAAATAAGGTAAACAACAATGGTCTTCTCCCTCAGGCGGGACAGTTCAAAACACGGGGGCACATTTTTAAGAGGAGGAAGACTTAAAAGGGACCTGAGGGGCAACTCTTTCACATAGAGGATGGTTTGTGTGTGAAATGAACCCTAAACCTATGACCTCTAGTTCTGGACTCTCCCAACCCAAGGAAAAGACTTTGTCTATTTCCCCTAACCATGCCTGCCATAATTTTAGAAACCTTCAAAAGGTCACCCCTCAGCCTCCGACACTCCAGAGAAAGTAGCCCCAGCCTATTCAGCCTCTCCGGATAGCTCAAACTCTCCAACTCTTTCAACATCCTTATGAATCTTTTCTGAACCCTTTCAAGTTTAACGCCATTCTTCCTATAGCAGGGAGACCAGAATTGCACACAATATTCCAAAAGTGATCTAACCAATGGTTCAAACATTTAAAAGAAATTTGCAGAGGTAGATGATTGGGAAATGTTTTGAGGTATCTGGGCCAAATGATGGCAAGTGGGACCAGTTTAGTTTGAGAAAGTTGGTTAGCATGGACTTGTTGTACCGAAGGGTCTATTTCTATGTTGTGTGACACTATGACTCTATGTCCTGGAGCTGAGATAACTGACTTCCAATAACCACAGCTAACTTCCTATGTATGATTCCAACCAGTGGAGGTTTTACCCCTGAGTCCAATTGATGTGGTTGCTTGTTTCCACACTTAGTCAAATGTAGCCTTAATGTTGAGGGCACTGAGTTTTACCTGCCTTCTGTAATTCAGCTCTTTTGTCCATTTTTGGCTGTAGTGAGGTCAGCGGTTGAGTGGTCCTGGCAGGAACCAAACTGAGAGTCGGGGAGTAGACTATGCTGAGTCTTGTTTCCCTGCTGTTGCCATGAGTCGATGAAGGATGTGCTCATGTTTTGCTCAGGGGTGACTGCGTATTTCATTCATATGTTGCTGAAATATATTCTGGCTGACAGACAATCCAAATGTTAATCTGAGAAAATATAGGCTATAATTTCTTAGAATTAGCTTTACTGTCACATGCACTCACATGAATACAATGAAAAGTTTACAAGTCAGCAGTTATGGCGCCATCTTTGGTACAAAGGTACCTAGGAACAGATGCTTAACTACAAATTCTTAGACAAGAATAAAAGAAAAAATAGAGAGATAACAAACCCAGCTTTACAGATCATTGGAATCAAATAAAAAAAAAGAAATAAACAATTCAGAATAACAGTCCTCCCAACCCATTGGGCAGCATGGCGGCTCAGTGGTTAGCACTACAGCCTCACACTGCCAGGGACCCATGTTCGATTCCAGCCTTGGGTGACTGTCCATGTGGAGTTTGAACATTCTCCCCCCCACGTATCTGTGTGGGTTTCCTTTGAGTGCCCCAGTTTCCTCCCACAATCCAAAGATGTGCAGGTTAGGTGGATTGACCTTGCTAAATTGCCCATAGTGTTAGATGCATTAAGTCTAGTTGGGTTACTCTTTGGAGAGTCAGTGTGCACTTGTTGGGCCAAAGGGCCCTTTTCCACACTGTAGGGAATCTCATCTAACCCAGTCCATACTGGCACCCAGCCTCTAGTCAGCCCTGGCCTTCATTTCAAGGCTCTCAAGCCAGGAGACTGCTCTGGAATCATTTCAAGGCCAGACGTCTACATTGAGGCCACAGGCAACAACCACACCAGGCCGAGTGGCCACCATGCTGGGTCCTTACTGAGGCCAAGAGTCTAAGGCCTCAGTGAGGCCGGGAGACTGAGTCTGCACTGGACCGGGAGTTGAGGACATCATCTGAAGAAAAAGGAGAAACAAAAAGAGTAAAAGAAAATAAATGGACAGAGCGGACGATCTCTCGCTGAGGAGTCCTACTCCGTCGCTAACCTGGATCTGACATGGTGCTATTGTATCCACTAGGAAATGTCTAAAAGTTGTCAGCTGTTGTGATTCTGGGGAGGATGCATCGACCAATGTCCATCCTTAACATTGAGTTGGGAAAAATACTTTGCATTTGAAAAGGGATTCAGCTATTCCAGGATAGGAATCTTGTATAGATATACTTTTTAATGCAATGGCCAGCTGCCTGGAATCTATACATGCAGTTAAAAAGCGTAATTCTTTCAAAACACAAGTCATATAGCTACACTAATCAACAGACTGTTCAACCATATAAATGTTCTTGTTTTCCCCATGGAATTTAACTCTAGTTTGATCTTATCTTGAATGCAAATGGTCCAATTCTAAGGAGGAGCAATGCTGGGATGGACATTGTTACAATCCCAGTTGATGTTATTACTGGACAAGTCAGACCCCAGACTGACATCTAGCTTGATAGATCATATTTTGATTTGTTTCGATTTGAACAAAGTTGTATCTCACAGAAACTTAAGTGTGTAACACTGCAGAGTTTGCTTTAACAATAATATAGAAGTTTATTAACAAAAGAAGTGAAGATAAAAAAATCCATTTACTTATAACACAAAATCAAAGATTTTAAACATGCATGAAAAGTATGATTTTGTGAAATAAAGCATGCCTTTATAAATTGAAAATAAAAACAACTGTATTCTTACAATAAAAACTGAAAGAACTGTGGAAGCTGGAAATCAGAAACAAAAACAGAAATTGCTGGAAAGGCTCAGCAGGTCTGGCAAAATCTGTGGAGAGAAACCAGAGCGAGAGGAGCTCTGAGGAAGAGCCACTCTACTTGAAATATTAACTCTGAATTATCTCTACAGAAGCTGCCAGACCTGCTGAACTTCTCCAGCAATTTCTGTTTTTGTTTCTGAGCATTTGCTGAACAAAGAGACCTTGGAGTGCAGGTTCATAGCTGCTTGAAAGTGGAGTCACAGGTCGGTAGGATAGTGAAGAAGGCATTTGGTATGCTTTCCTTTATTGGTCAGAGTATTGAGTACAGGAGTTGGGAGGTCATGTTGCAGCTGTACAGGACATTGGTTAGGCCACTGTTGGAATATTGCGTGCAATTCTGGTCCCCTTCCTATCAGAAAGATGTTGTGAAACTTGAAAGGGTTCAGAAAAGATTTACAAGGATGTTGCCAGGGTTGGAGGATCTGAGCTACAGGGAGAGGCTGAACAGGTTGGGTCTGTTTTCCCTGGAGTGTCAGAGGCTGAGGGGTGACC
>NC_057713.1:9917016-9948762 GCF_004010195.1 Chiloscyllium plagiosum
TCAACTACTACCTTCTGTCTTCTTCCAGCCTGCCAATTCCTAATCCAAACCTCCAACTCACCCTCAATGCCATACCTCCGTGTTTTTTGCAGTAGTCTACCATGGGGAATCTTATCAAACGCCTTACTAAAATCCAAATACACCACATCTACCGCTTTCTCCTTGTCCACCTCCTTAGTCACCTTCTCAAGGAATTGAATAAGGTTTGTGAGGCACGACCTGCCCTTCACAAAACTATGCTGACTATCCTTGATCACATTATTCCTATCCAGATGTTCATCTATCCCTTACAATTCTCTCTAAGACTTTGCCCACAACAGAAGTGAAACTCACCGGCCTATAGTTACTAGGGTTATCCCTACTCCCCTTCTTGAACTCCCCTTCTTGCACAGAGGCTGATATACCGTCACCAAGTCACCCTTTATTTACATGTGTACAGTACATGGGCTCTGACCAGCCAGGTGAGAGCTAGTCCCTAGACTGGGGATACTCTCTGAATCTCCTGTTTATGTGTCAGCTAGGGCTCCCTCATTGCGTCAGGTTAACTCCAATCCAGGATCTTATAGGGTGGAGATCCACCTGTTCCTGGTTCCAATCACTACAGTGCATCACAAAAACATCTTTCAATGTAATACTGAATCATCTTTAAAGTTGCCAGTAGAATCAATCCATCAGGGGGAGGTTAGTCAGGTCCTGGATAGAATGTTTGTGGTCTGGAATTTTTGGTCTTGGGATTGTTATATTCATCACCATGTGGATCATCATAACGTATTGACCTGTGCATGGTGGTAGGTTAATGACAGAAGCTTCTGCTATATCCATAAAGTACAAAGGCTCTGGCATCCATCCCAAGGACAGTATGAATATTTAAGATAGATAATGTCAATGCATTAGATTCAGACTCATTGCATGTGGTTAGATTATTGTGTGTTGACTGCACCATATTTTATTTGTTTCCTGAGTGTAAAGGGATGTGATTTCCACTTGCACACTGTCAACAGAGTCATAGAGTTTTAACAGCACAGGAAGAAACCTTTTGGCCCATTGACTCTGTGCTAGTTTTCAAACATCCATCTATTTTGATCTGATTTTCTAGCGCTTGGCCCATAGAATTTATGCTATGACATCTCAAGTGTTCATCTAAATACATCTTAAATGCTGTTACAGTTACTACCTATACCACCCTTTTAATTAGTGAGTTCCAGAAACCTTTGGATAAAAAAAAACTATTTGTTCAAATCCCCTCCTAACCTTTTGCTCCTTACCTTAAAACTGTGTCCCTCATTATTCACCACTCTACCCGGGTGATATATTTCTCCCTATTTATCCTGGTCTATGCCCCTTAGAACTTTGCACACTTCAATCAAACTCTCTCTCAGCCATCGCTCTTCTAAGAAATATAGAAACATTGACACATAGAAGATAGATGGAGAAAGTGAGGACTGCAGATACTGGAGATCAGAGTCAAGAGTGTGGTGCTGGAAAAGCACAGCAGGTCAGGCAGCATCCGAGGAGCAGGAAAATTGACATTTTGCCTGAAAAGTCGATTCTCTTGCACTTTGGATGATGCCTGACCTGCTGTGCTTTTCCAGCACCACTCTCTCGACATAGAAGAAAGAAGCAGGAATAGACCATTCAGCCCCTTGATCTCATGGTTGTTCTTCCATCTCAATACCCTAATCTTACCCTCCCCCATATCCCTTGATCCCTTGAGCCACAATTTGAAAACACAAAATGTTTTGGCCTCAACCGTTTCCAGCAGCAGAGAATTTCACAGACTCCCCACTCTCTGGGTGAAGAAACCTCTCCTCATCTCAGTCTTAAAAGGTTTACTCATTCTTCTTAACCTAAACTCACTGGCCTGTAGTTTCCTGGTTCACTTCTCCAACCTTCTTGAATAATAGTACTGCATCAGCTTTCTTCCAATCCTGTTACACCTCCCGTGTGTCCAGATAAATTTTGAAAATTAATGTCAGAGCCCTAGCAATCTCCTGGGATACATCTCATTTGAACCTGGAGATTTATTCACTTTCAGACCTACTCAAACTGTTAATACCTTATCTCTCTCAATGCTCATCCATTCAATCCCACCACAGACCCCTCCCTGATTTCTATACTTACATCTTCCTTCTCGACAGTGAATACAGGTGTAAATATTCATTTAAAAGCTCAGCTATGTCTTCTGGGTCCACACACATTTTCATCCCTAATGGGCCCTACATTTTGCCTGGTTATACTCTAACTCCTAATATAGTTACATCATGGTTTTTGATTTTCTTTAACGCTGTCCACAATGTACTTTTATGTTCCCTCTGCGTGCTCTGAAGTTATGTTTTAAGTAATCTCTTGCACTTTCTATATTCCACTGGGGCACGTGCTGTTTTGTGCCTTTGCTATCGACCATAACCTTCCTTTTTTTATTTCTCTTATCCAAACCGGGATGCCCTTAATGTCTAGGAGTTTCAGACTTCTTTGCCCCACCTTTTTGGGGATAGGCTAGCCCCGCCCTCTTACTGTTATTCAATGTCTCCCACTGTTCTGATAAGGGTCTTCTTCCAAATAGTTTCTCCAAATCCACTTTGGCCAGATCCTATCTGATCATATTAAAATCAACCTTTCCTCAATTCCGAACCTTTATTTCTGGACCATCTTTGCCGCTATCCCCAGTTGTCTTCAATTTTACCGAATTAGGGTCACTATCACCAAAATTCTCCCCCACCAAAACATCTACCACTTGCCTGGAGTCTTTCACTGTACATGGGTCCAGCACTGCCTTCTCAGCTGTATGCCTTTCTATGTGCTGGCTGAAAAATCTCTCAACTCATTTTAAGAATTCACAGTTTGTCTCTTCCAGTTAATGTTGGGGAAATGAAATCCACTACGATTATTGCCCTGTTCACTTTTATTATTATTATTATTATTATTATTTCCTTTTCACTTCTCTGAGACAGTTATTCTGACCTTATCATGGAGGGAAGGTCATTGATGAAGCAGCTGAAGATGGTTGGGCCAAGGACACTACCCTGAGGAACTCCTGCAGAGATGTCCTGTAGCTGAGGTGATTGACCTCCAACAACCACAACCTTTTTCCTATATGCCAGGCATGATTCCAGCCAGCAGACAATCTGTCCGCTGTACCCATTAATCCCAGTTTTGCTTGGGTTGCTTGATGTCAAGGGCTGTAACTCTCACCTCACCTCTGGAATCAAGGCTGTAATGAGGTCAGGAGCTGAGTGGCCCTGGCGGAATCCAAACTGGCTGTCACTGAGCAGGTTATTGCTGAGCAGGTGCTGCTTGACAGCACATGATTGAGAGTAGATTGATGGGGCTGGTTTGGATTTGTCCTGCTTTTTACGTACCAAACATGCCTGGGCAATTTTCTACATTGTCGGTAAATGCCAGTGTTGTAACTGTACTGGAAGAGCTTGGCTCAGGGAGTGGCAAGTTATGGAGCACAAGTCTTCAAGTAATATTGCTAAAATGTTGTCAGCGCCCACAGCCTTTGCAGTATCCCAATGCCTCCAACCATTTCTTGATATCACATGGAGTGAATTGAATTAGCTAATGACTGGTATCTGTAATACTGGGGACCACTGGATGAAGCCAATATGGACCATCCACTGGGCACATCTGACTGAAGATTATTGCCAATTCCTCAACCTTACCTTTTGCTGGGGTCCCCCATCATTGAGGTTGGAGATATTTGTGAACCTTCTTCCTTCACTGAGAAGTTTACAATCTGTTCTGATATAACGCGATAGTTCCATTCCCTTGCGATCCCATGTTATAAGAAAATCATGTAATAGCAGCACCATTTAAACCAATGGAACTGGAGTCACATTTGAGCCAATACAGGAAAGGAAAGTTCATGTTCTACAAATAATAGTCTGAATTATTCAATCGGGTTAAAACCAATTCGCACTGAAGAAACACACCTTAAGCAGAACCAACAATATTGTCAACACTTTTCATCATTAAATGTGGCAGGACTGCAGAGTTTAGATCTAATCTGCTAGCTGTGGGATTGCTTTGTCTATCACTTGCATTCTCATGCATAGTGGCTCAGTGGTTAGCACTGCTGCCTCACAGCACCAGGGTCCCAGGTTCGATTCTAGCCTCAGGTGACTGTCTGTGTGGAGTTTGCACATTGTCTGCGTGAGTTTGCTCTGGTTTCCTCCCACAGACCAAAGATATGCAGGTTATGTGAATTGGCCATGCTAAATTGCCCATTGTGTTAGGTGCATTAGTCAGAGAGAAATGGGTCTGGGTGGGTTACTCTTTAGAGGGTCAGTGTAGACTGGATGGGCCGAAGGGCCTGTTTCCACACTGTAGGGAATCTAATCTAATTCTGTCTGGCACGCATGTAGTCCTGTTTGGCAACTTCACCAGGTCAATATCTTTTTTTTTAGTTATGCCTGGTATTGCTCCTGGCATCTCTTCCTGCACTCTCCATTGAACAAGGGTTGTTCCACTGCCTTGATGGTAAAGGTGGAGGGCTGGGTCATGAGTTTGCAGATTGCATTAAAGTAGAACTCAGCTGCTCCTGATGGTCTACAGTGTCTCAAGGAGGGGGCAATGGTTACACTCTGTCTGGTTGGAAATGGTATTCCCCTGGCGTTTGTGCTGTATAAACTTTTCTTGCCAGCTGTCAGCTCAAGCCTGGATATTATCCGGGACCTTTTACATTTGAACGTGGACTGCATCAGTACGTGAGGAGTCGCGAATGGTGCTGAATATATCAGCAAACAACCCCACATCTGACCTTATGATAGAGGGAAGTCATTGATGATTGGCAGAGATACCACATCGTTGCCAATTTATCAGATTAAGAGGTCTTTAGCAATACATAATAAGCTGCAAAGCACTTGTGAATGTTGCTGTGTCAATGCAAGTCTTTCTTCAAACGTTTTGGGAGGCAGACATGAGACTGCCAGGCAACATCTAACCAAAACACTTTGCTCCTCAGTCTCTTTGTATGGGGCATGTTGGAAGCTCAGCGATATCAGTCAGTCTGCAGTACATCACTGAAGAAGACTAGTGATTGATTACTTGTTTGCCAGCGGAAAGCCAACAACATCAGTCTCCTTATATCCAGCAGAGAAGCTTTCAAATGTCAGGATTAAAGGTGTCATTAATGGGACCAAAATAGTGTCTTAAGCTCCTGCAGGCAGGAGTACCTCAGAAATGAACAGAAGGAGCTTCTAGCTAATCAATACTCACCTTTTTCTGTGAACACTTGCACCAGATATTACAGATCAATATCCAGCTCCTCGACTGCAGAAATGATTCATTCATTGTGCCTGGTATTACTTAGAACTCTATATGAATAGGCTGTTTGGTTCAATCTGTGTTTATACCTCACATTACAGAAAAAGAGACACATTTTGTTAAATATTTTCATCCTGCAATTTTCAGGACAATTGACAAGATGAAGGGGAATTTGAAAGAGAATGCTGATTGGTTGACTAGTGAAATCTGGATGCCATCATCCAACTGATACATTCTTCATGGCATCATCCCTAATAAGCAGTGTCCACTTGAAACCAATCAGTTATCTTCTCTGATAACATAGAATCTTTGCAGCGCAGAAGGAGGCCATTCAGCCCATTGAGTCTGCACTGACCCTCTGAAGAGCATGCCATCCAGATCTGCCCTGTCCCCATAATCCTGCATTTCCCATGACTAATCCTACACATCCTTGGACACTATGGGACAAATTAGCATGGCCAATCCACCAAACCTGTGCATCTTTGGACTACGGGAGGAAACAGGAGTACCCAAAGGAAACCCACACAAATACAGAGAGAACATGAAAACTCCACACACACAGTCGCCAAGGGTGGAATCAAACCAGGGTCTCTAGGGCTGTGAAGCAGCTGGGCTAATGACTGAGCCACTGTGCTACCCTGATGGGAATGGTATAAACATGTCTTAGTATTCTTGTCAATTGTCCTGATGAGTGCAAAATGGAAAGCTTTAGCAACAAGTATCTTTTTCAGAAACGCTGGGATTTTGAAGGATCATATGACTCTTGTTTGTACTTCACTAAATCTCTTCCCATTCTTCCATGCTGATGTTCATTTCTCCCTCCCATGATTACATAGTGCCCCTTAAATGTATCTGAGCCACATCCAGCCTTCGTGAGATGAATTTCTGATCTATATGCTGAATGCAAGTTTCCCATGTTATCGTGGGGAGATTCAAACCCATGTGATTCAGAGCACTATCCTGGGCCTCGGGATTCCCAGCTGCTGAGACATCACTACTTCCCCTGTCTCTGACAGCCTCATGTCTGTCTTGTGTCTAGTGTCTTAGCCCCCATTGTCGCTAATAATTCCAGAGTTGTCTGGAATATCTCCTAAGGAGCAGAAGTTGAGAGGGAAAGCAGCATTGAAAAAGAAAGGGAAACCTCCTGGATCTGTCAGGAATGTAACATATTGATGATGTGAAGAAGCCAATTATAAGGCTCATTAACCCTGATTCCTGGTCTTCCCAAGTATGGAAATTGACCCTCAAACTGTCAACATCTCACCAATTATCATTAAGAGTAACACACAGTTGGAAACAGAGCTCTTTCAAAGCTGGGAAAGCTCAGACCAGTTAGACTGAAGAGCTCCAACCATGGGCTAGATAAGAGGCTGCTGTTCAAAGAACCTTTCTCTCAGAGGCTGCATGCAATATTTGACATCCAACTCCTAGGAAGGCACTTCCTCATGTCTAACACTGCACTCACCTTCAACTGTTCTTCCCTGTTGCCAGCCTTCATTGTCTGTGCAGATCCACCTTCCATCTTTGATGTGAGACAAGAAGAGAATTCACCTTTTCGAATAGCTATGTGTTCTTAACAGGTGTAGGCTTGAGGGGTCGAAGGGCCTTCTTTTGTGCTTTAAACCTCTATGACCCAAAACCAGGAACAAAATCAACTGTCCTCCCCTCAGCCATAGGAGGGGGAAGGTCAGTCTTACAACTGGTGCTGGATGGAGGCTAAATCACAAACACAGGATATCTGATCTTAGAGAGCATAAGTTCACTTGATATGTGTGAACATCAGTTTCTCATGAGCAGATCACTGTAGACCACCAGAGCAGGGCCCTCTTCCCAATAATACAGCTGGATTTGCATTGCAAGTGATTGTCACTGCCCCATCTGTCTCCACCACTGCCCAGGCTGTCTGCTTCTCTTTTGCTCTCATCTCCTCTATTCACTTTCCCAATCCAAAAATGATAGCAAGCCTATCAGTTCATTTGCGGACTGAGCTATTGAATGAAGATATACTTGCTACCTTATGATCACAGCCAGAAAGCCATTAGCTGTGGTAGCGACAGACACAGCTTATTACATGGAGAAGGTGAGGACTGCAGATGCTGGAGATCAGAGCTGAAAAATGTGATGCTGGAAAAGCGCAGCAGGTCAGGCAGCAAGCAAGGACCAGGAGAATCGATGTTTCGGGCATAAGCCCTTCTTCCCTTTAATTCCTGAAGAAGGACTCATGCCCAAAACGTCGATTCTCCTGCTCCTTGGATGCTGCCGGACCTGCTGCACTTTTCCAGCAACACATTTTACAGCTTGTTACATTTAAACATCTTAAGATGCTAACGATTATTTGTGCAATATTACAACTTAGAAAGGCCCGCATCTTGAATAGTCAAAAGATGCAATGAGACTCCAGAATTATATTTTGTAACCTATTTCTCTCATCACTTGACAATAATAAGGATTTCTAGCAGAGTTCATTTCACTGCCATTAGGTAATTATTGGATAGTCTTCTGCACTTGTGCAAAAAAAAATAGATTTTCCCTGCTCATTAACACTTAATATGGCTTGTGAAAATTTCATTCTCTTAGAGACCAAATGGCTTATTTGAAAGGTCACGTCAGAACTGCTGTGTTCCATTATAAAATGTTGGAATGTTGTTCTGTATTATAATTGGAAATGTTCAAATTTCTGAAGAGGGGCTGCAATGATATTTTAGCAAACCCAAGCACCACTTACTACCTTCTATCAACAATCACTGCTAATAACCTCATGTAACCAGGCAAGATGGTCAAAACAGTGTTATTGATGCAGCTCCTGGCCAGTGATGCACAATGAACTATGGGGTTAAGATAAAGATTGGTAATGATCTAATTAAAAAACAGAGCAGATTCGAGGGGCTGGTTGGCTGACTTCCTGTCAGAGCTAAAGGTAAGACTGAATACTTGCCCGAACATGAATGAGGAGGCTGGTGGGTGCTATATAAGTGCAGGTTTTTCTCTTCTTGCATCAACCCAGACATCAGGACTGAAATGAATAAGTGGATGAAAAATTTAGCATGAACTCTCTCCATTATTTCTGAAAGGAACTGCGTGATTGCTATTTGTAGTGACATTATATCTGTATTGATTAAAGATCTTTTCTCTTTCATAGTTGTAAAGGAATTTTAAAATCTTTCTTCTTGATTCGATGATTTATCCTTTTGCAATAGCAACCAACTATCATCTTTCTGACCAAGTTTAATATATTGTTGTAACCAGCAGCCTGAGCAATTCTGTATGCATGGGAGGAAAAGGAATTAGGAAATGTACGGACAGTGCATAAAACTAAGCAACTTTAGTTTTGTGTTATTTATGCTTGGATGACAAAGTTGCATTTATTGCTCTGATATGGTTGTCATGAGAAGCTGGAGCTGGATTTTCTGTTAAATTTGTAACATATGAGAGGTGGAGAAGTACAGCTGACACAGTCACCACAAAGGCGACAGCTTTAATCAATAAAAGGAAAATACTTGCCACTTGTCAGCTGGAGCCTGGATGTTGTTTAGTTTTCTGCATTTAGTCATGGACTGCTTCAGTATCTAAGGAGACGGGAATTTTGATGATCATTTTGTAATTGTGAATGAACATCCCCACATCTGATGTTATGATGGAGTGAAGGTCATTAATGAAGATGGTTAGGCCTTGGGCTTTACCCTGAGGAACATCCAGCAGAGATGTCCTGGAGCTGAGATGATTAACGTCCAACAACCACAACCTTTGTGACTCCAAACAAGGGAATGTTTGTCCCCTGATTTCCATTGATTCTAATTTTGTTTGGGCCCTTGATATCACACTTGGTCAATTACTGCCTGTTGTGAAGTGTAATCATTCTCAGCTCACATCGAACAAAACTTTACACCAAAATATCACACACAATTGAGTTTCATCATAATTAGTATTTTACATAATTGTCTAACCAGAGGCTGCTTGCCTTTTTATTGGTTAATTGTCTCACAGGCAGTGGTGAAGCCACCCATGGTATGTGCCATTGTCTGAACCAATGCACAATAGTAGCATTGACAGATCTCTCTCGTGACTCAACACCTTTGAGAATTGTAACACGTTCCAATAATGGTCAGCCTATTTCTGTTGAATCTCCGTAATAATCTTAAGCAGATTCTTACAAATTGCTGCAGCTCTTGTGACCCTGGCACCTGTGGGAAACAAGAATGAGAAAGTAGCAGCATGAGCAAACCTACCATCTCACAAGCCTCTTCCACCATTTGAGTAGGTCATGGCTGATTTTTTATCTTGCTGTCACTTTCCACACTATCAGCATATCCCATGATGTCATTTATATCTAAAATTTAATCAATCTATTTCTTAAATATACTCAATGACTAAGCCTTCTCATCTGGGTTAGAGAATTCTGAAAATTAACCACTTTATTAGTGGTTAATTTTAACCCTTGTTAGAAATAGTATACCTCTTAAACAAACTCATAACTGTGCTGACAATGCAACAGCACAATTGGGTATGAAGTGCTTTGTGTTGTCTTGGTGTTTTAAATGTACTCATAAGGAGTGGGCATTGTTGGAGAGACCAGCATTTATTGCCCTGGAAAAGATAGTGGTGAGCTGCCTTTCTCAAACATGAGTCCTTCAGGTGTTGGGACACCCAATGTAGTGTTAAGAAGGCAGTTCCAGGGTTTTGACCCAGTGATAGAGTCCCAAGTCACAATGATGTATGGCTTGGTGGGGTACCTGCAGTGGTGGTGGTTCCATCCATCTGCAGACCTTGTCCTACTTGGTTGATGTTATGAGTTGTGAAGGTGCTGTTGGAGGAACCTTGGTGAATCACTGCAGTGCATTTTGTAGAAGGTACACACTGCTGCCTCAGTGTGTAACAGTGGTGGAAGAGGTGAGTGCTGAAGTTATGGAAATGGGGCAGATAAGATGGATTACTTTGTCTCAGGTGGTGTTGAGCTTCCTGAGTGTTGTTGGAGCTGTACTCATCCAGGCAAGTGTACAGTGTTTTATCACACTCCTGGCTTGTAGATGGTGAACAGGCTTTGGGAAGGTCGATTCTCTGAGCCGGTCTTACAACTATTGTGTTTATATGGTTTGCCCAGTTTAGCTTTTGGTTAATTTTAATCTCCAGGAATATTGAGAGACATTGGAATTGGTAATGGCTAGATTCGCTCTTATTGGAGACAGCCATTGTCTGGCACTTGTGTGGTGCAAATGGTACTTGCCCCTTATCAGCCCAAACCTCAATATGGTCAAGGTCTTTCACCTTTTGGATGCTGGCTGCTTCAGTATCTGAGGAGCCACAAATTTTGTTGTATGCTGTGCAATCATCAGTAAACATCCCTCTGTCAGATCTAATGGTGGAAGGAAGGTTAGAGGATAGGGATTCTAGCAGCGATGTACTCACCACCTGTCTCCTCAGTGCTTGAGGGTGATGGACTTCAGCGATGCAGATAGATTGCAGAAGGTAAGAGTGAGACTGTTTTCCAGAGTGCTGAGTGGAGATTTGAAAGAAGTGTTCAAAATCAAGAGGGGCCTGAACAGAGTAGATATAGAGAGGCTGTTCCTATTGATGGAAGTGTCACAAATAACAATTACATGAGATTTGAATAGATAGGTGGCCCAAAGATCATGAAGCAAAAATTCTTTATTCCACTGACATTAGGTAATTACATTCATGAAGGGAAATGAAGGTGAAACAAGGAAGAATTTACATAAAATGAAACCTGTCTACAGACATTAATTGTATGCCCCTCTCTTTTTTTCCCCAGAGACGGTCCATTTGCCTTCACCTTCTGTCCTCCCTCAATGTTGTCATCTGCTGGATGTTCAGTTACATACAGAAAGATCACTGACTGGCAGTGGGTGGGAAAAATAGTTTTAGACAATAATCAGCTTTGATCGAGATTGCACTTGCCTAAGAATATGGTGGAGGCAGGTTCCAGTGTGACTTTGGAAAAGGGAGTTGGATTATCACCTGAAAATAGAAAGATTGCCTCATTATGGGGAAAGACAGGCAGCCAGCAAAGCAATGGAATAAATGGTTTCTCTCTGTCTAAAACCATCTGATTTAATTATGGATGAATATGGAGCTTTGGGTGACCTCAGACCAGCAATGATCTACTGTAACATTTTTTGTCAGTGGGATAAATTAGTGAGGTAAAATCTAAAGCAGAGAAAACTGAAAAATCTTGCTCAGTCCTGACTTCAGTCCTGATGTAAGAAGACTTGAATGTTTTAATGCAGAATTGATTCAAGTTTGCTCCCAATGATTAAATGCAACTGGTAATTTCTTTTTCTTTGTTTCCCTGCATTGCAAAGTTCCTTCTTTCTAACTGGCAGAATGGACAACCTGAGATTCAGAGCATGAGGGATCACATTGGCAAATCTCAAATTTGTGAAAACTCTTGTCAGAATTCCAATTTTAATTTTATCAGGATGATGATAATTTCAAACAATTTCCTCTATCGCTTTTAAGCAAGGCATCTGCTGAAGGGCTTCCATATTCCAGTCTCGCATTCCTTTCTTATTCTTTTGTGGGATATGGACGTCACTTTTTGTCTGTCTTTAATTGCCCTTTAACTGTGTGGCTTGCTGGGCCATTTCAATGGACAGTTAAGAATCAATTACATGACCATGGATTTGGAGTCAAATGTAGTCCAGACCAATTATGAATAGCAGATTTCCTTACTTAAAAAGTTGTTAATGAACCAGATAAGCTTTTATAACAACCGATGGAAGTGTGGTGAAGGTAGGTTTATTGGAGGCATTCATGAATGCATTAGATGATTGTTTAAAGTGAAGTAATGTTGCAGAGTTACTTGGAAAAGCAGGAGCTTGACACAAAGTCAAAATGCTCAGAGAGCACCATAGACATGATGGGCTGAATGGACCCCGCTGCACTGTAACAGTTCTGTTGTCACTTCAACCTCAAAATTCAGATACTAGCTTTCAATGGATGGATTGTTATGAGTGGAAGTTCAATTCCTCCAATTGCAATGGTGGGACTTGAACCCCATGTTCACCACTTCCCCTGCCCAAAGCATTAGCCTGGGCCACCAAATTAATAGCCCAGAGATATCACTACTATACCACTGTCTCTTGCTACCTGCACTAAATCTTGACATCATGGATTGTATTTTGCATAAAACACTTTGGATGGATGTCAATCTGTTCAGTTATCAATGTCAAAGTGACATTGATATAAGCAACTGTTTTATAACTATCAATCACAGCACATACTGCATTCGCTTCATTAAAATTGCTTACTGTGCTAATTCTGACCTCCTTCTGAGAAATACAAAGAAACCCAGTTCAAACATAATTAATTCTGTCATATAAATTTGCTAAGTTTAACTAAGTTGTCTTTGAGATATGCAAACAGACATTTAAACCTTACTTGTTTTTGCTCTATTGACAATTGACTAGGTACACACATCTGCAGTGATGGGCAGTTTATTTCATCTTAACAAAGCTGCAGTGTTGCAGCAAAAATTATATTTCAAGGTTCAGAATTTCCCTTGGGATGAAACCAAGCTAAAGACTTTTGACAAAGTTATCTTCCTTCTGACATGGATCAACCTGAAACAAATAGTAACTGAATGAGAAAAACTGTTTAAAGTGTCTTATTTTCCTCCTTAATGCCACAACGATAGTTACTTGCATTCCAAGAGGCCATGAACAGTATATACGGCCCCAAATGTTTTGCAAGAACAATTATCAAACAGAATTGGACATTGAGACATTAGGAAAAGCCACGAAAGCTTTAGTCAAAGAGGTGGGTTCTTAGGAATGTCAAAGGAAGAGGGATGGAGAGATTTAGGGAAGGTATTCCTTTAAGGCGGGGTAGCTGAATACATGAACAAAAACAATGCTAGAAGGGAAAAACTGGAGAATTAGCAGAAAGGGTTAGAATTAGTGGACTGCAGAGACCTTGGAGGGTGGATGGTTTACACAACATTTATTAGCATGTGATCCATTCTTGGGCTACCAGAGCTAAGTTTCAAAAGTGCTGCCCCGACTGTAAAGTACCTGAGGATGTCCTGATGTTATGAAAGGCGCTGTATAAATGCAAGTCCTACTTCCAGCCAGTGCAATTCCGTAACCCAACAATCCAAGTGAAACACGGTTAATTTGAATTTTCTGTACCAAAGACAAATGATTGATAAAATATTATGTAGTGCCTCTTCCAACATAGCAAACAAATATTTTTCATTTGAGTGTATTAAATATTTGAATGTTTTTCATTACACAGTGTTCATAAGGAGCTGATTGAAGGGTGACGTCTGAATGAATAGAAAATATACAAACCTTTGGAAATAATTAAAAAGCCAGGGCCACTGGGAATTTATGGGATGGAAACAAATGCAAATGAGCCAAAAGGGGTGGTGCAAATGCAGCAGATTTCTAATTCAATAAATCACGGTAGGAAGGCCTTATTTAAGATTCAGGAGTAGCCATTGTCATCTTGCTTTGTGTTTGTATCTCAGTGTAGGTTTACTGTGAAATTGTCATTTTAATTCGATTGGATATGGTTGTACTTTACATACAAATGAGGGTGTTCAAATGTAGACAAATGCAAATTCCTATATTCCAACGACAGGATAATTTATAACAGATCATTAAAGCTCATGCAAAAGGAGTCGTCTTCTTAGTTACACTGTCCCCAGGAGAGTAATGGATTGAGTTAATTATTCCATTCTAACAACGATTATGCACTAAAGTACATTTATATTATGTGGAAAAGAAAGACTATTTGGTTATAAGTCTACTTTGACATCAAGGTTGTTCTTGTTAACATCATAAAGATGGAGCAGAGAAGAAGGCAATTCGGTCCATTGTGCTCTGCTGGCTCTTTGTTTGAGGTTATCACTTAGTCCCTCTCTCTCTCTTTCTCTCAACCTGCTCTTCCCCCATAGACCTGATTTACAACTGCTTGTGCTGCTAGTACCTAACTCATCCATCTTTTGTGAGCAACCATTCATGACACATTATTGGTTTGATGTTCTTTTCTCTTGATGAGTCTGGCTACCTGCTAATCGAATGAGCTGATCAACTAGGGCCCTGTTGGAAATGTCTGTGGAGTTGATGAAGCCCCAGTTGGAGGAAATAGCCAGGCACCTTTGCCAATTGGCTGCTGACGTCTGAAGCCAATGGAGCAGATGAAGCATTGATTAGCGCTGGCAAAGAGGTGGCAGTGTTGACCTCCTTAACATGGAGATGCATACTGCAGACTGTGAGACGTTGAGGTGCCCAATAGCTGTTTAGAAACAGGTAGGGGAAAAGAGATTGAAGGCTATAGGGTGACAGAGGGTTCACTGGCAGAGAGGACAAAAATTCCCCTGGCAGCAACGATTCATTCATTCAGACAGCCTACCTAGTGACCTCAGTCACGACCTGCTGGTTTACACTGGGTCAGTGGCCACTCCCAGGCGGACCAGAGGAAGGGTGTTCTGGCTATGGAGGGAATGCAAGAAAGACTCCTTGGAAGGTAGAAGGGATGTATGAAGAGGGACAGGATCGGTAAGGATTATATTCACTAGAGCTTAGGAGAATGAGGAAGGTGGGATGACATGGAAACCTATAAAATTCGAATAGGACTAGACAGGAGGTAATCGCAGGAAAGGTCTACTCATTGAGCAGGGAGTCCAGAATCAGGGGTCACAGTCTAAAGAAACTGAAGGAAACCATTTATGACTGAGCTAAGGAGAGAGTGGCGAGCCTATAGCATTCTCAGCCACAGAAAATGTTTGAGGCCAAAACGTTGAATGATTTCAAGAGGGAGTTTGATATAGCTCTCAGGGCTGAAGAGATCACAGTGTATTGGGAGAAAAGAGGAACAGAGGACTGAGTTGCATGGTCAGACATAATCATAATGAATGATGGAGCATGTTTGAAGGGCCAAATGGCCTACTCCTGCTCCTATTTCCTATGTTTCAATGTTTCCAACCTCCAACATTCACCTGGTGCATCCTGCTCGCTAAAGTTCCTGAGGCTGTTCATTTTCCTTTTCCTGAGGTCCTTTTCGTCCATTTGTACAGTTAAAAAGGAAATAGAGAAAGCTTGAGGTAAATGAGCAAAATACGTGGCGGATAAAGTATAATGTGGGTAAAGTGAGGTTGTCCTCTCTGGTGGCAAAATACACAAAGGCAGGTTATTCTCTAAACGGAGATAGATTGGGAAAGGGGGAAGTGCAATAAGATCTGGGCGTCTTAGTACACCAGTCGGTGAAGGTAAGCATGCAGCAGGCAAGAGGTGGTGAAGGCGGCAAATAGCACATTGACTTTCATAGTGAGAGGATTCAAGTACAGGAGCAGGGATGTCTTGTTGCAATTATGCATGGTTTTGGTGAGGTCACATCTGGAGTATTGTGTGCAGTTTTGGTCTCCTCATCCGAGGAAGGATGTTTTGGTGATGGAGGGAATGCACCAAAGTTTGAGCAGTACTGACCCCTGGGATGGCAAGACTGATTTATAAAGAGAGACTTGGTCAATTAGCACTGCATTCACTGGAGATTAGAAGAATGAGGGGATCTGGTAGAAACGTATAAAACTCTAACAGAACTAGACCGTGTAGACACAGGAAGGATGCTCTCAATGTCCGGGGGTCAAAGTCTAAGGATAAGGGATAGGCCTTTTAGGATTGAGATGAGAATTCTCTTCACCCAGAAAGGGTGAGCTTGTGGAAACTTTTGGGTCAAAACATTGAAGACCTACAAGAAAAATGTAGATTTAGTTCTTTGGGTTTAGGTGTTCAAAGGATATGGGAAAAAAGTGGAAAATGCTATCAAGTAGGTTGATCAGCCACAATCCCATTGAATGATGGAGGACGATCAATGGGACAAAGGGCCAAATGGCCTATTCTTGCTCCTACCTTGTGTGTTTCTGTGGAAGACAAAGTAGCAAGATTCATATTTATACAGCATCTTCAACACAGAGTGTTGTGAGGTTCTTTGCAGGAATGTATTCAAGCAAAATTCAATCATAGTCCACATAAACTGTGAGTAACTCACCCTTTGACCTCTCCATCATCTAGAAGGCAAAGGGCAGGAGTGTAATGGGATATTCTACACTTGCCTGGATGGGTGCAACTCCAACAACACTCAAGAAGCCTGATACCAGGTTAATTAATCCAGATTAATCAATTAAGTCCAAGAACTGCGGATGCTGAAGATCTGAAACAAAAAAAAACACAAAGTGCTGGAGAAACTCAGTGGCGCAGTGGTTAGCACTGCTGCCTCACAGTGCCAGGGACCTGGGTTCGATTCCAACCTTGGGCGACTGTATGGAGTTTGCACATTCCCCTTGTGTCTGCGTGGGTTTGCTCTGGTTTCCTCCCACAATCCAAAGATGTGCAGGTTAGGTGAATTGCACATGCTAAATTGCCCATAACATTAGGTGCATTAGTCAGGGGTAAACGTAGGGGAATGAGTCGGCATGGACTTGTTGGGCCAAAGGGCCTGTTTCTGTACTGTAGGGAATCTAATCTAATCTCTTAGCATCTGTGGAGGAAAAGCAGACTTATTATTTTGAGTCTGAAGAAGGGTCACTCAACTCAAAACATTAACTCTGTTTACCATCCAAGGTAAAGCTTGATTTGCATCCCATCATTTATCTTGACCACTCACTCTCTTTACCACTGTGACAGCAATGTGTATCTACAAGATACGCATGTAATTAAAGACATGGACAGAGAGCTTTTGATAACATTAATGGAGAGTAGAATTTGACAGGTTAGCCAAGAGTGCATTGCAATGCTGAAGCTGTAAGGAAAAGCCAGGGAACTGTAAACTGGTGAACCTTATGTCAGTAGTTGGTAAGTTATTGGAAGGAATTCTGAGGGACAGGATTTATATGTATTTGGAAAGGCAAGCAATGATTGGAGATAGTCAATGTGGCTTTGTAGGTGGGAAATGGTGTCTCACTAACCTGACTGAGTTTTTTTGAAGAGGTGACGAAGAAGATTGATGAAGGCAGAGTGGTAAATGTTGTCTAAATGGACTTCAGCAAAGTGTTTGACAAGGTTTTGCATGGTAGACTGGCTAGTAAGGTTAGATCACATGAGATCCAGAGGGAGCTAGTCAATTGAGTACAAAATTAGCTTGAAGGCAGGAGATAGAAGGTGGTGGTAGAAGGTTGTTTTTGGTCTGGAGGCCTGTGACCAGCGGTGTACCACAAGGATCGGTGCTGGGTCCACTGCTTTTCATCATTTATATAAATGGTTTGGATGTGAATGTAAGAGGTATAATTGGCAAGTTTACAGATGATGCCAAAAGATGTGGGCAATGAAGAAGATTATCTCAGAGTACAACGGGACCTTGATCAGATAGACTGATGGGCCAATGAGCTGGGGAATGGCACATGAAGTTTAATTTCGATAAATGTGAGGTGTTGCATTTTGGTAAGGCAGAGCAGAGCAGGACTTAAACACTTAATGGTACTGCTCTGGGGAGTGCTGTGGAACAAAGAGACCTGGGATTTAGGTGCATAGATCCTTAAAAGTGGAGTCATAGGTAGACAGGGTGGTTAAGAAGGCATTTGACACACTCGCCTTCAATAGTCAGAATATTGAGTATGGAAATTGGGACAACATGTTGCATTGGTGTGGTGACTTTTGGAATACTGCATCCAATTCTGGTCTCCCTGCTATAGAAAGAATGTTGTTAATCTTAAGAGGGTGCAGAAAAAATTCACAAGGATGTTACTAGAACCCAAGGATTTGTGCTATAGGGAGGGCTGAATAAGCTGGGGCTATTTTCCCTGAAGCATCGGCGGCTGGGGGCGGGGTGACCTCATAGAGGTTTACAAAATCGTGGATAGGGTAAATAGACAAGGTTTTTTTCCCTGGTTTGGGGGAGTCCAGAACTAGAGGACATAGGTCTAAGGTGAGAGGGGCAAGATTTAAAAGGGACCTAAGGAGCAACGTTTTCATGCACAGGGTGGTGCATGTATGGAACGAGCTGCCAGAGGAAGTGGTAGAGGCTGGTATATCAACAACATTTAAAAGGCAGCTGGATGGATACATGAATGGGAAGGGTTTAAAGGGATATGGGCCGGGTGCTGGCAAATGGGACTTGGTCAGATTGATATCCAGTTGGCACAGATATGTTGGACTGAAGGGTCTGTTTCTATGCTGTGTAACCCTATGACCCTATTAGTCTAGAGGTAACAAAAGGTCTAGATAATAATAATGGGAAAAAAATATGAGTAGAGGAATACCCAGGAAGGCAATACTGTGGAAAGTGAAAGAGCAGTAATCTCGCTGTGTGGCCCTCCAGTAGAACATCAATAAGTTTGTGAACACCAATTCTCTTGGGTTTTACCTTTGGGTTTCAAGATGGGGAGTTAAAATTGCAGTCCAGTTCGGAGATTTGGACAATGTGTTCAAAATTCCAAGGAACATTGACAGAGTAACTATGGAGAAATCTTTAATGCAAGAGTTGAGAACCAGAGGACACAGAGTTAAGGTCATTGGCTAACAAAATACTGATGAGAATTGGAGAAGCTATTTATCTGGGGTGAGTTGGTTAGTGCTGCCTGAGAATGTAGGGGAGGCAATTTCAATATTGGAGTTCAGAACAGGGAATGGGATTGTCATTTGAAGAGGAAAAATTGACAAAGGTTGGAGAAACAGACCAGGAGTTGACACTGAATATGTTGCTCTTGCAATCAGCTGGCACAGACACAATGGGCCAAATGGCCTTGTTCCTACACCATAACCATCTATGAATCTATGATGGTATGCTTGTGCTGTGACATTAACCCAATGACATGGGACAAATTCTAATCCAACAAATGGTTTGGTCAGTAAAATAATGTGGGGTTGGTCAATTGGGAGGGGGAGATGGAGGTGGTTGGGGGTGGGGGGTGTGGTTGTGAAATGTTGTGGAAACAAGCCTTCTACCCCTCCCCCAAATCCATGGCAAATTTTAACTCATTCCCTGCCCTTTCACAACAGTGCAGCTGGGTTAAGATTGGACCATACAGGGACACCTTATATAAACATAAACGCACACATGCCCATCAAGTCTGTTCCACCAAAACTATAGTAAATCTACAATAGGGCCACCTTCCGAGAATACACCACTAACCTTGCATGTTACAGCACTTCAAATGTTCATTTTTAAAGGTTGTGAGGTTTCCTGCCTCCAGTACCTTCCCAGTCACTGCATTCCAGACCCCCTCCACACACCACGTGATTTCAGTTTTCCCTGAAAACCTCCTGCCTTTCACCTTAAATCTGTGCCCCCTTGTTCTTCAACCCAGGGGCACAGCTGCTTTCTATTCATCCTGTCCATGCCCCTCACAATCGAGCCTCTGTCAGCCCTATCCCTCCAGCATCTCCACTCCAAAGAAATTAACCCAAGCTTCTCTTGCCTCTCCTCATCCCTTGTAAACAATTACGAATAATTGGATAGAATTCTCATCTGAACAACAGCTCAATCTCAATTGCAGGGAAGTTAGAACTGATTGTGCATGGTGACTGGAAACCTGGCAGATAGAGTACAAACTCTATAGTGGGCGGCACGGTGGCACAGTGGTTAGCACTGCTGCCTCACAGCGCCAGAGACCCGGGTTCAATTCCCGACTCAGGCGACTGACTGTGTGGAGTTTGCACGTTCTCCCCGTGTCTGCGTGGGTTTCCTCCGGGTGCTCCGGTTTCCTCCCACACAATTACGAATAATTGGATAGAATTCTCTTCTGAACAACAGCTCAATCTCAATTGGAGGGAAGTTAGAACTGATTGTGCATGGTCACTGGAAACCTGGCAGATAGAGTACAAACTCATCTCACCATTCCATCAAGTAGAAATGCAAGAAGAAAAGAACTTTTCTCTCTGGCATTTCCAACCCTGTTCACTTGTCAAACACTGCCTGTACTTTTGATGCATTAAGTGTAGCGTCTTCAATCATCAAGGAATGTCACTTAACAGAAACATTGTTTTCCAATGGAAAAAAACTTAAGGTCGCAAGATCAGCAGAACTGTTGGATGGTCTCAGAATTTTAGTTAATAGAAACAGGAATGGTAGATTATGGGTGGCAGAGTGGCTCATAGTGCCGGCTTCAATTCCAGACTGGGGTGACTGTGTGGAGTTTGCATGTTCTCCCTGTGCCTTTGTGAGTTTCCTCCAGGTGCTCTGGTTACTTCCCACAGTCCAACAACATGCAGGTTAGGGTTGATTGGCTATGCTAAATTGCCCATAGTGTTCAGGGATGTGCAAGGTAGGTGGGGTGGGACAAGATGGGATTCTTTTCCAGGCCAGAGTGGGGTGATGTCGGTGCGGACCTGATGGCTGAATGGTATGTGCACGTGGGGATTCTATGATTATTTTCCAAACTTTTCTCTGAATTGAATAGACTCCAACCAGCAACCTTGTTAATAAACCAAGCAGATCAAACTTGCTGGGGTGAATATTTCTCTTCGCTGTGTAAGTCTATTTGCAAGAAGCCACCCATTACTGAGCCTGTTCAATTTCCTTGCAGGTGCTGTGAAGGTGAAAATTTATTCACATTGCTATCGCTTAGAATCTTGCAGCACACTGCAGGAAGCTTTCCAACCCATTGATTCTGTCAATGGAATGTACAATGGAAAATGGTACAGAGGTTAAATGACTACTTTACACCTCTCTTCCGGGAGGAAGTTGCAAGATATCTCCCAGAAATAAAGAGATCTACCCCCACAGCTCTGCGTGGCAAGGCGTTCCAAAGACCCACAGGCCTCGAGAGAAGGAATTCCTAAGTATTTTGGTCTGAAATTGGTGCTCCTTTATTCTGAGACTATGCCCTTTAGTCCTAGATTCTCCCATGAGGGGAAACATCCTCTCAGCCTTTACCCTGTCAAGCCCCTTAAGAATCCAAAATGTTTTATCAAGATAACTTCTCATTCTTGTCAATTCCAATGAGTAGTGTCCCAAGATTTTTAGCCTTTACTCTTTTAAAAAAAAAGTCCTTCCATTACCATGGATCACCCTAATGAGTTTTCACTGAAAAATATATCAATTAAATACAATACTTTCTTAGATAAGGGACTAAGGTTGCTCTCAGTGCTCTACATGCTGTCTCACCAATGCCTTGGTACAGTTGCAGAAAGATTTCCCTTCTGCCATAAGCCAACTTCTTGAAATAAGATTCTGTACTGGTCTCTGCAGTTTGGAGGGTCGCAAATTTAACCACACCATTTAAGATAAGCAGGAGCGAGAGAGAAAAACGGAGATCTTTCAACCTGCTAGCACAGCGAGAGAAAATGGCAGAGTTGATTATACATGATGTAATATCTGATGAGTTAGAAAATAATGATCTGATTGGGCAGAATTGACACAGATTAATGAAAGTGACAATTGTATTTGACAAACCTGTTGGAGTTTTTGTTCCCTGTTACTAGCAGAGTAAATAAGGGGCGACCTGTCACGTCTGTAGATTTTTAGAAAACTCTTGATAAGGTCCCACACAGGAGGTTAGCAAATATGGGGGGTGTAGGGGGTAAAGTATGAGCATGGGTTAACTATGATGAACACAAAAGAAAACATAAAGTGGAACTTATGATATTTTGAGTGTATGATTTTTGTCAAGTTTCATGGAGAACTTCCCTCTGCGAGGCCTAGTCAGTTTTCAGACATGATAGTTTGCCTCATTAACTACCTACTAACCCTCTTCCTTTGATGCTAACTCAATACTACCACTGTGGCCTGAAGAGCTCTTCACTGCCAGGACACCCTGAAAGAGACCAGCATTCCTGGTGCCATCTTTAAAGGCCAGTGATGACCCAGACGAGTATTGGCTATCCTGCCTCATTCATGACATTTTATTTGAACTGGGCAGAGATGGTGGAATTGGTGCCCTGCATTGTAGACTACAACCTGGAGGTCTTGCTGGTTGGGTGATACAGAGGTTGGATGCCCCAGAACTGACAATGGAGGACACAACACTAGATCTGGTCCAAATTACTAACTGGGTCAATGTAGTCTCAGCCATATGGAGAAATGCCCAGTGACTCCATCACAATATCATTATCTTCTCCCTGATACCTCACTCAGTCTATTGCTGCTACCAGTACCCACCTCCCATCAAGACTCATTAACTACCACTCTCACTATTATCCCAGTGACACATGCACAAAACAACCTCACCACCCTGTGGCTGACCACTTCAACTCCCCCTCCCACTCCCCCAAGGACATGGGAATCCTGGATCTCCTCCACAACCAAATCCAAACCACCAGACATCTGGAGGAAGAAAGCCTCATCTTCCACCTTGAGACCCTTCAACCACATGGCATCAACATCGACCTCACCAGTTTCCTTATCTCCGCTCCCCTCCACCTCAACCTCAACCCTCCAACTCAGCACTGCCCTCTTGACCTGTCCTACCTGCCCATCTTCCTTCCCACATATCCGCTCCACCCTCCACTCACTTATTATCTTTAAGCTTCGCCCCCATTCCTGATGAAGGGCTTATGTTTGAAACATCGACTCTCCTGCACCTCGGATGCTGCCTGACCTGCTGTGCTTTACCAGTACCACACTCTTCAACTCACTGTCATCTGCAGCATCTTCCCTCACTGACTCTCACTGGAGCTGAATCTGTTACCTATTTATGTTATTCAAGCCATTTGGTTTATCTCTAGCATCTACTTATTTCTGATTATTTGTAATTATCTCTCTGCCTTAATTAATCAGTTCATAGGCCATCCCTTCACTTGGTTTCAGCTGCTTACACTTTACTCATACAGTCTGACTCTTTTGATCACCTGTGAAGACTTGTTATTCAGCCTGTTGACACTCTACTGGCACTATTTGTACTTACCTGTTGACAGTTTTAATTACCTGGAACTATCTTGCGATTATCTCTCTACTTGTCAATTCAGTGCCTGTGCTTCCCACCACTTCACCTGACTAAGGGGCAGAGCTCCAAAGGCTTGTGATTTTAAATCAATCTGTTTGACTATAACTTGCTGTCTTGTGACTTCTAATAGTTCAGAGAGGCTGGTATGTCTTGAATGCCAATATCTGTTGGCATGGGTGCAGTCAGTCACTGCCTGTGTACTGTACCCTGACAGGATGGCTCTGTGTGTTTTCCAAGATGGTGATCCTGAGGAGCAAGTGGTAAGAGCTGGAGTTGGCACAGATCCAATGGAGTATAAGAACGTAGAAACTTGTGACCACTCTGACTTTCATGTCAGGAACGACTGCCGTCTAAGTTTCTCTCCGGCGCACAGTGTACAGAACAAACTCAGTTATCTGAACATCAGTTATCTGAATTTCAGATTATCCAAACAAGAGCTCAAGGTCCTGAAGTTTGAGATTGGAAACCGGACTCTGTAGCTTCCTGCAGAAACTCTCTTTCCAAGACAGACTGCCCACCTGTCACTCCCGCTCTGCCTCAGTCATTTGTTTTCTTTCTTTCTGCTTCTGGATTTAAAATATAAAATGATTGAGGTAAATTTAAGAGTAGAGGTTCCGGTTGTCTAGCTCCTGCGACGGGTTTCCAGAAGGTGGTGGAACTGTTGTGCGAGGACCCGGAGGGAGACGACGTTGCACCTGCTTTGTGCCTTGGCCCTGGGACCGTTTGTGCGAGGCCGCAGTTTCCACTTGGTGGCAGTGGAGGATGCACAGGGCTGGTGGTTGCTAACGGGAGAGAACCGAAGAAGAAGCAGCAAAGGAGAGGAGAGGGGAAGGTGGCTTTGGAGTCCGGTTGAAGAGGTTGGAGACCGCAGGTCGGTGTACACCCGAGGGTGGTCTTCCCACCAGCTGAGTTGTCTCTGGCTGGTGCAAGTGTTTAAATATTAAATTAATTCAACCTCCTGTTTGTGTTAACTTGATTTAAGATATTTCCCCGATTGTGATCATTTATCCGAACATTCAATTATCCAAACAAAATACCCCCCCCACCCATGTCATTTGGATAATGGAGGTTGCCCTGTAAGGGGAATCTATGCATTCAAGAGTTGAGGTTCTGTGTTAATGAGGGTGATTTGAGTGACAATCCTTCATCTCACTGTGGCCCAGTGAGAATCTCATCCCAATCCCTGGAAATCAATTGGAAAATGCAACTTGTTGCTCCTGGCTTTGAGAAAAACCTCACTGGATTTCTCCTGTGATTGTCCCAGATTTCCCACCATGATCCTTGTCGTTCAGGCCTCTATAAGATCCATCCAGAGAGTAGGAGTAACTCAGCAGGTTGTGACTAGTGGAGTGCCAAAATGATCAAGGCTTGGGTCTTAGCTTTTCACAATCTCTCACAATGATTTGGACGTGGAGACTAAATTTCCAAGTTTGCGGATGATGCAAAGCTAGATGAGTTGACAGGATGATGCCAAGGGACCTCAGGGGATTTAGCCAGGCCAAGTGAGTGGGCAAGAACATGGCAGATAGAACATTAATGTGTGTAAATGTGAGGTTATCCACCTCGTTCGAAGGAATTCTTATAGGGTGAGCATATTGGGAAGTGTTGATGTCCAATAACACCTGAGAGTCCATGAATCACTGAAAGCTAGCAGGTGCAGGAAGTAATTAGGGAGAGAACTTACCTGTTGGCGTTTATTGCAAGAAACAGAGCCAAAGATATCTTGTTTATTTCATGCAACATTGGTGAGACTACACCTGGATGGCAAAGGAAATGGGGTTGAGGTAGATGCTCAGATATTATTGAGAATGGTGGATTGCCTACACAAGGTTCTATGTTCCTCTGCTCCCTTTGATCTGTATCAGTTTATCAACAAGGAGGCAATTATTCCCACTTATCTGCTGTTTCTCTGTCTCCTTCCAATTGTTCATTGTCAAGTAAACACCTCATCTCCTTCTACTATTGAATCTCCTTTGATCACAGTTTCTGACAGTGAATTCCAGAGCAGTACAATAAAATACTCTCATTCTTGTGAGGGTCCTTTTGCCAGTTAATTTGTGGAGTCCAGCCCATTGGAGTGTCTGAAGTATTTGCATTCTACCAAAAGTGCCAACTGGATAATACATCCTGTCCAAATCCTGTGAGGTCCCCAGCATCTCAAATATTAGTCTTCAGCTAATTTGATTCACTCCATGTGATATCAAGAAATTGCTGGAGGCACTGGATACTGCAAAGACTATTGGCCCTGACAATACTCCAGCAATAGCACTGAAGATCTGTGTTCTTGAACTTGCTGTGCTCCTAGCCACATCGGTCCATACAGTTTACAACACTGGTATCTAGCCAGCAAATGTGGGCAATTGCTCACACAAGTTCTGCACAAAGGAAATAGGATAAATCCAACCCGGCCAATTACCACCGCATCAATCGACTCTCGTTCACCAATAAAATGTTGGAAGGGGTCATCAATATTGATGTCAAGTTGCATGCACTTGGCAAATATCTGCTCATTGATGCTCAGCTTGGGTTCCACTAGGGTTGCTCAGCTCCAACCTGTTGACACAACCTTGGTTCAAACATAGAAAAAGAGATGAGTTCAGGTGTGACTGTCTTTTATCATTGAGTCTGAATTTGACCAAATGTGGCCTCAAGGATCCTGAACAAGATTGAATTAAATGGAAGTTAAGGTGCAAAGTCTCCAATGATTGGAGCCCTACCTAGGACAAAATAAGATTTGTTGGAGAAGTATTTCAGTCCCAGGATAATGCTGCATGAGTACCTCAGGCTATTATCTTAGGCCTGAACATCTCCCATTGCTTCATTCATGGCCTTCTCTCCATTATTAGGTCAGAGGTGGGATATGTTCAGCATCATTCACAATTTCTGTGGTGAGTAAAGCAGGCCGAATTCTCATCTAGGCTTGGGCTGATCACTTGGAGAAAGTGAGGACTGCAGATGCTAATTTTCACAGCCAGTCAGGCAGCATTCGAGGAGCAGGAGAATTAACTTTTCGGGCATAAGCCCTTTATCAGGAATGAGGCTTGTGGGCCAAGGGACTGAGAGCTAAACGAGAGGGGCGTGTGGTGGGGCTGTGGGGAGGGTGGTTGAGAATATGATGGGTAGATGAAGGCGAGGGGTGATGGTGATAGGTCAGAGAGGAGAGTGGAGCAGATAGGTGGGAAGGAAGATGGGCAGGGAGGACAGTTCAAGAGGGTGGTGACGAGTTGGAAGGTTGGAACTAGGTTAAGTTGGGGGGAGGGGAAATGAGGAAACTGATGAAATCCACATTGATGTCGTGTGGTTGGAGGGTCCCAAGGCGGAAGATGAAACATTTGTCCTCCAGGTGTCAGGTAGTTAGGGTTTGGTGGTGGAGGAGGCCCAGTCCTGGGCCATTTATTTCTCAACCCCCTTGGCCCACAAGCCTCACTCCTGATGAAGGGCTTAAGCTCAAAACGTAAATTCTCCTGCTCTTCTGATGCTGCCTGACCTGCTGTGTTTTTCCAGCTCTGCGCTCTTCAGCTGATAACTTGTACATTCCTTGACACAATGGGCCATTTTACAGAAACATAGAAAATAGCTGCAGGAGTAGGCCATTCTACCCTTCGAGCCTGCACCACCATTCAATATGATCATGGCTGATCATGCAATCCCAGTATCCCATTCCCACTTTCTCTCCATAGTCCTTGATCCTTTTATCTGCAAGGGCCACATCCAGCTCCCTCTTGAATGTATCTAATGTACTGGCCCCAACAGCTTCCTGTGATGGAGAATTCCACAGGTTCACAACTCTCTGAGTGAGGAAATTCTTCCCCATCTCAGTCTTGAATGGCTTACCCCTTATTCTTAGAGTGCGACCCCTAGTTCTGGACTTCCCCAACATCAGGAACATTGTTCCCACATTTAGCCTGCCCAGTCCCATCAGGGTTTTATATGTACTGATGAGATTTCCCCCCTCATTCTTTTAAATTCCGGCAAGTACAAGCCCGGTCAATCCATTCTTTTTTAGCACAGCTAATCCAGTCAACCAGCACATCTTTAGACTGTGGGAGGCAACCAGAGGTCTCAGAGAAAAACCCACACAGACACGGGGAGAATGTGCAAACTCCACCCAGACAGTAACCCAAGGGTGGAATCGAACCTGGGTCGCTGGTGCTGTGAATTGGCGGGGCTAACTGCTGAGCCACCATGCCATCCATAAAGACAAAATAAAATATGGGATTGAATTGCTATCAGCCATGTTTCAGCTCTGTTGAGCAATTTTCCCAATGATTTCTCCAATTGACTTTGACCATTTAACACTAACACTTGCTTCCCTTTAAAGCTGCTTTTGATCAGAGTTCTAAAAAAGTGAATGAATGAATGTGTCCAATTAATAATCCATCAACATCCAATTTCTGTTTCCCTTAAGTATTTCAAAGTCTGCTTTCTTTTCTTGTGATTTGCTTTGCAGTCTGAGACAAATTTTCTATTGATTAGTCGAGTAAATTACTGTAACCTGGTGAACTATGCCACATCCTGGGAACAAAAACATTTGGATTACCACCAAACTTAATAAGCAAGCAATCCAAGAGTTAATGAGGCTATATGGGATGAAAAGAATATTGTAACTGACTGCTTCTCCTCTTTCACATGACTGGACAGTCAAAGTGCAGGCAGTGGACTCACACTTCATTACTCTCAAACGTTAAGCTGAGGCTTTCTGGCCTTTCAAACACAGCATGGAAAGCAGCAGATCTTTCCAATCATAGCAAGTATGGAATTTCTAAACAATTCCAAGGATATAACAACTCACTTCAGAAGAAAAGAGGGTGGGGTGCTTCTGCAGATTTCAACATTGAAGGTTAAGGAGTGATGGTCTCTACCTTAAACCACCACCAAGATTCCTGGATTCGCTACCTCAGCTGATTTACTGCCCATTGCCAGTTTCACACATCCATCAAATGCTCTACAAAATGATTGGAATAGAATTTCCTCCTCAAATACCTCTGCAACATTGGGCAGAAGCTGGATGCAAAGCCCAGAAGGACTGAGTTCATAGAATCATAAAATCCCCACAGTGTGGAAACAGGCCCTTTGGCCCAACAAGTCTGCACTGACCCTCCGAAGAGTAACCCACCCATACCCATTCCCCTACATTTTACCTCAACTAATGCACTTAACCTACATATCCCTGAACACCATGGGTAATTTAGCATGGCCAATTCACCTAATCTGCACATCTTTGGATGGTGGAAGGAAACCCATACAGACACGGGGAGAATGTGCAAACTCCACACAGGCAGTCACCCGAGGCTGGAATCGAACCCAGGTCCCTGGTGCTGTGAGGCAGCAGTGCTAACCACTGAGCCAACGTGCCGCTCCAACATTACTATAGAGATCTACAGCACAGAAAAATGTCCTTCAGCCCATCGCTTCCATGCCAGTCAAAAACAACCAGCTAATTGTCGAACTAACCTAACTATCTCATTATTCTGACCCCGGTAATGACCATGGTCTGAAGTTAGGGCAGAAGAGTGTGAGAATATTTCGATTTCCACCAGTGAGAATTTATAGGATACAGACACCATCTTCCCAGATCCTCCTTGTCATTGTCATGAGTGTGGAACACCATCTAGGTCTTGGGAAAATTCACACCACGGCAGTGAATTTTAGCTTTCGGAGAAGGGGTTTGTTTGGCTGGGTCTGTATTCACGAGAGATTAGAAGGATGAAATAACTCCACAGAGTCAGGTATCCCGTCAACAATTTTCCAAACATTGACTGCAACTACCATTGTGTAAAAAGTTTCAATGGTGAGGAATTTGTTAAATGTGTTCAAGAAAATTGTCTTCATTAGTTCCTACTAGAGAAGGAGGAAAACATGACCTTCTCTTGGGAAATAAGGCATGGCAAGTGACTGAAGTGTTAGAAGGAGAATACTTTGGGACTAGTGATAATAATACTATTAGTTTTAAAACAGTTATGGAAAAGGATACTGGAGTAAGTCAAGTTTTAATGGTATGAGACAAGAACTTTCTTAAGTTGATTGCATGGTCTGTTCACAGGTAAAGGGATGACTGATAAGCAGGAGGCTTTCAAAAGTGAGATAATGACAGTTCAGAGACATTATGTTCCTGTTAGAATGAAGGGTAAGTCTGTTAAGAGTAGGGAACAAAGGCTGAATAAAGATAGCGAGGTTCTAGAATACAAAGGTTTCATATATTAGGTATAGACAACAGGAATCAAGTGAATCTCTTGAAGAGTATAAGGAGTATAGGGGCATACTTACGAAGGAAATCAGGGAGGCAAAGAGGGGATATGAGATAGCCTCGGCAGATAAGTTTAAGGATAATCTAAAGAGATTCTGCTTGTGCATTAAGAACAAAAGAGTAACTGAAGAGCGGCAAATGGATTAATTTGGATAAATGTGAGGCATTACATTTTGGAAAAAAAACCCACAATTATCCAATTAAAAGTGGTCCTTGGGCAATGTTGTACAGCAGAGAGATCTAGGGGAGGTTTGCATGACAAATAGTTAAGGTGGTTAAGAAGGCATTTAGCATGCTTGCCTTCATTGCTCACACCCTTGATTATGGAAGTTGGGATGCTATGTTGATGGTGTATAGACCGTTGGTGCGACCTCTTCTGGAATACTGTGTCCAGTACTGGTTGCCTCATTATAGGAAGAATATTAAACTGGAGAGGGTTCAGAAAAGAAATTATTCGGATGTTGCTGGGATTGGAGGATTTGAATGATGAAGAGAGGCTGCATACACTGGGACTTTTTCTCACTGGACTGTAGAAGGCTGAGAGGTCACCTTTTTGAGCTTTTTGAGCTTTTTAAAATAGTGAGGGATATAATTAAGATGAATGGCATGTGCAGAGGCTACGGCAAGGGATAAATGGACAACAGCTGAAAATGTGTTGCTGGAAAAGCGCAACAGGTCAGGCAGCATCCAAGGAACAGGAGAATCGACGTTTCGGGCATAAGCCCTTCTTCAGGAAAGGCTGAAGAAGGGCTTATGCCCGAAACATCGATTCTCGTGTTCCTTGGATGCTGCCCGACCTGCTGCGCTTTTCCAGCAACACATTTTCAGCTCTGATCTCCAGCATCTGCAGCCCTCACTTTCTCCTCGAAGATAAATGGACAACACACAAGAATCAACAGATAGGAGTGTTCCCTTCCAGTCGGAGAACACTTCAGTGGTCCGGGACATTCGATCTCAGACCTTCGGGTGACTGTCCTCCAAGGCAAACTTTGGGACAGGTAACAACAAAAAGTGGCCGAGCAGAGGCTGATAGCCAATTTCGGTACCCATGAAGATGGACTCAACTGGGACCTTGGCTTCATGTCACACTACAGGTGACCCCATTCCACTGTACACACACACAAAGACAGATGTACACACACTCCTATAGACCCATATACTCACGCAGTCCCTCTCTCACATGCTCACACATACACGCCCACACTCACACACGCACCCTCTCACCGACTTATACCCCTTTACACTCACACTCACACACAAACACACTCTCTCTCACTGACACATACATCTACATGCACATGTACACATATAAGTTTGTGGAATGAATTTGTACTTGCAGAATTACATTTTACTTTGCTCAAAAACTACATGAATCCATGTAAGATACTGTAAATCCATTTTTTATATTAGAATCAGTCTGACCATTGTGGCACAGACAGCCTCACAGGGAGCTAACACCTTCAATACATTATCTGGGCTGACCCGACACCAATTGTTAAAGTTCACTCGAAAATGTAACTTTCAAAGAAAGTTTTGCGATTTACATATGAAAGAACTGAAACCAACCTGGTCATTCTAAAAGATGAGAGACTTAACAAACAATCCAGGTCTTTTTCAATATATCATTTCAGTTACATTGCACTGTAAATTTTGCTATAAATTCTGTGTCTTACAATCTTATACTCCACAAGGAACCCTCCTGCACACATTCGTCAAAAACTGACCCATCTAAAGTACTTGAACTATAGTATTCCCAGTCAATATTTGGAAAGTTAAAGTCCCCCATAACAACTACCATGTCACTTTCCTACCGAGAATCATCTTTGCTAGTCGGTGGATCATCAGTGGAGTTGTGGATAGTGACGAAGGATGTAATAGTTTGCAGAGAGACATAGAGAGGATGCAGAGCTGGGCTGAGAGGTGACAAATGGAGTTTAGTGTGGACAAGTGTGAGGTGATACACTTTGGATGGAGTAATCGGAATGCAACAACAGGGTGCCTTCTCCTTTCCTGCTTTTAATCTCAGCCCATACTACCTCCTCAGTAGAGGAGTCCTCAAATGTTCTTTCTGCCACCCTAATACTGGGCTAATGGTAAGATTCTTGGTAGTGTAGATGAGCAGAAAGATCTCGGTGTCCATGTACACAGATCCCTGAAAGTTGCCACCCAGATTGACAGGGTTGTTAAGAAGGCATACAGTGTTTTGGCCTTTATTAATAGAGGGATTGAGTTCCGGAACCAGGAGGTTATGCTGCAGCTGTACAAAGCTCTGGTACAGCCATACTTGGGAGTATTGTGTACAGTCCTGGTCACTGCATTATAAGGATGTGGAATCTTTGGAAAGGGTGCAGAGGAGATTTACTAGGATGTTGCCTGGTATGGAAGGAATGTCTTA
>NC_057713.1:9949017-10002897 GCF_004010195.1 Chiloscyllium plagiosum
CCCCCACCTTTTACCATTTTGTCTATTCTGACTGAAACATCTAA
The DNA here is from genome assembly GCF_004010195.1 of Chiloscyllium plagiosum. Lineage (NCBI taxonomy): Eukaryota > Metazoa > Chordata > Chondrichthyes > Orectolobiformes > Hemiscylliidae > Chiloscyllium > Chiloscyllium plagiosum. The sequence continues at coordinate 9,949,062 of NC_057713.1, forward strand.
ATCCTGGAACAAGCAATTACCATTCTTGTTCCTGTTCTAATCATGTCTCTGAAATGGTCACAACATCAAAGTCCCAGGGATCAACCCATGCTGCAAGCTCACCCACCTTATTCCGGATGCTCCTGGTGTTGAAGTAGGCACACTTCAAACCAACTTCTTGCCTGCCGGTGCCTTCTTGCGATCTTGAAATCTTTGTTCTAACTTCACTACTCTCATCCTCCCGTACATCCTCCTACTGAATAGGTAAGGTAGTGAAGAATGCACTTGGCATGCCTTCCTTCATTGCTCAGACCTTTAAGAATAGGAGTTAATATGTCATGTTGAGGTTGCACAGGACATTGGTCAGGTGTCTTCTGGAGTACTGCGTCCAGTTCTGGTCACCCTGTTATTGGAAGGATTTGTTTTAAACTGGAGAGGGTTCAGAAAAGATTTACCAGGATGTTTATGGGAATGGAGGATTTGAGTTATAAATATTGACTGGGACATTTTTCACTGGAGCATAGGAGGTTGAGAGGTGACCTTATAGAGGTTTATAAAATCTTGAGGGGTGTACATAAGTGGGTGGCACGGTGGCACAGTGGTTAGCACTGCTGCCTCACAGCGCCAGAGACCCGGGTTCAATTCCCACCTCAGGCGACTGACTGTGTGGAGTTTGCACATTCTCCCCGTGTCTGCGTGGGTTTCCTCCGGGTGCTCCGGTTTCCTCCCACAGTCCAAAGATGTGCAGGTCAGGTGAATTGGCCATGCTAAAATTGCCCGTAGTATTAGGTAAGGGGTAAATGTAGGGGTATGGGTGGGTTGCGCTTCGGTGGGGCGGTGTGGACTTGTTGGGCTGAAGGGCCTGTTTCCACACTGTAAGTAATCTAATCTAATAAGGTGAATAGCAAAGAGATTTCCCTAGGGCGGGAAAGTTCAAAACTGGGAGGCATGTTTTTTAACATCAGAGGAGAAAGATTTAAAAAGGATACGAGGGGCAACTTTTTTTACACAGAGAGTGGTTCATGTGAGAAATGAACTGCCAGAGGAAATGATCGTTGCAGGACAATTACAATGTTTGAAAGGCATTGTGGTAGATACATGAAGAGGAAGGATTGGGAGGGATATGGTCCAAGCGCAGGCAGATGGGGCTAGTTTAGTTTCGGAACATGGTCAGCGTGGACTAATTGGACCGAAAGATCTGTTTCCATCTGCATGGCTATATGATTCATTATTAGATTTTAAAGGCAGCAAGGGAAGTGGGCAGAATGGGGAATATGGCATTGAGATAGAGGGTCAGCCATGATATACTGAAATGTGGAGCAGGCTCGAAGGACCGAATGGCCTACTCCTCCTCCTGGTTTCTATGTTTCCATGTTAATGTGATTTTACAAAACAAGGGTTAGTGAGTTGGCAGCTAGCTCACTTTAATTGTTGTCCAATCTGATTTTGAACAGAAATAAAATAAATTGTTCTCGAAGCAAAAGGAGAGGACTTTAAGATTCTTTGGGCGGCACGGTGGCACAGTGGTTAGCACTGCTGCCTCACAGCGCTAGAGACCCGGGTTCAATTCCCGCCCCAGGCGACTGACTGTGTGGAGTTTGCACATTCTCCCCGTGTCTGCGTGGGTTTCGTCCGGGTGCTCCGGTTTCCTCCCACAGTCCAAAGATGTGCAGGTCAGGTGAATTAGCCATGCTAAATTGCCCGTAGTGTTAGGTAAGGGGTAAATGTAGGGGTATGGGTGGGTTGCGCTTTGGCGGGTCGGTGTGGACTTGTTGGGCTGAAGGGCCTGTTTCCACACTGTAAGTAATCTAATCTAATCTAATCTAATTCTGACAAGTTTAAGTCCAGTGGACAAAGAAATGTTCCCATTAATGGCCTACTGTCACACGAACTAGGGCTGACAGATTTAAGACAACTTGGGTCGTGTGGAGGGAATATGAGGAAGAACTTTTTTGCGTAGCTCTCTGCTCATATGATCACGGAGTTGGAGATGGGGTTGGATCAATTCGGATGAACTGGACAGTGCTGCAGAGAGTCAGCAGTTACTGAATTGGCTGAATGGCATTGCCGTTGTGATCCAATGAGCCAGACGTTTACAGAATCAAGGTGACTCCGCAGGTCGAATATTTGCAGGAAAGTCCATGGAGTGGAAATCCCACCTCACTTCTGGCATCACCTTGGGGTTCAAGGCTGAGATGGATGAGTTTTTAATCAGTAAGGGAATCAGTAAGATCGCCCGGAAAAGGCAGGAAAGTGCAGTTGAGGATTGGCAGATCAGCCATGATCTCATTGCATGGCAGAGTGGAATTGGTGGGCTGAATGGTCTACTTCTGGCCCTTTGTCTTGTGGTCTTCTAGTTATTTATTGACTGAGATCAAATGGACAGAAATCCCTTTCAGTCACAGGATGTTTGCAATGCCATCTGATAATCCTCCGCCAGGTCGTCACCCGTGAATCCATACTGGATGGTGATACTGTCCAAACTTTCCCCAAGGCACTGTGGAGAATCCTATTATTATCAATGAATGACTCTCAGTGACAGAGCTGTAACAAACAATCAGGTGGATGACAACAACTAAAGCCTGCAGCCCAGTATTCCTTCAGAGGGGATGGGTCTTTGCTCAGATGAAGGCCCACATGCTCACCGTATGTTTTTGAGAGAGAAACAAATTGTCCAAAAAAGTGGCAATGTGACTGTCTTCAAGAAGAAAGATGCATATGTTGTGAAAACTATTGACCTACTGCCAAAAGCAGGGAAAATCCTGACCCACTGTCTCCTGTATGAAACCAACTCCAGTGCCTGAGGAAATCCTCCCAGAGACACGGCGTGGTTTTATGTAACATTTCACGTGGTTTATGTTGCCAGGTAACCCACAATAAAATGCTGAGAATAAGCTGTAGCTCCTCTTTATTGCATTCAATGAGCTGACCAGCACATTTGATTCAACAAACCACAAGGCTGCATATTGTGATTCAGAGATTTGGACATCCTTGAAACCACTTCATGATACATACCTGCTACTGTCTTAAGTTAAAGATCTGAAATTGGTGTTGTCAAAATCCAAAATGGTGTGAAGCAAGGCTGTTTACGAAAGGATCATTTACAATCTGTCTGATATTGAATAATCAAAGATTATCAAAAGTTATCTCTCATCTGGAGTCAGTGTTAAATACTGTGTAGATGGAAAATTCTCAGCATTTTTTTTATGGGTTACGTGGCAACGATTACATAAAGCCACACCATATCTCTGGAAGGATTTCTTCAGGCACTAGAATTGGTCAATTTACAATCTATCTGACAATGAATTATCAAAGATTATCAAAAATTATCTCTCATCTGGAGTCAGTGTTGAATACTGTCGAGATGGAAAATTCATTAACCTTCTTGCCGAAACCTGTCGGACCTACATATATGAACATACTATGACAGAGGTATATGATCTAAAGACTGAAATTGACTATTGACACCAGATTTGCCATCCTTGCTCCAACACTTCAATACAGAAGAGTTAACCTGTCCTCAAATGTTGCCAAAATAAAGATCATGTATCAATCTAGATTCTGTCATATATTCCACCTCACACATCCACTGATAGAGAGAGTCTGGAACATACTGAGCCTTTCCTCACCTGCAACTGTGGGTCAAGAATTGACCTGTTCAGTCACATGAAGACCAACGATACAACCATGTGACCCTGAGGAGACATCATCCTCAAGTCAAAGGACAGCAAAGAGAAACCTGGATGTCTTTGTCGGGTGAAGAGATTTCCCAGCTTGAACTATGTGTCCTACGGGTGAAACTCCATTTTGTTTCCAGTCTGAAGCAGCTCACTCATTTGGGAAAGATGTCTGTGAAGAGTTGATCATAAGTCACACACAGATTGTCTTGAATGCTATCTTACCATTGACATTTCTCAAGTTTATGAGAAAGAATGACATTACAAAGAACTGACACAATAAAGAGACCAAACGTTCTTTCTTTTCATTTCCATTTAGTTTCTGGGACCTTTTACATTTAACATAAGTTATCCACAATCTCCTGAAGATTTTGTATGTAATGTGGCTCGAACCAAGATGATGTTTACAACTAGGGCTCCATAGTTTAATTGTAAGTTCAGAAGAAAACAATAAAATGCTGTGTCTTTTCAATAAAATCTTTTTAAAGGGTGGAGATCTCTGTAGGAATCATTTATGAGACTAGGTGAAGTGAAATGGAAACCAACTTGATACTGCTACTGACATTGAGCAGTCTATTGTTCTCATTTAACACAAACTGGGCGGCACGGTGGCACAGTGGTTAGCACTGCTGCCTCACAGCGCCAGAGACCCGGGTTGCCCGTAGTGTTAGGTAAGGGGTAAATGTAGGGGTATGGGTGGGTTACGCTTCGGCGGGTCGGTGTGGACTTGTTGGGCCGAAGGGCCTGTTTCCACACTGTAAAGTAATCTAAAGTAATCTAATCAAACTACTCCTATCATTTGAATAAATGAGCTTGATTAATAATGCACTGAACAATCAAGCCTCACAGACATGTTACTGTTATAATTCCAATATTACAGGTAAGGTTTACATGCATTATGATGTATGTTAATGGGCTACACCTGACAAGAAAAATGGTGTTTTAATTGTGCACGGTGTTAGAAATATGCAGCTGTTATGCATCAGACAAGACCCCCTCCAAACATTAAAAGAAGGTAGGCTAGACCTAGACCCTATTGTTTTCTTATTTTGAAGCAAATGTAATGTGTTGTGTTCCAGATGCAATTCGATTGGTCAAACCACTTGATGTTAAGCTATGCACAATTTATTCAAACATTGCAGTTAAAGTACAACAAAGAAAGAAGAACTTAGAATTACTTAACTCGATTGGAAAACTTAACTCTATTGGAAATCTTACCAGATAATAGATACAGAAACTATTACTAATTAACTGTTCCAATACAGTAACATCCCATAAACACACCCCTTGGCAAAAAGGTAAATTCAGAAAAATAGATTTGTCTCACAGGTAACCCAGCAACAGAGATAAACCCCAAGCTTCTCGCTGTAACTGAGAGAGGCACAGCCAGTCAGGCAGCATCTGAGAAGCAGGAGAGTCAACGTTTCGGGCATAAGCCTGTCATCAGAATCTTATGCCCAAAATGTTAACTCTGCTGCTCCTCAGATGCTGCCTGACATGATGTGCTTTTCCAGTACTATACTCTTCAACTCTGATCTCCAGCATCTGCAGTCCTCACTTTCTCGTCACTGAGAGAGGGAAAAGCTACCTTCTACTTCTTCAAAACAGCAGCAGTATCTGCTCTGTTAAGACTATGAGAGCAATTGCTTAAAGCTAAACCTAAAAACTAAAAAAAAGGAATCCCAGTCTGTGAGAGCTGGCCACACCCACCTAGGCTGCTTCTATTGTTCCAACTTTAAAAAAAAACCCAAGACCTCACAAGCTGTTGACTTTACTGACTTGTCAAGTAGACAGCTTGGCATCTCTGTTTTAAATAAAAAACAGGTCAAAATAATCTCTTAAAGCCACAGCATCATCACACAATTTAACAAGAATGTTCAGGGGATGAAGAGATACTGTATGGGTTGGCTGATTTACAAATGCAAAATACTGCTGATTATACAAAATGGAAATAAAGTTTTGGATATACTCAGCAGCTCCAGCAGCTTGCATGTCGGGATGAGCAGTATTAATATTCTGGATCAATGACCTTACATTTGATTTACATTGCCCTGTTGTCGACCCAATTAACATTTAGCCATTACACCTTGCTCCACCACCACCCCACCCCCTCCAATTATTTTAAAGAACAGACAGCATTTGCACATTAATTGGACTTTAAATTCACTGGAGTTCAATTCAACCTCAAATGCATTTTGGCCCAGCAGTGGAACAATTTCAGTTATGGGAGCTCAGTCCTTCAGGATGTGAATTGATTTTGGATTATTTTTGAAAGATATATAGTTCCAATTTTTCCTTCCTGTCTATTTTCTTTTCTCTCTTAATCACACGTTTCTCTCCCTCAGCTTATTTCGCTTACATTTTGTGATTTGACTCAATTAGGCAACCCTGACTTCCTTGCCCTCATTTTTTGACATGCTCTTCTTTAAGTCGGCAGAGAGCCAGTTGCACCATTATCTGCTCACACATAACACTGTGAGATAGAACACTCAAGAAGGACCCAGCTCACTGAAGCTCAACATTAAGGAGATGGAACCATTGAGTTGTTCATTCAGTGCAGAGTGTGAGAAAAAGCAAAACAGAAGCCAACCATAAGCCTGTGTCCTGCTGTAACTCATGAACAGATGAGTTGAGTCAAACATTGAAATGTGGCTTTGATAATGTTTTTTATTGCTCAATGTTTTAAGTGTATTGCCTTTCACAAGGAAATTCAAAAGTGAATGTTGTCAATGGGACAATTCAATGGTGACGAATAATATGATTGTTTTATCTCAGCATCCGGTTTTCCAATTTAAAAAAACATAATATCTCAAGGGTGACAGCCTTCTACCTTCATTGACTCAACCAGTTAGTCCAGCATTCAAAAGTAGAGTTATAGAGATGTACAAAACGGAAACAGGCCCTTCGGTCCAACTTCTCCGTGCTGACCAGATATCCTAGACTAACCTCGTCCCATTTGCCAGCATTTGGCCCACATCCCTCTAAACCCTTCCTTTTCATATACTCATCTGGATTCCTTTTAAATGCTTTAATTGTACCAGCCTCCAGCACTTCTTGTGGCAGCTCTCTCCATACTCACACCACCCTCGGTGTGAAAAGGTTGCCTCTCAGGTCCCTTTTAAATCTTTCCCCTTCTTAAATGTTATGAGGGTTTCCGTCTGTCCCACACCGACAGGCAGTGAGTTCGAGATTTACATCACACTCTGGGTGAAAGGGTTCTTCCTCACATCTCCTCTATAACTCCTGCCCCTTCACTTAAATCTATGCGCCCGATCCCTGTACCAAGAGGAAAGGTTTATCCTGTCTACAATCATCTCAGTCATGTCTGCTCTCAATCATCTTTTTTTCTGAGGGAAGTAACCCTGGTCTGTCCAATCTCCCTTCACAACTAAAAGTTTCCAGTTCAGGCAACATCCTGGTAAATCTCCACATACAGAAATCATGAACAGCTATAGGATCTATACAAACAACGATTGGGAAAGTTAATTTAGAATTGCAGTTAGCTAGATATAAGCATGGAAGTATTGGCTGCGTCCCTTTTATCCAACTTAGCTTGATTTCCTCCAATACAATAGACAGGTGCAGAAGTAGGCCATTCTGCCCTTTGAGCCAGAACCACCATTCATTATGATTATGGCTGATCATCCACAATCAGTATCCTGTTCCTGCCTTATCCCCATTACCCTTGATTCCACTATCCTTAAGAGCTCTATCCAACTCTTTCTTGAAAGTATCCAGAGACTTGGCCTCCACTGCCCTCTGGGGCAGAGCATTCCGCACAATCACCACTCTCTGGGTTAAGACGTTTCTCCTCGTCTCTGTCCTAAATGGTCTACCCTGTATTTTTAAACTGTGTCCTCTGGCTCTGGTTTCACCCATCAGCGGAAACATGCTTCCTACCTCTAGAATGCCCAATCCTTTAATACGCTGATCAGAGTCAGCGATAAGCTGAAAATGTGTTGCTGGAAAAGCGCAGCAGGTCAGGTAGTTTCAGGAATCCTGAAGAAGGGCTCACGCCCGAAACATTGATTCTCCTGCTCCTTGGATGCTGCCTGACCTGCTGAGCTTTTCCAGCAACAGATTTTCAGCTCTGATCTCCAGCATCTGCAATTCTCACTTTCTCCTAGAATCAGCGATAAGCACTATAAACAGAATTTTTTTAAAAAATGAAATAATTGTGGGTGCTTTAAATCAGAAACAAAACCAGAAATTGCTGGAGAAAGTCAGCAGATCTGGCAGCATCTGTGGAGAGAGATCGTAATGACCCTTCCTCAGAAAATCAGAAGCGTAGAAACAGAGAAAATGTCTCCTGTTACTCAAGAAATTGTAACCAAAAATGAATTTTCCCTCCCACTCCTGCAGGATGGCAATTCTGGAGAACATTTTAATAAATGTTTCAATGGTATTTATATTTTTATCGAAGAAAACCATCTTCTTGAGACTTCCCTTGATTTTGAAATGCTCGCCTAATTATCTGAATTGGCTTTAGTGTCAGACTTGTATTTCTGGAGTGTGGAAGACATCTCAGTAAGATACTTATTTCCTGATAAATGGCTCCACTTTGTGTTATTATGATACTAGTCTCTAAATTCGATCATCAATTTGCTTTAAAGCTGCAAGATAGATCTGTATTTATATTCTCTTGAGAACCATGCGTCAGTATTACTCCGCAAAGATGACACCCACAATAGCCTCTCTCAGTCTTCATGGTTTGTATTTCTGCATTATGTGTAATGGGCAATTTAAGGTTAGGGTGAAAAACCGTGTTGTTAACATCAGGAGATGAATGAGAATAAATTGGCGAGTGAATTCTCAGCATTGGGATGGTTTCTCTTTGCTGCTTGCAGTTTGACCCCATGATCTCGTGGATGCCATCTAAGAGTTTGTTTCCTGATCAGTCACGGTGGCACAGTGGTTAGCACTGTTGCATCACAGCGCCAGAGACCCGGGTTCAATTCCCGCCTCAGGCGACTGACTGTGTGGAGTTTGCACATTCTCCCCGTGTCTGCGTGGGTTTCCTCCGGGTGCTCCGGTTTCCTCCCACGGTCAAAGATGAGCAGGTCAGGTGAATTGGCCATGCTAAATTGCCCGTAGTGTTAGGTGCATGGGTAAATGTAGGGGAATGGGTCTGGGTGGGTTGCGCTTCGGCGGGTCGGTGTGGACTTGTTGGGCTGAAGGGCCTGTTTCCACACTGTAAGTAATCTAATCTAATCTAATCTAGTCAGGAATGCGACCCTCCTCCCTTTGGCAGGACAGCAGAATGGCACTTTGTGCCATTAGGCCATTGTGCTCAGTTCTTGAGTCAAATTGGAGTCAGAGTGAGTGACGTTCTAGTCTGCCCCCACCATTTCAGCTCTGGGTGGTTGTAGAGGGGGCTGGTCTTGAGATGGGGTCAGGGGAGAGGTGGCAACAACAGCTAAGTGAGGGAATCAAGGTTTATAAGGGAAAGGTGGGAAAATGGAGGCGGGAATGATTAGATCAGCCACAGTGACGTTGAATGGCAGAGAGGTCTCGATGGGCTGAATGGCCTTCTTCTACTCTGACATCTTATGGTCTTAGGGAAGCAGAGTACAGGTGCACATTATATGTGCATTTTTATCCTCCATTTATGAAATCTGAGTACTCCCCAGATGTTCAGGGAAGAACATTGACTGAGTGCAGGGAACAAGAACCAACTTAGAAATCACAACAGAAAGTGTTGGATAATATCTATCATACCATGAGGGCATTGCCTCCCCATTAGAAATGAAGAAAGGTCTCCTCACCTTAGTCCAAAGTGGCCTACACCAATCCTTCAACTGTGCCTCCTGGTTCTGGAATTCCTTATCATTGAGAACATCCTTCCTGTGTTTGCTCTCTCGTCCTGTACAATTTTGCAGCTTTCTCTGAGATCCCCCCTCGTTCTTTGAAACTCTAGTGAATATAGTCTTAACTGAACTAATCTGTCTTCATACGTCTGTCCTGTCATCCCAGGAATCGGTCTGATAAACCTTTGTTGCACTCCCTCCATTGCCAGAACATCCCTCCTCAGAGTCATAGAGATGTACAGCACGGAAATAAACCCTTCGGTCTAACCTGTCCATGCTGACCTGATATCCTAGCCCAATCTAGTCCCACCTGCCAGGACCCGGCCCATATCGCTCCAAACCCTTCCTATTCATATACCCATCCAAATGCCTCTTAAATGTTGCAATTCTACTAGTCTCCACCACTTCCTCTGGCAGCTCATTCCATACACGTACCACCCTCTGAGTGAAAAAGTTGCCCCTTAGGCCTCTTTTATATCTTTCCCCTCTCACTCTGAATCTATGCCCTCTAGTTCTGGACTCCCCAACCCCAGGGAAAAGACTTTGTCTATTTATCCTATCCATGTACCTCATGATTTACCTGTGCACAATACTCCAGGTGTGGACTTGCAAGACATCCCTGCTCCTGTACTCAAATCCTCTCGCTATGACGGCAAATATACCATTTGCCTTCTTCACTGTCTTGTATCTGCACGTTTCACTGCCAGGTGTACAAGGACACTCCAGTCTTCTTGCACCTCTCCCTTTCCCAATCTGTCACGTTCAGCTAATACTTGTTTGGTATTCTTCGTCATGGCACCAAAGTGGATAACCTCACATTTATCCACGTTATACTTTATCTGCCATGCATTTGCCCACACGTTCAACTTGTCCAAATCATACTGAAGCATTTCTGCATCCTCCTCACAGTTCACCTTCCCACCAAGCTTAGTGTTGTCTGTAATTTTAGAGATGTTACATTTCTTTTCCTCATCTAAACAATTAATTTATATTGTGAGTAGCCACACTGAGCAACCATTTGTCACCCTTCCCCACTGAGGTACCAGTTGAAGAGTCAATGTAGCTCGTTAGCACCACTATTGCCTGTCAGTTATGGGTTCACAGTTGTAATCAAAAAACTTAAACAGAGAATCAAGGTGATACCGCAGTACAGTATGAGGGGTGTGCTGCACTTTTGGAGCATTGTCTTTGAGATGCAATGTTAAACCAAGCATTTATTGCTCATCCCTAGTTGCCTGTGAGAAGGTGGGGGGTGAGCTGCCTTCTTGAATCGCTGCAGTCCACCTGCTGTGGGTTGACCCACAATGCCCTTAGGGAGGGAGTTCCGGGATGTTGATCCAGCGACAGTGCAGGAAAGGCGATATATTTCAAAATTGGGACGGTGAGTGGCTTGGAGGAGAACTTGCAGAGGGTGGTGTTCCCATGTATCTGCTGCCCTTGTCCTTCTGGATGGAAGTGGTCGTGGGTTTGGATTGTGCTGTCTGAGGATCTTTGGTGAATTTCTACAATGCATCTTGTGGATGGTACACACTGATGTCACTGAGCGTCGGTGGTGGAGAGAGTAGATGCTTGTGGATGTGGTGCCAAACAAGGGGGCTGCTTCATCCTGGATGGTGTCAAACATCATGAGTGTTATTGGAGCTGCACTCATCCAGGCAGGTGAGGAATATTCCATCACAGTCCTGATTTGTGCCTTGTCAATGATGGAAAGGCTTTGGGGAGTCAGGAGGTGCATTATAGGAAAGATATGAATTCATTGGAGAGAGTGCAGAAGTGATTCAGAACAATCATTCCAGGAATGAGAAACTTCAGTTATGAGAATGTACAGAAGAAGTTGGGACCATTCTCCTTGGAGAGAAGAAGGCTGAGAGGAGATTTGATAGAAGTCTTCAAAATCATGACTGGGCTGGATAGAGTCGGTAAGGGCAAGCTGTTCCCATCTAGGCAAGATAAAAGAATGAGAGGGCATAGGTTTAAAGTGATGTGCCAATGAAGCTTTTCCACAGTAGTTGGGTAATGGAATCGGCCACCTGGAAATGTGTTTGGTAGCAGGTCCAATTGAAGCATTCAAGGGAGCATTGGATGGTTATTTGGATAGAAATGGCATTGCAGGGATGTGGGGAAAAGACAGGAGATTGGCATGAGGTAGTGATGCTGATTTGAGGGGCTGGCGCAGACACAATGACAGAATGGCCTCCTCTACCCCACAATAACTCTGTGATTGTGTGATTTTGAGGTTAGAAACAATAGGATGGAGAAACAATGAGTCAAATCTGGAAATAGATTTTAACATGAATGACCAGGTGGGATTGGGCATCGGGATGGATGAGTGGGCAAATATCCTGGTTTCAAGGGCCAATAGAAGGACTTGAGCCTTGCAGAGGTTGAGGTGAGGATCACCTTGAGAAGATGTCAAGTTCCTTTGCAGGGACTTCCTCATACAGGGCCAAGGTTAGCAGGAGAGCTTCCTCCAGTCACTCCCACCAGCTGGTCCACCAGATGGAAAAAGATATCCACACCATGCCCCCACCCCCAAACAAACTCTCCCCATGATGGAACTGGGGACTGGGCCTACCTCATGTGACTCCTGCATGCACCCTCCCCAACTGGGGGGCAAGGCTAGCCAGTAGGGCAGGGAGATTGTGTGGGATAGAATTTGCATGTGCAGGAATTTCAGACTTGCGTGCTCCCCATATGCTTGAAGAAACCATTCTCCCCACCGATTCTCCATTCCCAGTGTGTCAGCATTTCAAGATGTTACACCTGGCTATTAGAATCAATATTGTCTGTGAAGTTATAATTCTGGCTGTTCAAGGCCTTAATTGGGATGCGTCACAGTGGTCTCCTGTGATAGGTCACTAAGTTTCAATTTTGAGAAAAGAGTAAATTCTGGGCAAGATCGGGATAGAGGGGGCACAGCCTCAATTCGACACAACATGGAACGAGACATAAAAGCAAAATAACGCAGATGCTGCAAATCTGAAACAAAAACAGAAGCATAGAAGCAAGTGACAAGATTGGCCTTTTGACCTTTCAAAGCTGTTTTGCTTTTTAATAAGATCATGACTGGTCTGATTGTAACATCAATTCTACATTCCTGCATATCTCTGATAATCTTTGATCGAGGAGCAATCTATCTGTTTTAAAAACATTTAAGGATTCTGCCCTTTGAGAAAACTGATTTAAAAGACTTACAAGCCTCTGCAAACACATGCTTTCTCCCCACATTCCTGTCTTGAATCGGTGACCCTATGTTTTTCACCTCTGCCTGTCTCGTTCTCGATGCTCACAAAAGGAAATGTCCTTTTCACATCCACTCGATGAATTGCCTTCAGGAAAGTGCTGGAGACACCCAGCAGGTCTGGCAGCCAATGTGGAGAGAGAGAAACAGGGTTTAATATTCCTGTCCGATAAGACTCTTTGTTTGGCTGAGGTGTTGCTTTGCAGATTTTGATGCACTGAAAATGACTGGTTATCTTCTCAACTACAAAACCAGACAAGCATTTCAGACAAGACTGGAACTCTCTTTAGCTTGAGGGTCATGTTAAACCAGTGCAGCAGTAAATAGCTTTTGAAAGACATGCCAGCAAACTCCCTGGGTTTGCTTCTGCCTCCAAGCTGCCTTTCAGTTCAGGATTATTGAGAAAAGCAAGTATCATTGGCCAGGTGCCCAATAAAAGTTTTGCGGAATGGGTTAATGTCAGGCCACCAGAAGGGAGTGTACTCCACACTTGATGTTTGGGATGCACTCTGCTATTTGCTCTTCACCACCTTTCCATCAGCACTCTAAGGAATAGATTGTGTTCCTATTAGCAGCAAACAGCTAACGTCTTTGGAAACTGCACAATTGTGCCAAAGGATGACCAGTAACGCTGTGATGCCTTCACATCTAGATTCTAATTTCCTTCAGAACGATGAGGACAGTTTCTCTATAGTAGCAACCGTGAGATTTTTGCAAAAGAGTCTCAGCAGGGCGCAGAATTAAAGCGATTTGCAAAGGCAGCAATGTTTGAGAGGAGAGAGGGGGGAGGAAAATAAGAAACTGTTTTACACATCGATGGGTTGGAGTTTGGAATCTTCACTTGGAGCTAGGGTGGAAGATTTAACTCGAGGCATTCAGCTGGCCTCGGATTGCTGTGAGTCTAATGAGGTCAGTGAGATGGACCTCATAGAATATGAGTTCCCTGTTTGAGGCTATTAACCTGGTCCAATCAGGAAGCCCTGGCTGACAGATATAAACAGGAGTGTCAGAGATTCTGTTCACTTTGACAGTTGGCTCTGAGGGAGCTGGATCTGTGTGAAGGACTCTCCACGTCTAAGTTAAGGGTGACTTGGTGATGGGATATCGGACCCTGTGGAATTATTTCAAGGCTATTCTGAAGAAGATCACTGGGCTCAAAACTATATCTCTGTGTCTCTCCACAAATACTGCCAGAGCCTGCTGTGTTTCTGTTTTCATTTCAGTTTCTAATTCTACCAATGTATGAGCCTATCTTTCATCAGCTTCAGGCTGGGCTAAAACTTCTTTAAGCCTCAATATGAGAGATGATAAACTTCTCACCTGTCTTGACAATACACCTTGCAACTACTATGTCCAGAGCTTGGGTGGCCGTTTGGACCCTGAGGAATCTCTTGCTCAGTGCCTACCATTGTTTGACTACCCATTCTCAGTTCAATTCCCCTGTGTTCTACTCCATCCCTTTAACTATAACAGTCTGAGATTAAACCAACCTCTCATGGTGAGACACTGATGTAGAGGTAATGCCACTGTAATTCAGTAAGCGTGGACTCATACTCTGGAAAAAATAAGTCTGAATTTCAACATCACAGATGGCAAAATTTGAGTGAAATAAAATCTGGAGTTTAAAATGAATTTAAAACTTGTAAAAATAGTTAAAAACCCATATGGTTCACAAATATCCTTGAGGGACAGAAATCTGCCATCCTTGTCTGGTCTGGCCTACATGTGACTCCAGACTCACAGCAATGTGGTTGACTCTTAATTACCCACTAAAATGAAATCCACTCAGTTCTTTTTTTAAAATGTATTCATTTGTGGGGTTTAGGCATCACTGGCTGGGCCCAGCATTTATTACCCATCCCTAGTTGCCCTTGAGAAGGTGGAGGTGAGCTGCCTTCTTGAACCGTTGCAGTTGCAGGACCCACAATGCCCTAGGGAGGGAATTCCAAGATTTTGACCCAGTGACAATGAAGGAACGGTGATATATTCCAAGTCAAGATCATGAGAGGCTTGGAGGGAACCTTGAAGGTAGTGGTGTTCCCAAATTGCAAACATAGAAGCATAACAAATGTTAGCCTAGTCACCCACATCCCACGAAAAAAAGTAAAGTCAGTCTGTTCACAACCTTGGTGTCAAGTTTGACTCAGACATGAGCTCCCAACTATTTATCTGCACTACCATTTAACACCGTTATTTTCACATTTTTAGATCCACCTTCATGACTACCTCTGCTTAACTGCTGTTGAAAGCTTCATTACCTTTATACCTGACCCACCTGGCCTCCCACGCTCCAGCTCTCCAAAACTCTGCAGATCACATTACAGTCTCGTTCCCACTCATTCCTGTTTTCCCTGACCTCAATTGGCTTCCAGCCAAGCAACATTTTGATTTTAACAGTTTCATCCTTTTTTAAAGTCTCTCTGCGGTCTTTACCCGCACCCCACCCCCACCCACCCTTATCCTTATAGTTTCCTCCAGCCCAGCCTCACTGCAAATTATCTGCACTCCTCCAGTTCTGACCTCTTGTGCACTTCCAATTGTAATTGTTCCTCAGTTGATAGCTGCATCTTTCAGTTACCAACACCGCAAGCTCTTGAATTCCCTCCTCACAACACGCTGCCTCTCTACCTCACTTTTTCCTCCTTTGCACACTCTTAAGGAGTACTTCTGTTCTGACCTTCGAATATAAGATCACCTTATGTACCTTATAATCCCAGCTGATTGTACAACCTGACTTGGTCGACCATTGGTTTTCATTTTTAGTTTTGCTAACCAAGTGGTCAGTCCCTGAAACGTAGTCACATGATGCTATATACTTTTGTTTTTTTTAACAGCAGAACCAAAGTTTATTACACAAAAGACAAAAATAACCATGTCATCTAGGTATAGAAGAGAGTTTAGACAAATCTTGAAAAAAATATCAGAACAAAATTTTTGATCTATTTCCCAACGCTATAAATTTGTAGAGATTCAAGCCCACAAAAATTCCACCTTTATACAAATCATTAAATTCTACTTCACTGATACTCCTGAGTTTCATTCCTCTGAACTATGGAGTGTTTCTACGTGAACACCCATAAAATGGAGAGTTTAGCTTTTCTCAGCTTCTAATAACCTTTGGATTTATAACCAAACGCTCTTGGTTTTGATGCTGCACAAACTACATGTTTTTACAGTGATGACTTTTTGTTTTCTGAACTGAGCAAAATGCCCTGAAGGAGAGAAACTAAATTTGCTTCTGACCCAATCAGGTGTCCTCTGAAATGTCCTAAAACCTTTCAAGCTCTGGACTTTCTAAATTAATAGAAATCAATTCTTGATTAATATGGACTGAAACCAAACTAATGGCCTTCATTGCTTACCCACATGGCATAAACCATTGCAGTATCAAAAATTTACAGCCATTTGTTTTCTGTGCAATGCTGGAGTAAGGTTGCAATTTCATGGCTCCTCTGAACTTGATTCGATTTTAATAGAAAAAAGTCACATCATCTGCCTCTTTAGTTCTCCTAAAGCTCCATTAAAATAGAAATTGTATATCCTTCATCACATACCTTGGTGTAATATCTTATTTCATAATGCTTGTGTGAAGCAGTTAAGAATGGGTAGCTCCATTAAAGGTGCCTCACAAATATCAGTTGTTGTTGTTACCATTGATTCAGCTCACTTCCTTGTCTTTCAGATATTGTGCGAAACTTGCAGAAAAAAAAACCTTTGGCTCCACTCATTCTGCTCATTGTAGACTCCAGCTGGAAGTGCAATTCAGGGCATTGCTTTGATGGGCCGAGACACTTTAATTCCTCATGCTTATTTCCTCTGCAATCTCGTGGCTTCTACTAAGCCAGAAGAACATCAGCAAAATGTGCTCTTGCTCTGAAACATCCCTGGAACGTGATCAAGATTTAACAGAAGTACATTGCACAGTCAGGCAGAACAAGGCATTGGTTGTTGGGTTCCCTCTATGGTCCAGGGTGATGTGTAAAACTGCCCGGCTTCTTCATTGTTCAAATAACATTCTTCAAGGCATGTGGGTCAGAGTCATAAAATTTAACATCTTCCCCATCGAAACTAATCTACGCCCTCAAAGTTCAGCAAATGAGTCAGTGCAATGATTTCCTACAAACGGTTAATATTTTCACCAAAATGAGTTATCTTGTGTCACTCATTTATTAAATGTGTCAGAATGGGGCCTTCTGAAGATAGAATACTTTAATAACTTGCTGACATTATGCAGAATATACGAACATATTTTATTCCGATGAGTTTGATGTTTAATTCGTTCAGCAGGGATTCATGTGAGGCAAAATGGAATAGAAAGCTGTGGCAGTTGGTGAGGTGAATAGGGGGGGGGTTCCTGTTGAGTTTAAACACCAGTAGGAATGAGTCAGGCCTAATGATCTCTTTCTGTGTGATAATTGCTCTGTGACTCATTGATATTGCAAAATGCTCTTGACTACTCTTGCCAAACCCTGGGATCATCTGTGCTTTCTGAAAAAACCTGGTGGGTACCCCTTTTCTGTGAGCAGATAAAATAAAGCAAGCGATAACCTTACCCAGTTCCCAGTTGGATCCTCCCACTTTAGATTTGAACCTCTGGTGAGTGGGCATTAAAAGGTTCAATGGAATACACTTTAAATCAATTTTAAAAAATGAAAAATCTTGCATCTTCCCCGTGGCAAGTTGATGTTTAATCAGGTCAGAGGTTGACCATTTGGCACCCCACCACCTTCTCACTTCCATCCTGATTAAAACCATGGATGAGGTTGTTTTTCATGGATCAGAGAAGTTTGGGGAATGGAATATGATTGAGCTGGACACAATTAAGAGGGACATAGATTGGAAGCTGTCAGAATACTGAGGGGTCTGGATAGATTGGACGTGGAAAAGATGTTTCCGTTCGTAGAAGAGACTAGGACAGAAAGGAAGAGCCTCAGACTGAAGGGACAACCTTTAGAACTGAGATAAGGAGGATTTTCTTCAGCCAGAGGGGGTGGTGAATCTGTGGAGCTCATTGCCACACAGGCCTGTGGAGGCCAAGTCATTGATCGTCTTTAAGACAGAGATAGATGGGTTCTTGATTGGTAAGGGAATCAAGGGACAGGGGGAGAAGGCAGGAGGATGGAGTTGAGAAATATATCAGCCACAATTGAAAGGTGGAGCAGACTTGATGGACCAAGTGGGCTAATTCTGCTCCTATGTCTCATGATTTATGGCAGATAACGAGAATGTTTCCCCTGCAAAGACGTACCAGGATCTTGTCTGGGATGACAATTTTTAGCTTCAAAGAGAGATTGATCAAACTGGAATATTTTCCTTGGACAGAGGAGACAGAGGGGAAGCATGATTGAGATATATAACATTATGAGGGGCATATATAAGGTAGACAGGAAGAAGTGTCTCCCCTTGACGAAGGGTTCAATGACCAGGGGACATTGATTTAAGATAAGGGGCAGGTAGTTTCAAAAGGATGTTAGGAAAACTTTTCTCGCCTAGTGGCTGGTGGGAATCTGAAACTCAGTGTTGATATGAGTGATAAAGGCAGAAACCCTCATAACATTGAAGAAGTATTGAGATGCACACTTAAGGCATACAGGCTATGGACCAAGTGTTGGAAAATGGGTTGGAGTAGTTAGTAGTTGTTTTTGTCCAGCACAGAATTAATGGGCCAAATGCCCTTTCTCTGCACTGTAGACCTCGATAGCTCCAAGATCCTTAGTTGTTGGTCAATAAGACTCAAGTTTAAGGTAAGGAGCAGGAGATTTAGAGGGCATTTGAGGAAACATTTTTTCACCAAAGTTTTGGATATTTAGAACTCACTGCCTGAGAGGTTGGTAGAGACAGGAGCTTCGAGATATTTAAGAACCATTTGGAGAAACACTAGAAATGCCAAAATGTACAAGACCACAATCCAAATATTAAAAAAAAAGGTGAGATAGATGGATGGAGATAGTGAGGGCTGCAGATGCCGGAAAGACAGAGGTGATAAAGTGTGGAACTGGAAAAATCACAGCTGGTTAAGTAGCATCAGAAGAGTCAACGTTTCAGGTCAGAACTTTCATCAGGAGGTTTGATAACCAGTATGGGCATAATGGGTTGAATGGCATCTATCTGAGTTGTAAAATGTTGATAACTCAATGGTGGGAAAGCATGTGCACACCTTTTCCACTCTGTCACCAACTGAGGCCCTTAAGGGGACAGTTAATACCTACTTACCAGTGTCTGCATTTAACCAGAGTTTCATCATGAATTTAAGACCTATGAAATCTTTGACTGGTAATCTTTTGATTAGTTGTTTCTTGACTTCAGCTTGTTTTACTCCTTCTGTCATTTCAAGAAAACTTATGTCAAGACAGGGCTTTCAAGAATGAGCATGTTTAACTTCTACATGACAGAATTTTTCTCAATCTTTCTCTACTTCTTGTTAGGTGAGTTGCTTGTACTATACCTTTTATCTTAAGTGCTATAACTCTTGGACCATATGGCTAGTGTTGTCAACTGGAGACAATGTCTTTTCAATCATAGTTCACGATTTGATAATATAGTGACACCTGTCCTTGTATCAAGCTTGAGATTTGTGAGATATCCGTTGACATAAATATCCTCAGGTTAAAGGCCAAGGTCTAGATCACTTATTTACCATTTTTGTAGGCTATACTACCTCATTACCTTCTTCATCTTGGTAGCCATCTGACTTCTTGCTTTTCTGTGATTTTGTCCTACTTTGCCACATTTTCTGAAAGTGTTCTATTGGATTAGAAATAAAACATTTCTTTTCAATATCTGGATATTGCCTATGCTTGTGGGGTTTCCTTCCACCTCAGTGCTGACAAGAACCTTTAGTATTAAGTATCTGTTTGCTTCTCTGTACCACTTCCTTAAGCATGTCTTTTGTGGTTTTGTTGTCTTAAGATGTGAATGAACTTTGCTGATTTCCCATGATAAGGTTAATCTTCCCATCTTAAAATTGGTCTGTGTTGTGTCCAGACTTCAGCTTCACTCACCAGGTGTATGGCTTTCTCTAGAATCAAATCTTCTTTTGACTGTAATAAAGCTGACAAAGACTCATCAGCAATTACAACAACTATTTATGAGCTTTGGTTTTCCATCACCATTGTTGTATTTTGCCAGCTAATCTGTAGCAATCATACAACAAAGAACAGGCCCTCTGTCCTTGATGTTGCGCCAACCTGTGGAACCAATCTGAAGCCCATCTACCCTACACTATTCCATTTACATCCATATGTTTATCCAATGATCATTTAAATGCCCTTAAAGTTGGTGAGTCTACTACTGTTGCAGGCAGGGCGTTCTATGCCCCTACTACTCTCTGAGGAAAGAGACTACCTCTGACATTTGTGCTATATCTATCACTCCTCAAATTAAAGTTATGCCCCCTTGTGCTAGCCATCACCATCCAAGGAAAAAGGCTCTCACCCTATCTAACCCTCTGATTATCTTATATATCTCAACCAAGTCACCTTTCAACCTTTCTCTCTCTAATGAAAACAACCTCAAGTCCCTCAGCCTTTCCTCATAAAACCTTTCCTCCATACCAGGCAATATCCTAGTAAATCCCCTCTGCATCCTTTCCAAATCCTTCCTATAATGCTGTGACCACAACTGTAGGCAGCACTCCAAGTGCAGCCATTTCAGAGTTTTGTACAGCTGCAGCATGACCTCATGGCTCTGAAACTCAATCCCTCTATCAATAAAAGCTAACGCACCGTATGCCTTCTGAACAACCCTATCAACCTGAGTGGCAACTTTAAGGGATCTATGTACATGGATGTCGAGGTCTCTCTACTCATCTACACTACCAAGAATCTTATCATTAGCCCAGTTGCTTTATTCCTGTTGCTCCTTCCAAAGTGAATCACCTCACACTTTTCTATATTAAATTCAATTTGCCACCTCTCAGCCCACCTCTGCAGCTTATTTATGTCCCTCTGTAACCTGTAATATCCTTCAGCACTATCCACAACGCCACCAACCTTAGGATCATGACTGAAATCATCGATGGACTCTCCTGTTGTTGGACTCTTCTGTTAAAGCTTCAATAATCATAGTTGTTATAATGTTAAAATAATTGACAAAGGCTTAAAACTCTTTTCGAAAGTTCATGCTGCTTTTTTTTAACTCTTGGCTCCAACGCTATCCACGATATTCCCAATTGTGTATGGAAGTGTTCTAACTTGTTCAGCTTCTGATTTTGTATCTAATTTGAGACTGAATGAATCCCTCTTACTGAAACTGTAATAAACAATACCCACTTTAATCTGCAACTGTAATAATAATCATTGTTTCTTTCATGCCTTTCCTGGATGAATCCCACTGTCTGTGTCTGAAGTAGATGTTTCTCACCTTTTCTGCTTTGATAATAATGAATTTTCTTTCTGCAGCCTCTTAACTTTCTTCTTCCATTAGGCTTGTCTGTTGGAGCAATATTGAACCCAAGCATTTCTAAAGTTTTCTCTTAACCACCTTACTCAAAAAATTTTAAAGGCCATTTGCTCACAGGCTGAACCACTGAGGATTGGTCCGAGATAACACTGTCCCTAATGTAACCTGTAATTGCCTTGGCATGAAAAATACTCTAGATCCTAGTGAGTTCCTAATACACCTGCTGCAGCATGTCTCTTACTGCGACAGGAAGGATGTTATTAAACTGGAAAGGATGCAAAAATAATTTACAAGGATATTACTGAGACTGGAAGGTTTGAGTTATAAGGACAGGCTGGTTAGTCTTTGTTCCTTGGAGCGTAGGAGGGTAAGGGGTGACCTTATAGAGGTTTATACCAATATCCTGACAGAAAGCTTTGGTAGTGTCATTTGGAAGGTTTTAAAGTAGTGTTGTAGGGGGATGGGAACCAGAACAGCAGGTCAGGAAGTATAGAGACTGGGAAAATGCTTGAGAAGAAGGCAAATATAGTTTAAGAGGAGGAGCATTCAGAGAGATGTTGCTGAGCTCAGTGGAACTGGAGGCTTGGACTGTATTTGCTTCAATGTAAGATTATAACAGGTAAGACAGATAAACTCAGAGCCTGGATTAACGCATGCAATTGTGATGTTGCTGCTATCACAGCGACGTAGTTGAAAGAGGGACAGGATTGGCAGCTCAACGTTCCAGGGTATCGATGTTTTAGATGAGACAGGGGAGGAAACAAAAGAGATGGCAAAGTTACATTACTGGTTAGGGACCATCTCACAACTGTGTTGAAGGAGGACACCCTGGAGTGAGGTATTCCGGGTAGAGCTCGGGAATAGGAAAGGCGCACTCACAATGCTGGGATTGTACTACAGACCTCCCAGCTTCCAGCAGGAGAAAGTGGAAGAGGCATGTAATCAGATTCTGGAAAGATGTGAAAATAAAAGGGTAATGGTGGTGGGAGATTTTAACTTCCCCCATATTGACTGGGGCTCCCTTAGTGCAAGGGGATTGAATAGGGAGCAAGTTATTAAGTATGTTCAGGAAGGTTTATTAAAATAGTTGAAGGATAGTCCAATGAGGGCAGGAGACCATACTGGACCCGGTATTGGGATCAAAATTTCAGTGGGGGAGCATTTGGAAACAGTGACCATAATTCCATTAGTTTTTGGATACTCATGGATAAGGAATGGAGTGGGCCTCAGGTGAAAGTGTTAAATTTGAGGGAGGCCAAACATAACCAAATCAGGCAAGAATTGGAGAATGTGGTTTGGCAGTGGCTGTTTGAGGGTAAATCCACATCTGACATGTGAGAGTCTTTTAAAGATGAGTTGATTAGAGTGTGTTCCTATGAAAATGAAGGACAGGAATTGCAGAATTTGGTAATCTTGATAATTGGTAATTATCAATTTAGTCAAAAAAGGGAAGCACACCAAAGATCTGGGAAACTATGAACAAAGTCCGAGAAGAATATTGAGAAAGTAGGAAGGAGCTCAAACAGGGAGTTAGGAGGACTAAAAGAGGTCATGGAATGCCCTTGGCCAGCCGGGTTAAGGAGAATCCCAAGGCATTTTACAAATATATTAGGACCAAAAGGGTAGCTAGGGAAAGAATAGGCCTGAGTGTGGTGCTGGAAAAGCCCACATTCCTGATTAAGGGCTTTTGCCCGAAACATCGACCCTCCTGCTCCTTGTATACTTCCTGACCTACTGTGCTTTTCCAGCAGCACACTCTCGACTCTAATCTCCAGCATCTGCAGTCCTCACTTTTGCCTAAAGTGTACGCCTGCTCAAGTATAAAGGAGTGAGGTTACGTGTGCAGCCAGAGGAAGTGGGTGAAATCCTTAATGAGTACTTTACATGGATATTCACCAAAGAGAGGGACCTGAAGGACATTAAGTTGAGGGAAAGGTGTGTGAATACTCTCCAGTGGGTTAACATAATGAAAGAGGAAGTGTTGGATGTCTTGAAATGCATTAAGGTAGACAAATACCCAGAGCCAGATGGGATTTATTTCAGGATACTAGGGGAAGCAAGGGAGGAAATATCTTTGCATACACTTTGGTCTCAGGTGACGTTCCCGAGGACTGGAGAATGTCCAATGTTCTTCCTTTGATTAAGAAGGGAAACAGAGTTAATCCAGGTAATTATAGGCTTATGAGCCTGATGTCAGAGGTGGGGAAGCTATGGGAGAAGATACTGACACAGGATTTATTCATGTTTGGAAGTCAATGGGCTTGTTAGTAACAGGCAGCATGGGTTGATGCGGGGAACATCATGCCTCAGCAACTGGGTTGAATCTTTTGAGGAGGTGACAAGATTGATTGATGCAGGAGGAGCAGTGGATGTTGTCTAAATGGACTTTCATAAAGCATTGGATAAGGTGCTTCATGGCAGGGTGGTATGAAAGGTAGAATCTTCTAGAATGTAGGCTGAGCTGGCTAGATGAGTACAGACCTGGCTTGGTTATACATGACAGAGAGTAGCAGTGGAAGGGTGCTTTTGAGAATGGAGATCAGCAAATACTGGTGTTCTGCAGGAATCAGGGATCTGTTGTTTATGAAATGTATAAATGATCTGGAGGAAAATATAGTGGATCAGATTAGTAAGTTTGTGAATGACACCAAAATTAGCGGAATTGCAGAGAGTGAGGATGATTGTCAAAGGATACAGCAGGATATAAATAGATTGCAGATTTGGGCAGAGATATGGCAGATGGAGTTTAATCCAGGCAAATGTGAGATGATACATTTTGGAAAATCCAATTCAAGTGCGAATTATATATAATACTAAGGGGAGAACCCTTAGAAGCAGTGACATATTGTGGGATCTGGGACAATTCAGGAATGGGGACCCTGGGATCATCATCATCGAGTTTTATTAAAAGCCCATCTGGTTCACTCATGCTCTTTAAGGAGGTAAATCTTTACCTGGTGTGACCTCCATGTGAGTCCAGGCGTACAGCATTGTGCTGGATTCATTACTGCTGTATCAAATGGTCTTGCAAGCCAAACAGTGGGAGGACAATTAGGGATGGGCAACAAATTACTAGCAATGCTGGAAAGCAATGAAAGAATGAAAAGGAAAATGAAATACAACATATAAATTAAGGGAGACGTGCAGAGAAACAGGACCACTCCAACATCAGATTAGGTCAGATCTCAAATAACAATGAGACAGAATACAAGAAAGAGAAGGTTAGCTTAGTGGCATGGTGTAAATACAACAATCTCTCTGTAAATGTCATCAAAACAAAGGAGCTGGTCATAGACTTCAGGAAGCAGACTGGAGGACTGGCTGTATCAATGGTGCTGAGGTAGACATGTTTGAGAGCTTGAAATTTCTAGGAGTAAATATCTCCAACAATCTGTCCTGGTCCATCCATGTCAATGTTACAGTCAAGAAATCACACCAACATCTCTACTTCCTCAGAAGGCTAAGGAAATTTGGCCTCACTGACTCTTACCAATTTTTGTGGATGCCCCATAGAAAGCACCCTATCCAGATGCATCACAACTTGGAATGGCAACTGCTCTGCCCAAGACCACAAGTGAGTTGTGCACACAGACCAGTTAACCACTGAAACTAGCCTCCCGTCCACTGATTCCATCTTCATCTACCACTGCCTCGGGAAAACAGCCAACATAATCATAGACCCCTCCCACCTCGGTTCTACTCTCTTCCACCCTTTTCAAGAGGCAGAAGATACAAAAGTTTAAGAACATGTACCAGCAGATTCAAGAACAGCTTCTTCCTCGCTGTTATGAGACTAATGAATGGACCTCTCCTATATAAGGGTGGATCTTTCTCTGCAGCTGTGACACTGCATTGTGTTCTAAAACCCTGATGTACTTATGTAAGGTTTGATTTGTCTGGATAACACAAAAAAACAATACCTTTCACTGTATCTCGGTGCCTGTGACACAATAAATCAAATCAAATTAAATATGCCATCTTTTCTAGTTTGAGGATATAATTCTGGGGAGCAGTAATCAGGTTTGAGCTCTATTGATCTCACTGCATATTGCTCAATACCAGTTGAAACAAATTCAGCGTTTGAACTAAATTGTCAGAGCAAAAGAACTCAAATGGAAAATCAGATTTGTCAGATTTTGAGCATTCAGGCAGCACTTTGCTGGTCTGAGCTAGACCATGCATTACTAAATAGCTGGTCTCATTAGGCTGACCTCTTCCAGTTAGTCATATCGCTCATCAATTTCTTGCTCTTGAGGTCTCCAAGGAGTGCAGTGAATGCAGCTTAAGTCATTTGGCGTTTATTTTGTGGTGATTTTGTTGGAGATAGCAGACACTGTGCATGTGCTGACATGTTGTAAAGCTGCACACGCAGTGAGTTATAAAGTGGCAGGACAGCATTGGAGAGGAACTAAAGACCATAACACACTCTGGCTGGGGCATTGAGTGTAAAAGCTGACAAGTCATATTGCACAGCTGTATAAAACTTTAGTTCAGCCACATTTAGAGCATTGTGTGGTCACTGCACTATTGGAAAGATGGAGAGGCTTTGTAGAGGGTGCAAAAGAGATTTCGCAGGATGTTGCCTGGATTGGAATGTATTCGCCTCAAGAGAGGCCCAATCTACTCAACCTCTCCTCAGCCCAGTGAACCTTCTCTACACTGCCTCCAATGCCAGGAGGAAGGGACACAAAGATGTTTACTGTACTCCAGCTGTTGTCTGACTAGCACCTTGGTCAGTCATAAGGAATCTTCGAACAACACTAAGTTAAAAATCACACACCACCAGGTTATAGTTCAACAGGTTTGATTGGAAGCACACTAGCTTTCAGAGCATCTCTCCTTCATCAGGTGTAGAGCGACGCTCCGAAAGCTAGTGTGCTTCCAATTAAACCTGTTGGACTATAACCTGGTGTTGTGTGATTTTTAACTTTGTACACCCCAGTCCAACACTGGCATCTCCAATTCAAACAACATTGTTCTGCAAGGAGCAGCCCTACCGAATCTGTAGCCAGATTAATCTGTTGTGACTTCCTCAACCTTTTTATAGCATGCAGAAGCTGAATATGCCTAGTAAGGAATTCAGTCCAATTGTGCAGAAGGTAGATTCAGAAAGCTTACTGGAACTGATTAAAGCAATCCTCCGTAACATTAGCACAGCCTAATTCTATGCCAGGTAAGTTAACCCATGACTTCAAGAACTCGAGGTGAAAGACACTTAACTTTACGCCCACGTTATGCTGCTTAATTTTTACTCACTTAAGCTTGCTCTACATCAGTGCAAAGTTTACATTGATGGCGATGGCTCTTTATATTATGTTGTATATGTCACTGATCAATATTGCAGCGTTCCTGATGCTGTCTGAGAATTCTTGATTGCTTTCCAATTATGTTTTTGATCAGGTGAATCTGGACAAAAACAAAACACCAATTCAGCTGTCTTCAAATCCATTACAAATTTCAATGGAGTGTCACTTTCTGACTGCAGCAATCAAACAACTTAATTCCAATTTCTGGTCATTTCAAAATAAATGTTAGATCCTGTTTCAGATGAAAAAAAATTGACTCCCTCGTTGCCCACAATAAATGTCATAATATTGAACTCTGTCATTATTAAATCTAGTTCATGGCAACAAAATGCCATTAAATTATTATGAGATCTGGTTTCTTGTGAAGTGGCTGATTAAGGTTCCAACCAGCTTCATTGCAAGTTCAAACTGACTGCAACATTAAAACAAATTGCAATTGCAGCCCTTGATGTCTCTGGAACTCCCTTCATCAAAAGGTAGTGGTTGCAGAATCTTTAAATATTTCTAAGGCAGAGGTAGTTAGATTCTTGATCACCAAGGGGATGAAAGATTAATGGGGGCATATGTAGAGTTTAGATTAAAAATCAGATCAGCAATGGCCTTATTGAATAGTGGAACTGACCAAAAGGGCCAAATGGGCTATCTTTAATCCTTGTTTGTCTGTTCGTATTTGTAATAGCTCCTTGCTCCTACTAAGGTCTCCCTTGGTGACAAGTTCGGGGAGAGATGCCACACAAAGTGTGGTCTAGAATTTCCTAATGGCAGAACAATAGGCAAATGAGGACAGCGTGCCTCACTCTGGGGAAGCAGAAGAAGGCAGCAATGGCAAAATGGGCCTGGTCATCGCAGCTCAAACAGTCACCGAAATCTGATCACCAGCTGGTCAAGATCATGTGGACAATGACGGTGCCCCAAGGTCCCAGCCTTGATGTACCAGTTTCCACCAGGATATGCTTTCAAAGCGCTGTGGTGCTGAGGAATTGATGGCAGCGCCATACTGTGGACCCGGGGGGCCTGATTCAAGGATCTGCACATGGGTAATTGATGCATGGAAATCATTGGTCATCTCCGATGTCTTTGGACAGCAGCATCCGTGAGCAAACAGATGTGTATCACACAAGGAACAAAAAATGGCAGCAACTCCTGCACTCCAGCTTGCACTACTTTGTGAGACATCCTGAGTCAGGTGTCCAAAGACCTGTAGATCGAGGAGCAGCCTGAACAGTCACCTGAAGATGCACAGCAGAGACACAAACCCCGAGAAGTCAATAAAACATAAAGCAATAATACTTTGGAGCTGAGGAAGGCCATTCGGCCCATCCATCCAATTACATCACGGTGATCTGATTTTTCTCAAACCCACTTTTCCCCATAACCCTGAACTCATTTACTGATTACAAAGCTTTCGATCTCAGCCTTGAATATACTTAACCATCCAGCCTACATAGCCCTGTGTGGTAAGGAATTTCTCAGATTCACAACACTTCAAAAGAAGAAATTCCTCCTCGTCTCTGTCTTAAATGGCCAACCCCTTATTCTCCGATTACACCCTCTGGTCCTAGACTCTCCCACCAGGGGAAACAACCTCTCCACATCTACTCTTTTCAGTCCCCTGAGAATCTTGCATGTTTAAAGAAAGTTGCTTGTTATTCTTCTCAAATCCAACACGGGCATGCCCAAAAACAGAAATTGAAAGGAAAGGTCAGCAGATCAGGCAGCAACTGTAGACAGAAAGCAAAGTTAGTGTTTCGGGTCCAGTGACCCTTCCTCAGAACTGGAGTCGCTGGAACCGGAGTATTAACTCTGATTTCTCTCCACACATGCTGCCAGACCTGCTGAGCTTTTCCAGAAATTCCTGTTTACATTTCTGATTTCTAGCAGTTCTTTAGGTTTTTATTAAGTACAGGCCCAATCTACTCAACTCCTCCTCATAAAACAAACCCTCCATGTCTAGTGAATATTATGTAGATAGTCTCCAATGCCAGTATTTCTTTCCTTAGATAAGGTCCAAAACTGTTCCTAATACTCGAGCTGTGGTCTGACTAGTACCTTAGTTTTAGTAAAATCTCGCTAATTTTATACTCCTTTCCCTTTGGTAAAGATTCCTTATACCTTTCCTATCATCCACTGAACTTATATTCTAGCTTTTTGTGATTCTTACACAAGGATTCTGCAAACTCTCTGTTCTGTTGCTTTCTGCAGACTTTCTCCATTGAGGTAACATTCACCTCCTCTACACTTCCTGTGAAATGCATAAATTCATATTTTCTCCATTCTAATCCATCTTCCAAATGTTTGCCCATTCGCTAAACCGGTCTACGTCACTCTGCATGATCCTCACCCCTTGCCTTCCCATCTTTGAAGGACCTTGATGATGTTGAGAGATATTCCTGTATCAATTGTTCCTGTGTTATTTAAGGTATTATCCTCATGACCAGTGTGATAAGGTGGTGCTGGGGTGGTGGTGGGGTGTGATGGGGAGGAGAGAGTGGGGAGTATCCATGTTGGGAAAAAGCAATGGTGAATTTGTTTTCTTAATGGCATGGTCAGGGTTAAAGCTGGGCCACATGAAAAGGAACCTGAAGTAAATTTGAGGAGAATCATCCCCATAACTAGATTCACCTGACACCTGTGATGCAGGTGTTTGGGAAAGTCTTCCTCATAAACATAGGATTTTACAGTCATGGAAGAAATTAATGGAGTGCAATGAATAGAAGATGAATCAGAGTTTGTCTTCACTGGGAACAAAGGACAGATAATCATCGTTGACCAAGTTTTGAGAACAATGTAGATATACAGTCCTCATAGTTTATCCATGCTCTAAATGATGACCACTTTATCTGATCTTCTGGTGACCATTATTTTAAAATGGTGAAATGAAACCATCGACAAAAAAATGTTTCATTAGTATAAATAAGCAGTGGTCTCATAGAAACTTCTTAAAGGGATTGACAGGGTGGATGTGATGGAATCTATAAACAGTGGGCATAATCTCAAAATAAAGTGCAAACCATTTGAACTGAGTGATGAGGCATTTGTTCACTTAAAAGGAGGTGAATCTTAGAATTCTCTGCATTAGAGGCCTGTGGAAACTCAACAATTGAGAATATTTAAGACTAAGATGAAGAGATTTCTGGAGATGGATGACAGTGAAGGATATGGGGATAGTATGGAAAAGAGGTGTTGATGTATATAAGAAGGCAAAATGTAACTGGATGGTGGAAGAGGCTCAAGGAGTGGAATGGCCTGATGCTGTTCCTCTGTTTGTAAATAATACAGGAGATGCTCATAGGAATATCGATGTCACTGACCAAAAGGGGTTTCAAGATATGAAAATAGATCGAAATAACTAGGACTTTTCTCACATTGGAACATAAGAGGTTGCGGCAGTGACCTTTAGACATTTATAAAATCATGAAGGGCATAGATAAGCTGGTTGACAAAGGTCTTTTCCTCAGGGTGGGAGATTTCAAAACTAGGGAGCATATTTTTAATGTGAGAGGAGGAAGATTTCTAAAGGAAATGAGAGGCAACTTTTTCACACATTAGGGGGTTGGTATGAGGAAGGAACTTCCAGAGGAAGTGGTGGATGCAGATACAGTTACAATGTTTAAAAGACACTTGGATAATTGCATGAATAAGAAATGTTTGAAGGCATATGGGCCTCGCGCAGGCAGTTGGTACTAGTTTAGTTTGAGAACATGCTCTGTTCTGACCGAAGGGTCTGTTTCCATTCTGTCTAACTTATGATTCTCTAAGTTAAAATAGAAGTTCAAGGTTCATTGGTTCTTGTGGTCATGTGACAATTGCTCAAAGTCCTGGAGTGTGTTCACCTTTGACATCACAGAACAGCTGGAATGAGAATGTGAATGGTTATTGTGTTTTGTTAGCTATAAACCAAAGCTTGCTTTAAGTGAGGGAACATCTTCAGTAATGACTAGTGTATGTTGACTGTCTTCAGTTGCCACGTTCTGAATGAGCACAAACCTTTTCTCACCCTGTGGAGATTGGGGCAGCTATGTGTCATTCTGCATAGCACAGCTTTGTTGTCCTGTATTTATGGTTCGTATTCAAAGGCAATTGCCTCTTCTCAGCTGAATCACAGTTAAGGGCCAGTGAATCTGAGACAGACAAAGACAGTCAGACAGGTAGGTGTAGTGTGACAAGAAAAAATGCTTTATGAATCAATTAGTGAGCTGGCTTTAATACAATGTTCCAACCAGTCCCCGCCTGTTCCCAGGATTCTTGGTGGAATACTTTCAAATGGTTATGTTCTTGAGAATAACAAGAAACAGGCTCCCTTTCTTATTTCAAAAACTCTCTCTTGATTTGATGTTAAACAAGCAATTCACAAAGGATCCCTTCCCTTGCGGATACTGCTTTTTCCCAATCGAAATGTATTTCTTTTTCAAAAGGAACCTATTTCACCAGGTTTTTTTTCCAGAGGTGAAGAAAAGGTTTATGTACTACAAAATGCCATAAAAGATATTTTTTAAATGCAGCGCACATGCATTATATTAGACATGTGAATTGAGTTAAAAAAAATATGAATCAATCTCTGAGTTCCATAAAAATTAGATGATGGAATCTTGTATTGGATAATAACAGTAACAGAGTGAAAAGGTGTGATGCTGGAAAAGCACAACTGGTCAGGCAGCAACTGAGGAGCAGGAGAGTCGACGTTTTGAGCATTTGCCCTCCATTAGGAATGTGGGGAGGGTCCAAGGGGGCCGAGAGGTAAATGGGAGGGGAATAGGGCTGGGGGGAAGGCAGCTGGGAATGCAATAGGTAGATGAAGGTGAGGGGTGATAGGCATGGCTCGGAGTGGAGGGTGGGCGGATAAGTGGTAGGACAGTTCAAGAGAGCGGTGCCAGTTGGAGGGTTGGATCTGTGATAAGATGGGGGGAGGGGTGATGATGAAATTGATGAAATCGACATTGATGCCATATGGTGGAGGGTC
The DNA here is from genome assembly GCF_004010195.1 of Chiloscyllium plagiosum. Classification (NCBI taxonomy): domain Eukaryota; kingdom Metazoa; phylum Chordata; class Chondrichthyes; order Orectolobiformes; family Hemiscylliidae; genus Chiloscyllium; species Chiloscyllium plagiosum. The sequence goes on from NC_057713.1 coordinate 9,980,432, forward strand.
CCAAGGTGGAAGATGAGGTGTTCTTTCTCCAGGTGTTGGGTAACTAGAATTTGGCGGTGGAGGAGGCCCAGGACTGGCATGCCCGTGGGGATTGGGAGGGAGAGTTGACAGAGCAGTTGATTTCAAGATCCTTGCCTTCTAGCATGAAGAACAGAGGAGAGAGATATGTTTTGACCTGCAATGTAGGGGTGTCTAAAGTTTGCCCTTAATGCTAGCATGACCTTCAGATACAATAGTTCACACCAGTTTATCATCCCACTAACACACACAGACCAGGGATTCCAATCAGTTTTTAGACATTTTATTTGTCTAACCCTACAATGGCAAAAAAGTGTCTGGAGTTTGTGACATCATTTGCAAGAGATGTCTTTCTTCTGAGGAGAAACTTCTTTAGTTGGTAAGTTATTAGGATTTAGAATGCGTTGCCTGGGGGGGGCGGAGGGGGGGGGGGCGTTGAGGCAGATTGCAATAGAGAGCTGAATACATATTTGAAAGTGATGAACATAGATGACTATGGAGATAGGGCTGGAGAATCAGGCATAATATCTTGGGAGTATATAGTGATGCCCTTTCTTGGATGGCCGCCCCAACATCAGATGATGAGAGATATACCTGGAACAGTCAGTTCCTGAATGTGGGTGAGAGCCTCACTCGATGGTCTGTACTGCAATGATCGCATTGCACTGTCATTACCTGTTCCTCCTAAAATGGGTTTGCTGGTAGAGGTGATACGCCTGTGAATGAGTGAGGTAAAAACTCAGACGAGGCACTCCAATGTTTCAAAAGACATGATTGGCGAAATGGTCTCCATCACTTCCTCTGGCAGCTCATTCCATACACACATCACTCTCTGCGTGAAAAAGTTGACCTTTAGGTCCCTTTTAAATCTTGCCCCTTTCATCTTAAACCTATGCCCTCTAGTTCTGGACTCCCCCAACCCTGGAAAATAGACTTTGTCTATTTATCCTTTCTATGCCCCTCATGATTTTATAATCCTCTACAAGGTCACCCCTCAGTCTCCAAGCTCCAGGGAAAATAGCCCCAGCCTATTCAGCCTCCCCCTGTAGCTCAAACCCTCCAACCCTGGCAACGTCCTTGTAAATCTTTTCTGAACACTTTAAAGTTTCACAACATTCTGCTTATAGCAGAGAGCAGAATTACAAGTGATATGTCAATAGTTCCCTAACTAATGTCCTGTACAGCTGCAACATGACCTCCCAGCTCCTATACTCAATACACTGACCAATAAAGGCAAGCATACCAAACGCCTTCTTCATTATCCTGTCTACTTGTGACTCCACTTTCAAGGAGCTATGAACCTGCACTCCAAGGTCTCTTTGTTCAGCAACACTCCCGAGGACCTTACCATTAAGTGTATAAGTCCTGCTCTGATTTGCCTTTCCAAAATGCAGCATCTTGCATTTATCTGAATTAGACTGTATCTGCCACTCCTTGGCCCATTTGCCCATCTGATCAGGATCCCTTGTAATCTGAGATGACCTTCTTAGCTATCAACTGCATCAGCAATTTTGGTGTCTTCTGAAAACTTATTAATCATACCTCCTATGTACACATCCAGATCATTTATATAAATTCTAAAAAGCAGTGGACCCAGCACTGATCCTTGTGGCACTCCACTGGTCTCAGGTCTTCAATCTGAAAAGCAACCCTCCCCCACCATCCTCTGTCTTCTACCTTCAAGCCAGTTCTGTATCTAAATCGCTAGTTCTCCCTGTATTCCGTGTGATCTAACCTTGCTGACCGTGAGGAACGTTGTCAAATCAGTATAGATCATGTCCACCGCTCTGCTCACATCACTCCTCTTCATTACTTCTTCACAAAAACTCAATCAACTTAGTGAGGCATGATTTACCGCACATAAAGCCATGCTGACTATCCCTCATCTGTCCCTGCTTTTGTAAATACATGTAAATCCTGTCCCTCAGGATTCCCTCCAACAACTTGCCAACGCTGATGTCAGGCTCACCGGTCTAATGTTTCCTTGCCACCTTTCTTAAATTGGCCCAGATGTAGCTCCCTATCTGTCAGAAACACCTTCAGCTGTAATAATGCCATATGGGGCAAAGACAGAAGAGGACAAATGTGTAGCGCATTAACAGGATGAGTTGTAAAATAAACTTTGCACAATACGCATGAGGGAGACCATACAGCTAGTTCTTAAAAGTTTTCAGTTACAGGACAAATTTGGTAGATCTCCACTCCCGGAGTAAAGCTTCACTCATAAGAATGTGCATTTACAAATTTCTGATTATATTAAAGCAAACAATTGTAGTGTTCAATGGTTTGGTTGTACTGCATTTGATTATGTGAGCATAGTAATAATCCATGCTCACTTTGCTGCTTGACTGGTTAATGTGTTGCTGGAAAAGCGCAGCAGGTCAGGCAGCATCCAGGGCATAAGCCCTTCTTCAGGAATGAGGAAGAAGGGCTTATGCCCGAAACGTCGATTCTCCTGTTCCCTGGATGCTGCCTGACCTGCTGCGCTTTTCCAGCAACACATTTTCAGCTCTGATCTCCAGCATCTGCAGACCTCACTTTCTCCTGCTTGACTGGTTAAGTCTGGTTAAAGGGCCTTAATTTCAGGCCTCAAACACCAACATCTAAGCTGCCAGTTCATGACAGTATCAAGAGAATGCTGTACTATCAGAGGCACTATCTTCCTAATTTGGCCACTCAGGTGTATCAAATGTTCTGACAAGGCTCTTATGTCACTGGCGTTTGCTATGTTTCCTTTATTGGTCAGAGCATTGAGTATAGGAGTTAAGAGATCATGTTAAGGCTGTACAGGACATTGATTAGGCCACTTTTGGAATATTGTGTGCAATTATAGGTCTCCCTCCTATATGAAGGATGTTTTGAAACTTGAAAGAATTCAGAAAATATTTCCAAGGATGTTGCCAGGGTTGGAGGGTTTGAGCTATAGGGTGAGGCTGGGACCATTTTCCCTGGAGCATTGGAGACTGAGGGGTGATCTTATTGAGGTTTATAAAATCATGAGGGGCATGAATAGGGTAAATAGACAGGGTCTTTTCCCTGGGGTGGGGCAGTCCAGAAGTAGAGAGCATAGGTTTAAAGAGAGAGGGGAAAGGTTTAAAAGAGACCTAAGGGGCAACTTTATCACGCAGAGGGTGGGTGCGTGTATGGAATGAGCTGCCAGAGGAAGTGATGGAGACTAGTACAATTACAACATTTAAAAGGCATCTGAATGAACATATGAATAAGAAGGATTTAGAGGGATATGGGCCAAGTGCTGGGAAATGGGATGAGATTAATTTAAAATATCTGATCGGCATGGACAAGTTGGACCAATGAGTCTGTTTTTGATCTGTACATCTTTATGACTCTAGTAATGCCACTACCCTTTGAGACAGGAGACCTGGACTGAAGTCCCACCTTCTTCACAGCTATGTAAAAACTCCTCTGAGCAGATTTATGATACAATCTTTCATTCCTTAGAAATGAAACCATGAAAAGGATGTTGGGTAATCCAAGATGGAGGACGGGAAAAAATTGTGGGCTGCATGAGCTGCTCCTTTTTTTGAGGTTCTTTAGGTGTTGGAGGTGGTTTCCTCAAATTCCAGAAGTGGCAATTACTGTTTTATATACTGTTGCATTGTTTTGGAACTTTGGGGAGAGAAGATCAAAACACAGCACTTTTAAATGGAGGAAGACAGACAAAAGGCAGCAACCACATGGTCAGTGTAGGAGAGGGACAAAGAAACCTACACTGCTGTCTGACACAGCAGTGAATCTGCACAGTTACTGCCTTTGCTCTTTGGGTTCATGTAGCTCTGGACTTCAGAGTCTGTCTTGGAAAAATTAACAAACAGCAAAATTCACGGGTGACCTTAGGGAAACCAGTGTGGGTGAGCTGACAGCACAGGAAGAGATAAGTGCATAGTTTTAAGTGTAACCTTGCTGTAAGTCTACAATAGTGAATAGGGTGGGTTATTGATTATATTTTTTAGGAAGATTTGGCTTTTGATTAAATTTTAAAAATATAAACCACAATTACTAAGTTAGCCTGGAGCACTGTTTTATTTAGAGGAATAAGACGGTGCTATTTTCTGGGTCTGTAGATTATGAAGGAGCAAAGATAGCCTTTAGTAGAGTGAGATGCTCTTCCTGTCAGAAGTGTGAGATTGGATTAGATTAGATTAGATTCCCTACAGTGTGGAAACAGGCCCTATGGCCCAACAAGTCCATACTGATCTTCCAAAGACCCACCAAGACCCAATTCTCTCTGACTAATGTACCTAATACAATGGGCAATTTAGCATGGCCAATTCACCCAACTTGCACATCTTTGGACTGTGGGAGGAAATCGGAGCACCCGGAGGAAGCCCAAGCTGACATGGGGAGAATGTACAAACTCCACACAGACAGTCGCATGAGGCTGGGGTCAAACCCAGGTCGCTGCCACTGTGAGGCAGCAGTGCTAACCACTGAGCCACCGCGCAAGGAGAGATTAGGGAGAGTTTCCATGTTGCTGATGATTATGTTTACAGGAAGTGTCTTTGGTTGCAAATCCTATCTCATCGCATGTATCAGTTGGAGTGGCAGTTAGAGGCAAAGATAAATTTACAAGAGCTAGGGGGTGTGATGGACAGCAGAAGGGAGAAAAGCTGCAGATACAGTCAGGTAGATGGGTTAACTCCAGGAAAGGTAGAATGGGTAGGCAGGTAGTGTAGGAGTCTCCTGTGGCTATCCCCATCTCAAACAAGTATGCTGTCTTGGAAAACATAGGGGGTGATGGACTCTTACGGGAATGTAGCACAAACAGCTAGGTTTCTTATATCGAGACAGGCTCTAATGCAATGAGGGCTACATCAGCTTCCAAGCAATCAATTCTGTTAGGAGACTCTGTAGTCAGTGGTGCAGACAGATGTTTCTGCGGCAGCAGCGAAAAGTCAGAATGGTGTGTTGCCTCCCTGGTGCCAGGATCAAGGATGTCACAGAGAGGGTGCAGAATGTTCTCAAAGGGGGGAGAGACCAGCAGGAGGTCATTGTACACATTGGAACCAACGATATAGGGAGGGAAAAGGATGAGATTCTGAAGGGAAAATTTCAAAAGTTAGGCAGGAATTTGAAAAGGAGGTCCTTGAGGGTAGTAATGTCTTGATTACTCCCAGTGCTAATGTGGGTAGGAATAGAAGGATGGAGCAGATGAATATGTGTCTGAGGAGCTGGTTTATGGGAGAAGGATTCACATTTTTGGATTATTAGAATTTCTTCTGGGGTAGAAGTGACCTGTACAAGAAGGACGGACTGCACCTGAATTGGAAGGGGACTAATATACTGGCAGGGGGGATTTGCTAGAGCTGCTGGGGAGGATTGAAACTAGTAAGGTTAGTGGTTGGGGGCACCAAAGGGAAATTGTGATGAAAGAGATCAATCTGAGAATGGTACAGTTGGGAAAAGGAGTGAGTCAAACAGTCAGGGCATGTACGAACAAAGCAGAGAACAAGGCAGGATTGATAAATTAAACTGCATTTATTTCAATGCAAGGGGCCTAACAGGGAAGGCAGATCTACTCAGGGCATGGTTAGGAACATGGGACTGGGATATCATAGCAATTACAGAAACATGGCTCAGGGATGGGCAGGACTGGTAGCTCAATATTTCAGGATACAAATGCTACAGGAAGGATAGAAAGGGAGGCAAGAGAGGAGGGGGAGTGGCATTTTTGATAAGGGATAGCATTACAGCTGAACTGAGGGAGGATATTCCGGAAATACATTCAGAGAAATTATTTGGATGGAACTGAGAAATAAGAAAGGGATGACCACTTTATTGAGACTATATATAGACTCCTTAATAGTCAATAAGAAATTGAGAAACAATTTTGGAAGGAGATTTCAGTTATCTGTAAGAATAATAGGGTAGTTATGGTAGGAGATTTTAATTTTCCAAACATAGATTGGGACTGTCATAGTGTTAAGGGTTTAGATGGAGAGGAATTTGTTAAGTGTGTACAAGAAAATTTTCTGATTCAGTATGTGGATGTACTTACTAGAGAAGGTGCAAAATCTGACCTATTTTTGGGGAATAAGTCAGGACAGGTGTCAGTGGGGGAGTACTTTGAGGCCAGTGACCATAATTCTTTTCATTTTATAATAGTGATGGAAAAGGATATACCAGATCTAAAAGTTGAAGTTCTCAATTGGAAAAAGGCCAATTTTGATGGTATTAGGCAAGAACTTTCAAAAGCTCATTGGGTGCAGAAAAGCCTTCAAAAGTGAGATTTTGAGAGTCCAGAGACAGTATATTCCTGTTAGGGTGAAAGGAAAGGCTGGCAAGAGGAAATGCTGGATGACTGGCGAAACTGAGGCTTTGGTTAAGAAAAAGAAGAAAGCATATGCCAGGTATAGACAGCAGAGATCAAGTTAATCCTTAGAAGAGTATAAAGGCAGTAGGAGTATACGTAAGAGGGAAATCAGGAGGGCAAAAAGGAGACATGAGATAGCTTTGGCAAATAGAATTAAGGAGAATCCAAAGGGAGAGGCTGGAGCTGTTTTTCCTGGAGCGTCGGAGGCTGAGGGGTGACCTTATAGAGATTTATAAAATCAAGAAGGGCATGGATAGGGTAAATAGGCAAAGTCTATTCCCTGGGGTGGGGGAAGTCCAGAACTAGAGGGCATAGGTTTAGATGAGAGGGGAAAAGTTTTAAAAAGACCTAAGGGACAACTCTTTTCATGCAGAGGATGATGTGTGTATGGGATGAGCTGCCAGAGGAAGTGATGGTGGCTGGTACAATTACAGCAGTTAAAAGGCATTTGGATGGGTCCATGAATAGGAAGGGTTTGGAGGGATGTCTTGTATACCACTATTCAGAAAATGAACAGGTATGCTGTCCCCAGTGATCTGCTGAATAACTGGCTTTGAGTCAACCTCACTTAAACAGATTATTTCATTATTATTGCTTTGCTGTTAACAGCTTGTCTGCTGCATTCCCTTCATTATTCTTCAAACATGCGAAATTGACTTGAGAGCAGTCTTGCGATTGTGAAAGTTGCCACATAAATGCAACAGTGTTATCTTTGACAACGTTTGTCCAAACCACACACTTCCTTCAGGCATTCCATTGTCAAGTCTGTCTGATTTGTCACGTTTGCAATGGGTGCTGCACATCATTCAACTGAAACTAAATCGATGCGATATGTTCACTGCCCATGTCCTGTTAGCTCAGTTTGCGGCCCCTAATTACAGTTGTGCCAGTTTATTTTGTTGTATACCGTGCAACCTGGTTTATGAACATGGCCCTGTCATTCAAGGTTTACCTCAGGCAGACAGACTATATTTAAGTTTGAAGTAGCCCATTCTAAATGACTGCAACGACTTGTAAGATGATTGATGCACTTTGTTGCAACAGCACACATGACTGCTTTGTTTGAAGGTCCCACATTTCCCAGTGGAAGCTGATGCCTGGAATCTGCTGAGGTTCTGTAGTCCTTGCATATTAACAAATGCCATTCTGACCTGTGCTGGCCTTTGAGATCACTGCTCTCAACGTTAGCCTCCGCAGCATCCCTGCTTTGTTAATCGCCTCACCAGCGTTTGCTGTGCCCCAAGCTCTGACGTTCTCTCCCATAACCTCCATGCCCTGTTATGTGATTTGTAAAGAGCTGGAAACGATGTAAGTGTTCACCCAGGGTGCCACACATTGCAGTCTTGCTGCAAGCAACGATATATCAGTTCACCATGTCAGTTTATATCTGTGACCATTGGTGAGGCAGAAAACCAAGGCATGTTTCTTGACTGAAAAAGACACATTTTGTAAAAGATTTTACTTATGGCCCTACCAGGATAGTTTGCAAGAAAAATGATGCAAGGGGAATTGTAACATTTCTACAGCATAGGAGGAGAATGCTGATTTGTTCACAAATGGACCAGGAATTAGGGGCTGAGGGGTGACCTTATAGAGGTTTGTAAAATCATGAAGGGCATAGATAGGTAAATAGACAAGGTCTTTTCTCCAGGGTGGGGGGAGTCCAGAACTAGAGGCCATAGGTTTAAGGTGACAGGGGAAAGATTTAAAAGGGACCAAAGGGACAATGTTTTCACACAGAGGGTGGTACATGCATGGAATGAGCTGCCAGAGGAAGTAATGGCGGCTGGTATAATTACAACACTAAAAAGACACCTGGATGGGTATATGAATGGGAAGTGTTTGGAGGGAAATGGGCCAAGTGCTGGCAAATGGGAATAGGTTAATTTAGGATTCTGGTCAGCATGAACGAGTTGGACCAAAGGGTCTGTTTCCGTGCTGTACATCTCTATGGCTCTATAAAACAGGAACGTTTTGTTAAAGCAGAATAAAGCACCAGTCTGAGCACAACTGGAATGTAATTTTGGGCCCCTTATCGAAGGAAAGACATATTGGCATTTCAGAGGAGGTTTATGAGATTACTCCCAAGTATTGAGAGATTTTCTTATAAGGAGTTGAGTACACTGGACTTATAATCTTTGGAGTTGGAGTTCCCCAGTCCTGAGCAAGAGTCACTGGATCTGAACTCTGATTTCTCTCCAGAGATGCTGCTAGACCTGCTGACCTTCTCCAGTAATTTATGTTCTTACGCTCATTAGAGTTTTGAAGAATGAGAATAGAGCTCATTGAGGAATGCAATATCCTGACATGGCTTGATAGAGTAGATATGGAAAGGTTGTTTCCCCTTGTGGGAGAGTCCAGAATGAGAGAGCATCATCTCAGAACAAGAGGTCACCCATTTAAAACAGTGTGGGAAGAGTTTTTTTTCTCAGAGAGTTATAAAGCTGTAGAAAATTTGACCACAAAGGGCTAATGGAACATAGAACAGAGAACATAGAACATACAGCGCAGAACAGGCCTTTGAGCCCTCAACGTTGCACTGACCTGTGAACTAATCTAAGCCCATCCCCCTACAATATCCCATCATCATCCATCTGCTTATCCAAGGACTATTTAAATGCCCCTAATATGGCTGAGTTAACTACGTTGGCAGGCAGGGTATTCCACACTCTTATCACTCTGAGTAAAGAACCTGTCTCTGAGATCTGTCTTAAATCTATCAACCCTCAATTTGTAGCTATGCCCCCTCATACAAGCTGATGTCATCATCCTGGGAAAAAGACTCTCACTGTCCACCCTATCTAATCCTCTGACTATCTTGTATATCTCTATTAAATCCCCTCTTAGCCTTCTTCTCTCCAATGAGAATGGACCCAAATCTCTCAGCCTTTCCTCATATGACCTTTGCTTCAGACCAGGCAACATCCTGGTAAATCTCCTCTGCACCTTTTCCAATGCTTCCACATCCTTCCTGTAATGGGGCAACCAGAACTGCACACAAGTGAGGCCGCACTAGCATTTTGTACAGTTGCAGCATGACATTACGGCTCCAGAACTTAATCCCTCTACCAATAAAACTTAACACACTGTATGCCTTCTTCACGGCATTCTCAATCTGGGTGGCAGCTTTCAGGGATCAATGTACATGGACTCCAAGGTGTCGCTGCATATCCACACTGCCAAGGTTCTTTCCATTGACCCAGTATTTTGCCTTCCTGTTATTCTTCCCAAAGTGAATCACCTCACATTTTATCTGCACTAAACTCTATTTTCCACCTTTTCAGCCCAGTCCTGCAGTTTATCCAAGTCCCCCTGCAACCTCCAACATTCTTTCACACTGTCCACCACTCCACCAACTTTACTATCATCTGCAAACTTACTAACCCATCCACTTATGCCTGCATTCAAGTTCTCAACTCATAGAGTCATAGAGTACAGCATGGAAACAGACCCTTCGGTCCAACCTATCCATACCGACCAGATATCTCAACCCAATCTAGTCCCACCTGCCAGCACCCAGCCCATATCCGTCCAAACCCTTCTTATTCATATACCCATCCAGATGCCTCTTAAATGTTGCAACTGTACCAGCCTCCACCACTGGCTGCTCATTCCATACACGTGCCATCCTCTGCATGAAAAAGTTACCCTTAGGTCCCTTTTATATCTTTCCCCTCTCACCCTAAACCTATCCCCTCTAGTTCTGGACTCCCTGAATCCAAGGAAAAGACTTTCCCAATTACCCTATCCATGCCCCTCATAATTTTGTAAACCTCTATTAACTCACACCTCAGCCTCCGACGCTCCAGGGAAAACAGCCCCAACCTGTTCAGCCTCTCCTTTTAGCTGAAATTCTCCAACCCTGGCAACATCCTTGTAAATCTTTTCTGAACCCTTTCAAGTTTCACAACATCTTTCCAATAGAAAGGAGACCAGAATTGCACACAATATTCAAACAGTGGCCTAACCAATGTCCTGTACAGCCGCAACATGACCTCTCAACTCCTGTACTCAATACTCTGACCAATAAAAGAAAGCATACCAAATGCCTTCTTCACTATCCTATCTACCTGCGACTCCACTTTCAAGGAGCTATGAATCTGCACTCCAAGGTCTCTTTGTTCAGCAACACTCCCTACGACCGTACCATTAAGTGTATAAGTCCTGCTAAGATTTACTTTCCCAAAAAGCAGCATCTCGCATTTATGTGAATTAAACTCCATCTGCCACTTCTCGGCCTATTGGCCCATTGGGCGAAGTTCACAGCACAGAAGCAGATAAGTCTATTGTTTTTAAGTGTGACCTATAGAAAGTCTACAGTAGTGATTAGAGTGGGTTCTTTCTTGATTATATGTTTTTTGAGATATGTTTCTTAATTAAACTTAAAATATAAGCCATAACTATTAATTTAACCTGGGGCAGTGTTTTGTAGAGAATGAAATGGTGTTATTTTCTTGGGCTGTAGATTGTGAAGGAGCAAAAATAGCCTTTAGTAAAGTGATATGTGCTTCTTGTCAGATGTGGGAGTCTAAAGAGAATTTAAGGGTTACTGCAGATTATATCTGCAACAAGTGCTTTTGGTTGTGAATCTTATCAGATCAAATGGATCAATTAGAGAGACAGTTAGAAGCAATGAAAAATTTGCAACAGCAACAGTATGTGATGGGTGGCAGCTATAGGAAGGGGGGAAAGTCTCAGGTACAGTCACATAGATGGGTTAACTCCAGGAAAGGTAAGAGAGGTAGGCAGCTAGTGCAGAAGCCTTCTGTGGCTATACCCATTTCAAACAAGTATGCTGTTTTGGAAAATGTAGGGGGTGATGAATTCTCAGAGGAACATAGCACGAACAGCCAAGTTTCTGGTATTGAGACTGGCTCTAATGCAATGAGGGGTACGTCAGGTTCCAACAGATCAACTGTGTTTGGGGACTCTCTTGTCCGTGGTATAGACAGGCGTTTCTGTGGCTAGCAGTGAAAAAAGTTCAGTTGTTTATAAAAATAAAACAACAGTGGTCCCAAACCAGATCCTTGCGGCACACCACTAGTAACCACATTTCCAGGTTAAATATTTTCCATCAACCATCACTCACTGCCTTCTTTCAGAAACCCAGTTTCTAATCTAAACTGCTAAATCACCTTCAATCTCATGCCTTCACATTTTCTCCAGTAGCCTATCATGTGGAACCTTATCAAAAGCTTTACTGAAATCCATGTACACCATGTCAACTGCCCTACCCTCATCCACATGCTTGATCACCTTCTCAAAAAACTCAATGAGATTTGTAAGGCATGACCTGCCCTTGACGAATCCACGTTGACTATTTCGAATCAAATTGTTGCTTGCTCAATGATTATCAATCCCATTTCTTATAATCCTTTTCAAAACTTTTCCTACAACAGACGTAGGGCTCACTGGTCTATAATTACCTGGGTTATCTCTACTGTCCTTCTTGAACAAGAACACCTTTGTAATCCTCCAATCCTCTGCTACTAAACCAGTAGAGATGATTCAAAGATTAAGCCAAAGGCTCAGCCACCTCCTTCTTAGCTTTACAGAAAATTCTCAGAAAACTCTATCTGGCCCAGTGTACTTACCTAATTTCACTCCTTCTAGAATTGATAACACCTCTTCCTTACCAACCTCAATCCTTTCAAGTCTAATAGCCCATATTTCAGTCTTCTCCTCTACAATATTCTCCTTTTCCTGAGTGAAAATACCTCTCTGATCTCCACAGGGTCCACACACAACTTCCCACTTCTGTTTTTGACAGGACCTGTTCCAACCCTCGTCATCCTTTTATTCCTCACGTATCTATAGAAAGCTTTAGGGTTCTACTTCTAAAGACTGCTCATGTCCCCTCCTTGCTCTTCTTAAGTCTCTCTTTAAATCCTTTCTAGCTAATCTGTAACTCTCCATTGCCTTATGGGAACCATCTCGTCTCAACGTCACATTAGCTTCCCTCTTCTGCTTAACAAGAGATACAATTTCTTTAGTAAACCTCGGTTCCCTTATCTTATCACTTCTTCCTTGCCTGACAGGGAGATACCCATCTGTTCCTTAAACCAGCTCCACATTTCCATTGTCCCCATTCCCTGCATATTGTTGCCCCATTCTATGCCTCCTAAGTCTATCCTTATCCCATTATAATTGCCCTTACCCCATCTATAACTCTTGCCCTGTGGCATGTACCTATTCCTTTCTATTGCTAAATTAAACATAACTGAATTATGGCCACTCTCTCCAAAGTGCTCACCGACAAATAAATCAAACACCTGGCCTGGTTGATTACCAAGCACCAGATCCAGTGTGGCCTTCCCTCTTGGCCTTTCAACATTCTGTGTCAGGAAACCCTCCTGCACACATTGGACAAAAACTGATTCTCCGACGTACTAGAGTTATAGCATTTCCAATCAATGTTGGGGAAGTTAAAGTCCCCCATAATGACCACCCTGTTCCTTTCACTCCTACGCAGAATTGTTTTGCTGATCCTCTCTTCCACCTCCCTGGAACTCTGTGGAAACCTAAAAAACCTCCCAGCAGTGTGACCTCTCCTCTCCTGTTTCTAACCTCAGCCCATACCACTTCAGTAAACGAGTCATTGTCAAAGATTCTTTCAGCCACCATTATATCGTCCTTGACTAACAAAGCCACACAACCCCCTCTTTTACCACCTTCCCTGATCTTAATGAAAGGTCTAAACCCTGGAACCTGCAAAATCTATTTCTGACTCTGCTCTATCCATGTCTCCAAAATGGCGACAACATCAAAGTCCCAGGTACCTATCCATGCTGCAAGATCACCTACCTTATTTCAGATACTTCTGATGTTGAAGTAGACACACTTCAAACCAGTTTGCTGTCTGCCAGCACACTCCTGTGACCATGAAATCCTGTCCCTGTCCATCCTGCTCTCATCCTCCTGTGTATTGCAACTACACCTCAGGTTCCTACCTCCCTACTGAGCTAGTTTAAACTCACCCGAATAGCACCAGCCAATTTCCCACCCAGGATATTGGTACCCCTCTGGTTCAAGTGAAGACCGTTCTGTTTGTCGAGGTCCCACCTTCCCCAAAATGAGCCCCAATTATCCATAAACCTGAAACCCTCTAATAGGGTGCATCATTAAGTATATTAAGGCTGAGATGACAGATTTTTAATCAGTAAAAGAGTCAAGAATCATGGAGAAAAGTCAGGAAAGTGGATTTGAGGATTATCAGATCAGGTATGACCTTGTTTAATGATGAAGCAGATTTGGGTTTTCACTGGAGCACAGGAGGTTGACAGGTGACCTTATAGAGATTTATAAAATCAAGGGGGGCATAGATAAGGTGTCTTTTCTCTATGGTGGGGGATTTCAAGGCAAGGAGACATATTTTTAGGTTGAGAGGCAAAAGACTTAAAACTTATTTACACATTAAGTGGTTCATATGGGGAGTGGATCTCCAGAGGAAGTAGTGGATGTGTGTGCAGTTACAATATTAAAAAGACATTTGGATAAGTTCATGAGTAACAAATATTTGGAGGGATATGGGCCAACCACAGACAGGTAGGCCGGTTTAGTTTGAGACTGTGGTCGGCATGGACTGATTGAACTAAAGAGTCTGTTTCCATGTTGTATGACTGTATGATTCAATGTCTTATAATCCTATGGATGCTGATTGGTAGAGACACTGTGGTGGACAGTGTGCCAATCAATGACGCTTGACAGTTAACTGCCAGGTTTTATTAAAATTTGAAACCAGACTGATATTATTTGGTCCGGGCATTTCCCTGAAATAAACCAGGAAATGACTGTCACCTATTTTGTTTTCTTGTAACTGGTATAGTGAGTGTACAAGTACTGTTTGACTACAACTTCTGTCTGCAACATCTCCTTTTTGTTGATAGTTTTTTTTGTGAGTCACTCGATAGAATGTAAATGATATTCAAGATTTGTACTAAGAGTATTTAACTACCAGTCATCACTAGCTAGTGCATTCACTGTGCAAATACGTCTATCAAGGATCCAATATCTCCCAAGCAGCATTCTCTTCTCTTACAATGCATAGATTGGTTTCCCATTACTTCGGTATTTGTTACAATTTTTCCTGATGTGTGCAAGGTGAAAAGCAAGCTATATTTTTCTTCAGTTTTTAACTATTCTGTCTCACAGCTTCTTCCACTCACCATCTGTTCCCCCTTTGCATCTACGCAGTCGATTAATTAATCACCTGAGCCCAAAAATTAAGAACAGAAATTGCTGGAGAAACTCAGCAGGTTGGCAGCACCCGTGGAGAGAAAACAAACAGAGTTAATGTTTTGAACACAAAACAAAAAATGCTGGAGAAACTCAGCAGGTCGAGCAGCATTTGCAAGGAGAGAGCAAAGTTAACACTTTGAGTCTTGTAACTCTTCATGAGAAATGTTAGTGAGGAAAAAGTGGTATTTTTGCTGAAGGAAAGGTGGGGGGGAGGTGAGTGGATAAATGGAGGTGTAATCATAATTTTTAAGTCTGATATTGTATGTAGCTTAGCTACTTGCCATGTTAACAGATCAGCCACTTGGACAACAGTAGGAAATACGTTGGCTGAACTTTGAGCATTTTGAGTCTAAATGACTGGCCTTGTGGTTTTTCTCATACAAAGCAGGAGTACTACTGTAAAACACAACCTGGTATTGGATCAGTTAGGACGATATTCACTGCGGCTTTAGAAGAATGGGGAGGGAGCAATCTCATAGCAACCTATGAATTTCTAACATGACTTGACAAGGTAAAAGTAGGAAAGAAGTTCTTGATGACCAGGAAGTCCAGAACCAGAGTCACACTTTAAGGAGGAGGAGGAGTAAATAGTTTAGCACTGAGATAAGGGGAAAAAAAGTCTTCACCCAGGGAGTGGGGAGCCTGTGGAATTCTCTGCCATAGAAAGAGTTTGAGGCCAAAGCATTAAATGTTTTTAAGAAGGAGTTGGATACGGTTCTTAGTGCCAAAGGGATCAAAGGGTATGGGGAGAAATTGGGAATCGGGTACTGAGTTAGAAGATCAGCCATAATCATATTGGATGGTGGAGCAGGCTCAAAGGGATGAATGGCCGACTCCTGCTTTTATTTTTTAAAAAAGACCTTTTACCATGGGACTACTCCAATTTAAACTCTATTATTGGGTGAGCAAACCAATGTTTTCCGAATTCTGCTTTGGAATGATAGGAAAATATTACATCAAAGTGTCAAAAAGCAAGGTGATTCCGAACACCTGGACTCCACCAACCAGTTACCTCTAAGCTAACCTTTTCGACATCTCCGCAACTTATTAAGATACAAAGCAGCATACTGAGGTCCTACTTTCACACTCTATTCAGGCATAATTGCAAGTAAAATACTTTAGATTTTCATAGAACATAGAACATTACAGCGCAGTACAGGCCCTTCGGCCCTCAATGTTGTGCCGACCTGTCATACCAATCTGAAGCCCATCTAACCTACACTATTCCATGTACGTCCAATGCTTGTCCAATGACAACTTAAATGTACTTAAAGTTCAGAATCATCTTGCTCTTTGACACTTTGATGTAATATTTTCCTATCATTCCAAAGCAGAATTCGGAAAACATTGGATTGCTCACCCAATAATAGAGTTTAAATTGGAGTAGTCCCATACCAATCTGAAGCCCATCTAACCTACACAATTCCATTTACGTCCAATGACAACTTAAATGTACTTAAAGTTCAGAATCATCTTGCTTTTTGACACTTTGATGTAATATTTTCCTATCATTCCAAAGAAGAATTCGGAAAACATTGGATTGCTCACCCAATAATAGAGTTTAAATTGGAGTAGTCCCATAATAAAAGGTCTTTTTTAAAAAATAAGAGCAGGAGTTGGCCATTCATCGCTTTGAGCCTGCTCCACCATCCAATATGATTATGGCTGATCTTCTAACTCAGTACCCTATTTCCAATTTCTCCCCATACCCTTTGATCCCTTTGGCACTAAGAAACGTATCCAAATCCTTCTTGAAAACATTCAATGTTTTGGCCTCAAATACTTTCTATGGCAGAGAATTCCACAGGCTCCCCATTCCCTGGGTGAAGACTTTTTTTCCCCCTTATCTCAGTGCTAAATTATTTACTTCTCCTTCTCCTTAAAGTGTGACTCTGGTTCTGGACTTCCTGGTCATCAAGAGCTTCCTTCCTACTTTTACCTTGTCAAGTCATGTTAAAAATTTTCCCAGTCCTTTACCCTCTCAAATACCCTTCCTTCATTCAACTGTCGAAGTTTATTGAGTGCCAGTGTAGTTTCTGACTCCTGTGTGAAGTTCCACAGCTTCACAATTCACTGGTTTCTCTTCTGTTCAAAATCTCTTTTATAGCTGCATCGGGGATGGTGGTGATTAGTGAATATTACTCTCCATCTCTCCCGAAACCATTTGATTCTGGATCTAGGAAGTTAAACGTTTTAATTGGGCTAAGCGCAAGAGAAAGTGAATTTGGAAAACTACAAGCACAAAACAAGTCAAGACACATTATCTAAAATGAACAGTTTAAACAAGACACCCAATAGATTGAAATGAACAATTTAAACAGAACCCAACAGGTTGGTAAAGAGGCGAATAGTGGATGTTTTTTGTTTGATTATAGTGGACATCTGATACCCATTGCTTCCCATTTCTATGATATGTGGGTGGGTCAGGTCATTTGATGTGTCCTGGATGGCCAAGTGATAAAGTGTCAGTAGCTGCTTCAGTTTGGATTTCCAAGCTGGAGTTAATGTAAAGCAGCAGGGAGAGGATGAGAGTGTTTTGGATCATCAGGAGGTAGTCATCTCACAGGCAGTGGGATGTGCAGATAGTCGATAGAAGATGAGGAAGCGATGGGCAGTGTCTTAGGGGTGCATGCCACTCTCAAATGGATACTCAGCATTATAGAACACTTGGAGTGTTTATTTGCTGAAAGTGTGTCTGGTCCTGACCCTGGTTGTGATGGTAAACAACTCGAAACATCAAAGTGTACAAATGCTATTGTTAGAGAAGGTGTGACAGTTCGGGGGCACAGATGAACATTTCAGCTCCTGTTATCAAGGGTCCCACATGGCGTGTTTGCTCCTTGTCACTGGAATAAAGGACATCATGGAGGGGTTGCTGAAGATTCTGTAAGGGAAGGAAGCAAGGGCTGGGTTATTGTGAGAAGCAATAGTGTAGTGGTAATGTCGCAGACGTAGAAGTCTCAATGCCCCAGGCTAACTTTCTCGGAGCATGGCTTCAATTCCCACCATGGCCAATAATGAAATCACAATTCAATTGATAAAAGTTTAATCTCAACTTGGATAAAACATTGACTTAAAATTGGATTTTCTTTCAGATTGTAATGGTACTCCCTAAGGGTCAATGTTAGGATTGATGTACGGAAATGATTTGGATGTTGGAATACGGAGTAAAATGTTGTAATTTGCCAATGACAGTGAACTTGAAGCGAAGGTCAACAGTGAGGATGATGCAAATCAACTGCAACAGGACATCAGTATGCTCATGGGGATGGGAGGTGTGTGAACTAATGAATCTTGACAGAAGAGTGACCTAACAAGCAGACTTAGACAATGCACTGGGACAGAGAAACCCATGGTGAATGTTGTAGATGTTTGATGGTGGCAGGATGTATTGAGAGAATGGGTAGAAAAACATGTGGGGTTTGGTCTTCATAATTAGAGATATTGAGTGTTGTATGCTGGCATAGATTTCAATTAAAAGAGTTCACAAGACATGAGATTCTGGAACAAAGGTTACCCACTTCACCTTCACCCACTCTCCCTGTGTCACAGACTCATTGTTGCATCTTTAATCAGTCAGCTCAGTGCATGTAATGTATAGTAACATCTGTAACTAGAGAACTGAGACTGTGTGCAAGTGATTTTAGCCATATAAATAATTAGTGTTGTTTATAAACTTCAAGAAATCGCAACAAAAACAATACCCTGTGAGTTAACATGGGTAAACATGTGGAATATACAAAGACAAACACAAAATGCATCGATAAGCAAATGGGAACAAACATCGAGGCCTGACTGCTGTAAGTTGATAGAGATGGGTACTGCTGATGCTGGAGATTAGAATCAAGATCAGAGTGGTGCTGGAAAAGCACAGCAGGTCAGGCAGCATTCGAGGAGCAAGATGAAACGTTGCTTGAAACGTTGATTTTCCTGCTCCTTGGATGCTTCCTGAGATGCTGTGCTTCTCCAGCACCACTCTAACCTTGCTGTAAATAGATGCTGAGAAGGTAACAATGGGAAGGCAATTGTGAAAAGTCTTTGTCCGATCAGTCATCCATCAACCTGTCTGAGTTCAGACCTGAAGATATAACTACAAGCAAGATTGAAATTCAAGATGACAAACTATAATAAAGCACAGAGTAGTTTACATTCTCCCTTTACAAAAGAATCATCAGTTTTAAGGGCTAATGAACAGCCCAAACGTAGGAAGTCAGCTTTGAAATTGAAAGGCATTATCTGTCTCTGGATGTTGGTCAATTCTGCAATTTTCATTTCTAAAAATAGCATGAGAGAAAAGCACATACAGCTCAAACAATGACTGTCTATGTTTAATTGCAAATGCTACCTATCGGTGCACAGCTACATCTTTTAACGAAATAACTTGCAACAGGCAAAAAAAAGTTAATATCAAAATAAATTACAGATGCTCACACTGATATTATAAAGAGCACAGCTACATGAGGAAGATAAAAAGCCAATACCTCACCATGGATCGGCTAACCATTCACTTTCTGACTTTTATGGAGCAAACCAAACTTCTCAAGTTATGTTGAGAAGCTAGCCTAGACCCTGAACATTTTTGTACTTTGAACAGCAAGTGTAAAGTGTTCCACATGCAATTCAATTGGTCAACTTACTAGATCTGAAGCAAAACATACTTTATTCTTACATTATTGTTAAAATATGAACTGAAGAAAGAAGAATTGGAATAACTTAACTCTATTGGAAAATTTAACAGAATAATTTAAAAAAACTATTAAACAGCAACAGTTCCAATATAGAACATCCCAAAAACACATCCTTGATAAAGGCAAATTCAGTAAAATAAATTGTCTCGCATGCAATTCTAGCAGTAGGAAGGCAAATGCAGCTTTTATCTATAACAAAGAGAGGAATAATCCGGCTTCACAACCCCAGCTACTGCAGAAAGCTGAAACTAAAATGCTGGGTTTTATGGGAGTTTGACCCCCACCCCTTCAAGCTGCTTCTATTGTTCCAACTTTAGAACCAACCAAATCCTCACAAGCTACTTACTTTACTGTCTAGGAGCAGACTGTTTCGTACCTCTGTCCCAATCTCTCTTCATAAAACAAGGGCAAAATACACCTCTTAAAGCCATAGTTACACTTTTATCCTTAAAAAAAGAACCATCAATATGCAACATTCTGAAGAATGATCACTAGATCCAAAATGTTATCTCTGATTTCACTCCATAGATCATAGTACTTTTGATTTTTCATCAATATACAAAGATTGCTTTATTTTTAAAAATCTATTAATATACTACAGTACATATACATTACATTGACCTGAAGCATGCAGACATTCAATATTACAGTCCATTTCAATCAGCTATTTCTGCCACCAAATTCCTCCATCTTCACTCATCAAAGTCATGACAATTAAGTTCTCTTGTCCTGTTACTTGCATAATTTTCAAATTGAATGGCTGCAATAATAAATTCAATTTAAATACTATGGTATTTTCGTCCTTTTTTTTCCAGAAACTTTAATGGATCATGATCAGGATATACAATTGTTCACGACACATTACTGGTCGCATAAATGTTGAAATGTTGTAACGCCAACATCAAACTCAAGGTCTCCTTCCCAATTGTGGAATATTTCTGTTGATGAATATTCAGCTTTTTGGAACAAAAATACCTAATTGATCTTTCCATCTGTTTGTCGCCATCTTGTTCCAAAACTGATATCACTCGCAACAATAGCCACTTTGAATAGCTTTTCGTAATTAAGTGTGGCTAACATCAGGGCAGTGGTTGGCACGTCTTTCAGGCTGTCAAATGCCTTCTGATAGTCTTCCATCCACTGAAAGTTTCTGCTCTTCTTCAGCAAGTTAGTCAGTGGAGCTACCACATTGCTAAAATTCGGCAGAATTTCCAATAAAATAAATAGATGTTATATGTGTTATATGTTTCTTTCTGATAAAGGTCTGAAAAGGTTTACTTCACCAGTCAAACCACCATAATGGACTCGGATATCCAGCCTGATCAATAACTCAAGGAAATAGGCTGTGTGTGATCCAAAGGGGCCAGTGCAACATTGGCAGATCCAGGATACAGTCAAGAGGGAGAACCCATCTGGTTGAAGCATTCAGTATGTTGCTAAAACAGAGGCTCTCTCTTCCAGTTAGAAATCCATCTCCTACATCAAAAACCAGCATACCACAAGAAAGAAAATGCTTATTTCGACAAAGCAGCTGTTATCCGGGTCAGACGTTTGGAGATTCAGGGTCCTCCAGATAATATACTGGATCAATAACAAAGTCTACAAAGAGTAATATTCCTTTCAAAGGTTATTCACAGCAAAAATGATCCTTCAGTAAATAGATTATCCAAAGATCAGAAGCAAGATACTTTGATTTCAAGCAAGAGACCTTCTGTTCTTTCAATTCTGATGAGAGTGCATTCTTGGAAAACTGAAATATCCAGACCATCTGCATTTGTGAGCTTGGGAGAGGTAAACGTAATATTATACAGTTATATACATAATTGTATCACACAATAGGTGAAGGGTGCAACTTTAATGTTTCATTCCCTTCAGTCATTCTGTAGATACCACATGCTATCTGTGGGTAGAGAGAATGGGTTCTACTCTTGATTTTGGAAGAAGCAGATGTGACTCTAACAGTTCCCTAGGGTTCTACAAATTATACCTGAGCAATTGCAGATATATTTATTGCTATCCAGCAATAAATCTGCAGAATATCTGAAAAGAGTATGTCTTCTGTCTATACTCTAGTCCAATGTATCCTCGACCACTATTTATTATATAGGGCCAAGAGAAAGCAAACATATCTTGCAGAGATGTGTTACCTATTGGGGTAATAGGTACCAGGCGTAGTACCTATCAATAGGACTGGATGGTGTCAAGCTTTTTGAGTGTTGTTGGAGCTGTAGAACATAGAAAAGTACAGCACAGAACAGGCCCTTTGGCCCATGATGTTGTGCTGAGACTTAATCCCGATGTAAAATATAGTTATGTAACCTACACACCCCTCAACTGACTGCTATCCATGTGCATGTCCAGCAGTCGCTTAATCGTCCCTAATGACTCTGCTTCCACCACCACAGCTGACAATGCATTCCATGCATTCACAACTCTTTGTGGAAAGAACCTACCTCTGATGTCTCCTTTATACCTTCCTCCTAATAACTTCAAATTATGACTCCTCATACCAGTCATTCCTGCCCTGGGGAAAAGTCTCTGGCTATCGATTCTATCTACTCCTGTCATTATTTTGTACATCTCGATCAGGTCTCCTCTCTTCCTCCTTCTCTCCAGAGAGAAAAGTCCGAGCTTATTCAACCTTTCTTCATACGGCAAGCCCTCCAGACCAGGCAGCATCCTGGTAAACCTTCTGTGCACCCTCTCCAAAGCCTCTGTATCTTTCCTATAGTAGGGCGACCAGAACTGGACACAATATTCCAAGTGTGGCCTCACCAGGGACTTGTAGAGCTGCAGCAAAACCTCGCAGCTCTTAAACCCGATCCCCCTGTTAATGAAATCCGAAACACCATATGTTTTCTTAACAACTCTATCCACTTGGGTGGAAACTTTGAGAGATCTATGTACTTGCACACCCAGATCCCTCTGTTCCTCCACTCTGCCAAGAATCCCGTCTTTAATCCTATACTCAGCATTGAGTTCGACCTTCCAAAATGCATTACTTCGCATTTATCCAGGTTGAACTCCATCTGCCATTTCTCAGCCCAGCTTTGCATCCTGTCTATGTCATGCTGCAGCCTGCAGTAGCCCTCAATACTATCAACAACACCTCCAACCTTTGTGTCATCTGCAAATTTACTAACCCTCCCCTCAGTCTCCTCATCCAAGTCATTTATAAAAACTACAAAGAG